>NC_139219.1:149388917-149983330 GCF_055691185.1 Crinia signifera
GATAGGAAACAAGTACCATATATATATATATATATATATATATATATATATATTTATTATATATATATATATATATATATATATATTTATTATATATATATTTATTATATATATATATATATTTATTATATTATATTATTGTAATATAATACCACCAGCGTTGGTGTAAGTAGCTTGACCTGGGTGACCATCTATCCGGAGCCCCGAAATGCCGTTGACCCACAGTAAAATACTGCATTCGAAAGCACCTGGAGTGACGTCTTTTTTTACAAGTGTGTGTATATGTATATATCAAAGTTCCTGTTGATAATTTCCATATTAAATGTGTAAATATCCAGTACTAATGACATACAAATCCAATAGCCATTATCAGTGAGAAAATTCAGTATCAGAAGATTATATTACTAACATTGGAATAAGGAGAATGGTCATTATATGTAGTAACAACGTGAGCTGGATAACATTTTAAATGTTAACATAAAACCTATACAATATGAAACCTAAAACAAAAATCTGATTACAGGTTGAATATCCTTTATCCGGGCACCTGTTGTCAAAATTATTCAGAAAACTATAGTTTCCTGATAGAACTTTTTTTTTTAAATCCCGACAAGGACAAAATACATAATATATAGAATGTACAGGTGAAACAGTCAACATGACTGTGTCGTCAGGTCGCGAGGTTGACATGGTTTTTTCACTGTTTTTTGACCCCGACATGTGCCGACAGGCGGTAGTTCATGCCCTACCATCCACTAGGGCGTGGTGGGAGAATAAAATAGTGTGCCCAAAGCATTGCGAGCGATGCGAGGGGCTGCGGTTCACTTCCAACTGTGTCCATGTCGACCGTGTCAACATTCGTGTAAAAAAAACAGTGAAAAACCATGTCGACCTGTTGACACAGTCATGTTGACCGTTTCACCTGTACATTATAAATGTCGGGATTTTGTCCTTGTCTGTATGACCCATTTGGGATTTTGACGCTGTCGGGATTTTGACCTTCTGGATTTCATACCGAATCCATATGTGGTAGGGAATATACAGATTGTAAACTCCACTGGAGCAGGGATGTGAATGTTAAAATATTCTCTGTAAAGCGCTGCGGAATATGTATGCGCTATATAAGAAACTGTTAATAAATAAATAAATAAAAATATTACAAAATACGGAATAATCGGTTATCTAAAATTCTTCTGGTCCCGAGCATTTTGGTTAAGGGATAATCAACCTGTAATTGAATCTTAAATGTAAGGGTCCAAAAGCAATGCGTTTCATGGCAGAACACCGCCATTTTTCAGATGGCTGGTTTTTATAACCATCATCTTATGTGACTCCGAGAAACCATTCACAGCATCCTGTTACCTGTGCCTTCAATTGTATCATTCTCATGACTGGCCCTCTCACAGCATTTACTCCTTAAATACACCAATGTTCACTGTATTTACAGTATGTCAATCTCGCAATTCTCCATCCCTCTTCCTTTTTATCTTCATTCCTTGGATAGTTTAACCTGCAATGTAAAAATATATTTATTTAGTGTACACAATGCTTTTTGCACACTTTGTGCCATCACTCCAAATGTAATGTTTTAAAAAAAAATAACAAAGTGTAAAAAGATAATATGGTACTTGTGTAATTCTGCGTAAGAAAATCGCATTGCATGCATTTTTTGCATGCAATGCGATTTTCCAATGTAATTTATTCACTGCTCTCTGGCCTTGGGCGGTGCGATGAGATGGCATCGCATAGCACCTTCCACAAAATCACATGTGATTGCATGCGATTTTATAGGGTGCGATGGCATTTAATGTAGTATACACTTGTATGACATACAATAGGATTTAGGCAACCCCCCCACTATCCACGCCGCCCCCCCCCCTCGAGCGCAGTGGAACATGTCCTCCCGACCTTTTCATACCCCCACTATCCACGGTGGCGTGGACTTGACTTTATATAGTGTGGCGAGTGCAGCGAGGCGAGTGGATGCATGCGATGCGATTTCACTACGGTGCCGTACGTATGTAAATTGGGCGCCCGGCTATTACATAAGTACCGATAATACTTTATGTAGTAATTCCTGTATATGTGTACAGTAATCCAGCAGTAATGGCCACTGTCATTGGAGTGCTAGTGGCAGTAACCTTGTGACCACCAGTTTTCCAGCTCAAGGTTTCAAAACATTGTGCAATATGATTTATTTCAAAGCAGGAACACAGTCTCTTAACTTTATTAATTAGAGTACATTAATTCTGACACGAGCTCATCACTTCAATTGCTTATGTACTGCAACTTCTGCCTATTACTGTTTTCCCTTGCATAACATCTTTTCTCAAAGGTTATTACTTAGTTACCTTGATTTTTCTTTTCTGTTAACTCTTTGTTCTCCACTTTCTAACTTGTCTAGAGCCTAGAAGAAGAGATAACATCAATTCTGTTTAGTAAAGAAAGCTTTTCTACCTTCTCTCCATCTAATCTACGGACAACAGAAGCCAATATTTTGAATGATAGCGTGCCCAGTGACACGCTTTGTGTTAATCTTTCCCCACCACTTCCTGAGGTGCACTTCTGTTCTTTGCTTTTCATTGCTGTTTAAATTGTGCCATTCTATGGTACCACATAATGCCTGTAGCAGGGGTGTACAACATTATGTAACATTTATTTGAAAATGGCTGCAACTAAAACTGAACTAGCGTAAACCTGTGAAATACATATAATTTATTAGGACAATAACTTTGCATTTAGGTCATGCCTATCACCAATATAAACTAGGCTTAAAAAGTGTTTTGTGGCACCATAGACCTACCCCACTTCTTTATAAGCAAGTTTCCGTAACACCTCTCTATTTTGCATTTACCCACTGTAGGAACTCTTTCCCACCCCAACCCATTGGTGTATCATTAATGGGTGCAAGGTTTGTGGTGCACATGGTCCACACTGCTTGCACCCATATCGTTATACTTACCCCTCTGAAGTCCTGAGCTGCTGGTAACATAAATTTCTAGGTAGAGAGAGTGGTGGCTATTTTCCTTTTAATTACAACCTGCACAATAGATATGTCTTCAGTAATTGGGTGTAGGCACGGTTTACCTGAATACCTGCACAGTAGTGTCACTGAGCTAGAGGAGGTCTCCAAAAAGAGCCGGCATATTAATCCCCTCCACTCTTAATCCACCACTGCCCCAACCCTCACATCATCTGCAGAGTCTTTTTCTCCACCTTCTCATCTGTAGGGTTGCTTACCACCTGCCACACTGACCTCTGCACATTGCCAACTCTAAACCCAATCCAAGTGGTGGAATGTATAATTATTATTATTATTTTTTTTGTATCCAAAGTACCTTTGTATCATAAAACTCTATCTGCTAGCAAGCAAAGCATTAGAAAATATTTCTGTGTTTAGTTGGCCACATGAATGACAGGCTGCAGTTTCTTACAAAGTGGGAAATAAAATAATCTTTATGGTGACCTTTTTTGAAGGGGGGATTTCAATAGTGTTAGTGTGTTAAAATTTTTTTTAAAGTTAATAAAGAATGTTCTGTAACTTGGTAAACCTGCAGGACTGTAACATATATAAAAACCTTATAAAGAGTACAGGTGAAGAAGCTCATTGGTTGCCCATAGCAACCAATGAACTGCAAACAATAGACTAACTAGATGCTGATTGGTTGATATGGAAAACCGTTTAATATAATTCCAGAGGAATGCCATTATTAGAACAAACATCTTTACTACTAAAACTTGTTCTATGATCATCAAGATGTTATCAAGCAAACCTTTTTCTTTATTCTGATGCACTGGATGTATGTTCCTATTGAGATTAAATATTTTCCTACTTTAGCTAAACATGATCAATAGATACAACCATGAAATTAAGCAATCTGCTTAACTAAACTGTTTTTAGGGGTTGTTCCTAAATTGTCTACATAGGGAAAAAAATCTGATTTAATCCAATATTAGCTTTATCAAATTACCTGTGATCAGTTATTACCCTGCCCTGGGGCTATTCAATTAGTCACACCGGCTTATTATTTATTGTACCATGAACTTACTGCATCCTGACAACATGTGTGAGCATATTGGTAATTCATGTGGTCACTGCTTTTACATAATGGTCGGTAATTTAAGTATATGTGTTGATGTTGTGTACATATTTTTGTGTAGCACCTAATATATGTGTTGTATGTTTTTTTTGTTGTGTATTTGTTTTGTTTGGCTGGTGGGGAATGGGGGTCTTCCCATATGATGGTATTTCACTATAGTGACTTGTGATGCAGTCATTCGATCTGTTTTATAGCGCAGTCTTTGTCTAAAATATATTGATTGTGTCCTTTGGTTACTTTGTGTCCTGCAGAAACTTTTACCCAGAACAAGAGGGATGCGCACTGGACTGAGTGATGCTCTTGAGGTGCTCAAATTGTACCATAAGTACCAATATGTTCATCTTGATCACCATCACATTATTCACTTTTCAGTTGACATCACTTTTTGTTCTTCTTGAAATGCAGAAGTCTTATGTTAATTTCAGTTGTGTTTTTGTTTTGTCTTTTGTTGAAGTTTTATTTATTCATGTACGTTTATTTTCCTCATCCATTTTTCATGTAGAGCTCAGATGAGATACAGAACATAGTGGATGAGAAAAAACAGTCAGATTCTGACACTAGAAACACCATTGTCACAGAAGACAAAGAAACGTTAGTAAATGGCAATGTTGATAATCACAAAGAGATCAGTGAGCAGAATGCAGAAGTCAAGGATTTGGATAAAAGTGACACACAGTCCATATCTTCATATGACAGTAGTAGTGAAAGTGATAATGAAGAGGCAGAGTACAAAGCTGAGCGCAAATCATCAGAACATGTGCTACATGAAGAACCTGAAGAAACTGCAGAAAATGTACTGGAAACCGTGCCGGTTTCTGAGTCTCAGATCATTGTAAGTGAGGACCATACTGTGACTGTAACAGTTACACAGATCCAAGAAGAGACTGCAGTAATATCCCAGGAAATCACAGTTACTACTCACGGAAATGGAGAGAAAATCTTTCAGGAAGTACATGAAGTTCTGGAGGAGGAACAGAACAAAATGAATGGAGATGTATCTCACGTTGATGTTGATGCTTCTTCTCAAATTATTTGTTGTTCTGAGGTAAATTTGGTTACACAGAATGGATCTTACGGTACAAACCCTACCAATCTGTTGGTGGGTGTTCTTTTTTACACAAGAATTGGATGTTTGCTGCCATGAAAATACAAGCCACTGGTTATACGCTTTACAGTATATAGATTGCATCTATTCCAGTTTTCACATACACCCATTACACATTATCATCTTTATAATTACTCCATAATTTTCCATTTCATATTTTAAATGCAAATTTATTTTATCTGTTTTCTTGACTGTCAGTCTTGTCAGTACAATTATATGTCCTTAATAACTACTAATTATACAACTTGTTAATTTCCAATTCCCTGAAACCATTCCTCTTCTTTTTCATATATAAAATCTTTAGCCAATGAAATAACTTTGTGTATGATATGTGTATATGTGATATTTTATGTGTCTTTTTTTTTTTTTTTTAACTATTTTCTTTCTAGCCTCCAGTGGTGAAAACAGAGATGGTTACCATTTCTGATGCCACACAAAGAACTGAAATTGCCACAAAAGAAGTCCCAATAGTTCAAACGGAGACAAAAACAATTACCTTTGAATCTGCTCAGGTAGATTTTTCATTGGCTGGTTTTACCTCTTAAAAAATTCTACAGAATAGAAAGGGTTTAGCTATATATCTAGGTACCAGTGTTATGTCATCTAAACTGTATCATTTCTTTTAACATTTTTATTTACGGTGTTAACATCTTTTTGTTTACAAAGTCTTGTGCTTTACATTTGTAAATTTTTTCTTTCACTAACTTCTTTTCCAAACCAATGGAGAAAAAAATGCACTAAGAATATTTCCATTGAAGCAATTTATTGCATGGTTTACCTACTTCTACACATTTATCAAATGTGTACATCTTGTTCACCTTCACAAAAGTCTCTTATTTTATGAAAATGCCGAAATATTTGAGTAGAATCATGCTGCCACCGCATAAAGGCCAAGTGGTACCTACTGTGCTTAAGACCGCTGCACAGAGCAATATTTGAAAACCTTTATTGTCCTTTCTAAATCCTTGTAATTGTTCCAGCAGTATGTTTGCCTGCGAACAAAGTACATTGGTGGTTATCTTATTTATATAATGCAAGAATCAGATACGCTGACCATTTGTCACCCATAATTACGGAAGTACCTACGGGCAATTATAGGAACGGACCTTCCTTTTAAACCTATATTACAGTTACTCTTAAATTGTGTGATTCATATTCGTTATTTATTTTCTTTGTTATGTTGATTATTTTATTCCATGTTTTATTTTAAGAAATTGTAAAGGAAGTTCAATCCCCAATTTTTAGCACTGTATCTTTGTATATAAAGTATCAGCAGCCGTCACTAATGGTGAAAGCTTTAAAACAAGGGTTCTCAAAGTCGGTCCTCAGGACCGACAGTGCATGTTTTGCATGTTTTGCAGGTTTCCTCAATGAATCATGTGAAATAATTATCCACAGGTGGATAAAAATGATCAGCCAGGTGACCTGGAAAACAATGTAGGCAACGTATTGTTGTACATATTGGTTTTTACGTAACTAATACATTTATTATATAAATTTTTTTTTTTTTTAACGTTCTGCGATGGAATGTGCTGAAGGAGCTTCAGCACATTCCATCATACAATGTTAAAAAATAAAAAAATAAAAATTAAAAATGTATTAGTAACATAAAAACCAATATGTACAATTCCTTCCCTGCATTGAAAAAACAACAATGCAGGAACAGACTTTTACAGGGGTATTCAAACTCCCCCAGCCATCTCCTGATGGAGGAGATGGCTGCAGGGTCCTATTCAGTGCTGTCTTCTCCGACAGCATTGAACAGGGGATCTCGGCAGAAAGAGACTGACTTCACAAGCAGTCAAGCTCGTTCTGCCGAGAACGGGCGGGAACTGACGAGCTCCCAGTAGCAGCTTGTGGCCACACCCCCTTTTTGTCCCGCTGCAGGCGGGACATTGAATCCCGCCTGCAAATTCTCTGTCGAGCAGACCGAGAATGGGGCAGAGTCATGGCTGTCGGGCCAGCTCGACAGCCATGACCCAAGATTGAATACCCCTGTTAATATGTGTTTATATAGAGGACATGTAGCCTTCACTTACTAAAGAATTATGCCAAAATGTTAACTCAATAGAGGTAATAAGATCTACTAGTTAAGTATTTGTTTAGATTAGCTGTAGTAGTTGTATTATCATTTTGTTATCATTAGTGCAGTATCTGTGCACTCCAAGTCCTGACACGCACATTGTACAGGCTATACATAGATGACTTCCCTATGAATGAACCGTTGGGGAATGTAATTGTTCAAGTTAGTTGCATTCGGTTACAGTATGTTCTGATTAAGAGATGATTTGCAGTAAGACATGACCTACTGAGGATATGTATATCATGGGAAACTCCAGCATTCAAAGGTTACTTGAAAAGATTTAAAACCTGATCACTAACATGTTTTTGTCTATTATTTCTCCACAGATGGATGGGATTGGAGACGGTGAACCTGGAATTTTATTGAGCGCTCAGACCATCACATCGGATTCTGTACTAACCACCACAACAACACACATCACCAAGGTAAAACGGTCATTAGATATAATATGTATAAGTTTAATGAGCAAAAGAGTTCACTTTTCTTATAAAATCATTGGCGACCCTTATAGAGCATACACACAGTGAGATATGCACTATATTTTTATTAGATGTTGCTTATAGAAGTAAAATCGAATGGGCATTGAATGGTTTTTCTACATTCGATGCAGATTTGATCCCAATGTAGTGTAAATTAAATAGAAAAATAGTTTTGGCAGCCAAGACTATATAGTGCAAATCTAATGTGTTCACTGCAGCATTTGATGTCCTGAAGCCACTGTTGATCTAATAGCAAATCAAATGCATATTGAATGAAAAATCGAATAGAAAATAGTGAAAATGGAAAAGGAGTAGAAAAAACTTCAGAGCAGGTCGAATAGTCCATATCTAATTGAAATCGAAATGAAAACTGAATCGAACAGTGTGTAAGCACTTTTAATATGCCCATACACATAGTAAAAGTATTAAGATACCCAATTGGATTACTCTGTAGTTTGTGGACCGCAAATTGCATACATGTCTGTTACCAATAGTATTCTCTAAGCAAACTGACGTCTGTACAGTACATCTGAACAAGATCTTTGAGGTGGTTATTGGGGCTGGTGGAAAATGCAGTCAGATGTTTATCACTCTCCATTTTATTACTTTTCATGGCATAGTACATCTCGCTTACTAACTGAAATTACCACATAAACTGTTTTCATGCAATGTAGGCCTCCTATGTTGTGACAGTATTTCCTGATCAACCGGACTTTATTATTGTTTCACAGTTTGCAGTGGTATAAAATGCATTTCATTATATTGTGCAGTATGTATATTTTGTTGCAAGAGGGAAAGTTACAAAGTCTATTTTGCCTTTTAGACTGGAAAAGGAGGAATATCTGAAACCCGAATTGAAAAGCGCATCGTCATCAGTGGAGATGCTGACATTGACCATGACGAGGTAAGCGAATGATCATTACATTCTATAAGCACATACTTCCCCACTACTTGTCCATTTGTTTTCTAACAGCTTGGAACTGGTATATACCACACATACTGTAATATATATTGCTTTATATTACTAATACAGGCTACATTGCAGAATATTCCTTTCTACCACATAAACATTTCCTCCCCTGCTTGAATTGTGTTTAAGATTCAGGTGAAAATACTGCAAAATAGGACTACATGAATATATATGACTTTATCAATATCCATAAACGATTTAGAAAGAACATCCCTAATTTATCTTATTTGGTAATCTGGTATGTTCTTCACAAATCCATAGGCAAAAAACTACTTGGGTATGTTGGTACTTATGTATTATCTGGGCTCCCATGTTAAATGCACCTCATTTTTTCATACCCCTATTATCCAACTACGCATGGAGTTGATTTTATATAGTGTGGCGAGCGACCGTGCCCGAAGCGTGGCGAGCGCAGCGAGGGGACGCGGTCTCATAAGAAAAACGGGAGCCCAGATATTACATAAGTACCGGTATGTTATTATACACAAGCGTTATGTTTTTTCTGCAAACAAAGAAAACGGTGTCTTATCGTTTTTGATAAAGGATATCTTTATCTGTGAAACCATGAGTGCCCAGAACACCTACAAAAACTGTCTAGGTACTTTCAGGTGTTTTTGAGATGTGACAATGTCTTTGTGGTTTGAATAAGAAAAAAAGTTATAAGCCCTACACACGTAGCGATATGCAGGCATTTTCTGAGTGATGTTACTTAATTTAACTACATCGCTCAGAAAATGCCCCTTCATAGCTGTGTGTGTAGAGGCCATAGCATGCTGGTTATTAATCAGTTGGGACCCATGTTCTCACCAGAGAACACTGTCCCTGACAGATCGTTTAGCGCACAGCATTGGCACGCTGTGCTATCATGCTGAGCAATCTAGCATCACACGGCAAGTCGCTATGTGTATAGCGCCCATTAGGCACAGTGCTGCTCTTACTTTCATCTGAACAGTGAAGCAGGCCTTATTCATATGTGGATGCTCTTGCACAGGTGCTGAAAGTTTGTACACCACAGCTGTGCATTAATATGCTAATGCCACAGGGGTTGTCTTGTGTAAATAGACACATTTTCCCAGCTACTCTGATTTGCCACTGCATCTAAAGATACACATCTGCATGAACATTGGTCATCTAAATAACCCTCAAGTTACTTATTATTCCCAGTTTTTGTGCACCAGCCGGCCAGTAAAGCTGCAAATAAGTATGTGGACACTGGCCTCCGTATGCTGGGCCAGTTTTCTGGGCATGCTATCATTTTCTGAAACACTGACTGTTGCCGCCTCAGAACTGCTTGAGCATGTCAATCATTCTGCAGCTTAGGGTGCACTGTGACCATCGTTGCAGAAACTGATCTGCACAGTACAGATCCTACACATACGCAGATCGCCTAAAATAAGATGTGCATAAACTGATAGGTTTGTGTACATGTCTGCATTAGGCCCATAGAACGTTTTTGTTCCATCAAGTCCTCACGTTGGTTGGTGCAGACTCTTGTGTCTCTGTAAATCCATTCTGTTGCTCCATAAACCAATGCACGGTGTTAAATATCTATATATAAGTGCATGGATGCAAAACCAGATGCTTGAGATGTTTGCACCTTAGCCTTTTGTGCTTTGTGATGAACCCTCTTTTCTTACGGTCTGTCGAACAGGTTGGTGCCATATAGAATATATTTTTCATATGTAGCTCAGTGCTGCTGCATGAGCAGAGATAAAACCACATGCTGGATGATAATGGTCTGCATCATACTCTTGGAATTCTTCATCGGGAACCCTGGCAGAGAAACCATTTATCCACTAGCACAGAGGTTCCCAAACATGGTCCTCAAGGCACCCCAACGGTCCAGGTGTTAGGTACAGTATATCCATGGCTCAACACAGGTGGTTACATCAGACTGACTTAGTTACTAATTAAGTCACCTGTGGCCAAGCATGGATATACTTAATACATGGACCCTTGGGGTGCCTTGAGGACCGTTATTGGGAACCTCTGCACTAGCAGCTTACCTGATCGCTAGCTTGTATGGCTTAGTCTTATCTATGGTATGTTTAAATCTATATATAGGCTGATGTGGCAGGGGCAGACACCACCCTGCCATGGTACAATAATAACTGCTTAGTCAGCAAATCTAATGGTAGGCTATCTACAGAAATTAATGTCCTCCATTTAATTGGCTGAAATGTGAACATCACATATTCGGGAAACTATATCTTTTTCTCCAAAATTGTTACTGCTAACAGTCACTTTACTTTCAGTCAGCACTCTGACATATCTCTCTGCAAATAAATCAATGCAAAATCTGATAGGGAAATTACATACTTATTCATATTTTCCAATCTGTAAAATGATGTACAGTGGGTTTTTTCATTTGTATGTTTCTGCTTGTTTTTTCTTTTTATGCTTGTTAATGTGAAATTAATCCTTTAGGAAATTGCATATCCTTATCCAAAATACAGAGTTGGGAGGTGGAATGGAACACGGTGAGAGAATTAGAAAGTGAGAGATTTATGAGTCCCCCATTGGACAGGGGTTAGGGAACTTTTTTACATTTTACTCCAAAACATATTTAGATACACTGACATTACCCCTTGATTTGTACAGTACATAGCCATTGTACATATGCAACACACAGAGATGCCCATTACTGATATGCCACACAGTGATGCCCATTACAGATATGCCACACAATGCTATGCCCGTTATACAAATGCCACACACTGTGATGCCAATTATACAAATGCCACACACTGTGATGCCAATTATACAAATGCCACGCACTGTGATGCCAATTATACATACAAATGGAGCATCCCCGGTTCTTGCCCGGGCATCGCCAACATTCCTGCGCTGGCAATCACCGGCGCAGAGGCGCTCCATATGACTGGGACGCGCGTGCGTCTTACAAGCACGTGCGTCCCAGTTTCCGGATGGCGCCGCTGCGGGTCCACTTCAAGGAGACGGGTAGGGATAGGGGGGACTGCTAGGCGGCGAGGAGCTCCGGGGGAGGCGAAGGAGAACTAAACGTAGCCATGGTGGCTGCCGCAGTGTGGACAAGGAAATGAAATTCCAGGGGGTAATGGATAATCCCTCTACTGAGAGGCTGTGTCTCGGCAGCGTGACCATCCATTACCCCCAGGAATTTCATTTTAATCCCATTTGGGGTAATTTTGCCCTTGTTCCCTGACCATTGCCATAGTATATTTTAATGGTAACTTTGGATTTTAAGAGTCTTTAAAGTTTGAATGAAAAGTTTTATACCTTTTTATATTTCCTTTTTTGCTGAAAGTAATGAGTACCATATTGTCCTGTTTGGTGCTCTATTCCCTGCTTGTTATTTTGGTTTCCTGCTTTAATAACATAGGGACCGATTCATACCTGTTCGGGGTGGGGGAGTGTGCATATTTATAGTCAAATGAATATTCATAGTCAGAGCCAAACCCCCCCTTAGTGAACACCTTTAGCGAGTTTTTTACTCGCCAGGGTATTTGCAAATTGAGCAACAGGCAGGGCGCGGTCGCTGGGGTCGCCCCAGTGTTTCATGGGCGTGCCCACAAAATCGTTGGGTGCACCTATGGAAACGCAGGGCAGACCACCGGGAATGCAGGCATGCCCCGGCATGCTTGGGGAGAGCGAATGATGTCAGTGCCCGCCCAGAATTCGCCAGGAAGGGTCCATCAGAAAATGAAGTATACTGTAGACGTACCTTTCTTTATGAACAGTTAATAAATCATTTGCTGGTGAGTAACAATCGAATGACTTAACTTCTGTGCAGACGCATGCATGCGGATGTGTACGAGTACACATCCATACGCATCATAGTGTGGGCATTTGTGCGGCGGGGTGGGCTTTCATTCTGCAGGGCAGCATTTACCTGCTTGGTAGGCAGCAAATATTGCTAAGTGAAATATACATACAGCAGGCCCCATTTTCAGAATGTCACTGATGTTTTTTTTTCTTAAAGCATTATTTATTCTCTTTATCATTTGACAAGATTTAAAGTTTTATGTCACACTGAGACTATATAATTTTTTTTTAACCAGGCTTTAGCGCAAGCAATAAAGGAAGCCAAAGAGCAACATCCTGACATGTCTATTACTCGTGTGGTCGTCCACAAAGAGACAGAGGTTACTGAAGAAGATGAAGAGGATTAATCTGAAGGTTACTGAAGAAGATGAAGAGGATTAATCTGAATGTAAGTCAGCTGTTCATGACTCATCGCAACATGTACTAAGGATTATAACCAATTAACAACATATATGTAGCAAAAATACCAATTATTTAGTATAAACTCGAACAGGGCTAGACAATATGCTGGAATGACAGACTTTACCTACTCCTGTACTGCAATATACTTTTTGGAGGTGGTAATATACATACATTTTGTAATTGTTTTTAGATCTATTTTTTATTTAAATGTAATATCTTTTTATAGTTTTTAAACTAGCAAGATACATTTCTCTAAACAAAAGGAGTAATATTTAACGGAATGCGCTAAGCAGAGAGGCGGTGGGAGGAGTATAAGCAGCCTAGCGAACAGGTCTGAATCAGTCTTTAGAAAGCAGACACCAATTTGTGACCCCATAAAAAATAAAATGATATGTATGTTCTAAATCAAGTAAAGGAATACATATAAATATTTAACAGCAAGCTCATCCAATAGGAAAGGAAGTTGTCACTCTCCAAACATTGCATGATCAAAATGATTAAATACTAGATGTATTACACTGATCTCCCATGGGATATTCAGATCTCCCATGGGATATTCATGGGATCTTCATATTAGCTGAACATGTGCTTTGTTTTATTGCGTTTCTCACAGTTGTCTATTCATAGATGTGAAAAATAACAGGATATTTAAAAGCATTTTAGCAAAGAATACACTGCGGCTTCAGTCCCACCAAACAGCCCATCTCCGCACACAAGGTCCCAGGCTACTCGGCTGTGCAGAACGTCTCTTGTTCAAATTGTGCCTCTTATCCGTAGAAATAAAACCACCGAAAGTGACAAAACTACTTTGCTAGATAACACTGATTCAATAGATGTGAGTCATTTGTACATGTGTGTGCCAATGAGTCTGAATCGGTATACAAAGTGCTACAATGCAGTATATTTTTCTCGCACCTTTCTGTTTTGCTTCATCTGCAACCTTGTATATTGTAAACCTAATTTTTGTGTGGTTAAAGTCACAGTCCAGCATCACTAGTTCCCTGATTGCTGTTTCACGGTGTCTGTGTTCCGCATAAGACAATGTTTTTAGAAAATGACTGCACTCTTCATCTCTCTGAAAAGCTCATTCACGCTAGGTGCCTTTCGCCACATGATGGACATGATGGTGTGTAAGTGCTAGGTTTATGAGGACACAGCTGTAGTAAACTAATCATCCTTTGTGTTCGGAAACCTTTTTATAGCTCCTAGCATTCATGTTTTTTTTTTTTTACTTTCCTGCAAACATTATTTTCCCCCAGCATGTGGCAGTATAACCTACCATATCAACAACAAGTGAAACATTTCATGTTAAAATAATAATTGAATTTAAAAATTATTTCTGCTGCATCTTCTAATAATAAAATGTTAGTGGAGTAACTTTGACTGACCTTCTGAGTTTGTGAATAGATCCTATTCGGCACAGGGGGCAAAGTGGTTTATTTTGCTTAATAATTAGAACTGAGATGCAGTTTGTTTTAAAAATATGCTTTTTAGTTCCTCATGCATAATTTTTTGTTATTGATTAGTATGTGTATTTTAACCAAACAATACCATTTATGGTGTGTCCACATAAGGGCCGTATTCAATGCGGCCCGGCGAGGGGGGGTTAAACAAGTGACCCTCGTTGTTTAACCCCCGCACCATCATTCACTGTATTCAATGTTCTGGGGGAACAGTATTTCCCCAAACAGCGAGGCTTGCAGCTAATGCAGGGAGCCTGCTGCAGTTGGCCAAGATCCTCGTGGTTTTGGTGGCTGCACATGCCATTTCCACGTCGCAGCAAAATCTCACCGGCGTGGAAACTGCGTATGCAGGGTGTAGGTTGAATACTGACAGTGTGAGCTGTCTCAGGCTATACCCCATGGTGCAATCTGCACTGTCAAATTTGATTTATAGTCAAAATCACATAGCACATAGTGCAAATCGCACCGTGCTATGCAGCACCCGATACCAATTAGATCCCGATGCGGGGCCCCGCAACATCGGAGTCGAATGTAGAAATAGAATGTGCAGCACAGTCTATTTCTACTGTCTCAGAACGAGGGCCATGCTGCTCAATGGCCTAATGTTGACCAAATGTATGTCAACCATTTTCATGTGTTGACCTTTTGACTGTCAACCTGTTGTTGTTGTCTTTCAGTTTACTATTTTGATGTTGAATTCAAAATGTTGGACTTTTAGATCACATTAGTATTACATTTTTATACAAATGTAGTATGTCTGCATTTTGTAATATAAATTCTGTGGCGTGGTTCAATCTGCATCCATCACTGTTCATTATCTAGGATACAGTTGTTTACATTTGAAACCAGAATAGGTTGGCAGAGTGTGATACACCATGACCCACTGTACACCTTCCCAAGGTGGATTTGATTTGTCACCTCTATTAATACTGTACATAAAACCCATCTCCTTTTTATGAACTTATATATTCATTTAGCATTTATATCCAATTGCATTCCATCAAGACTGTCTTGTAATCTGATGGGACTGCCATGCTATGGAATTCTATCCTTAAGTATCCCTCCTATTATCCCTATAGCTTATGAGCAGGGCCCTCCTACCTCCATGTCTTTTGTATCCAGCCAGTTTGTTTAATCACTGTTGTTTCCTATTGTAAAGCACAATGAAATATGCTGCGCTATATAAGAAACTGTAAATAAATAGTAAATGATTGTACAAGCTTTTGCCCCAGATTTCATAATAGGAAAGTATGTTTTTGGTACTGAAAATATTTTTTTCAAATGACACAAACTTTCCAGATAGTGTTACCAGGCATTATTCCAGTATCTGACACAGCCTTCCTTATTAATGTTTGGTCACTTTTTTCTCATGCATTACATACTTAGAGTAAATGTATGACGTAATGCAGAAGGGTATTACTATAGTTTTGTTTTAATCTTTCTCTATGAAGGTTAAGCTGTTTTTTTTGTGTTTGTCGTAAACGTTGTATAAGAAGTTTAGGAGTTCTTGGCCTTCCTTCACTAGTCACAAATGCTCATACAGACTTCTTTCACTGCTGATCACCAAAGTACAAATATATATGTTGAGTCTCCTATACCTAAAACACCTACAGTATTTGGGATTTGCGTGTATTTTGGAATATTTCCATTCCAAAATGAGAGATCTTGTTGTGGATGGGACACAAAATTAATACAAGAATACACCTAGACTGAATGTCATTTTTATAAAACCTTTTTAATAATTTTGGACAAGCACATACATGCTTGCCAGGCAGTGAGTGAGTCTGAATCAGGCCCATTGTACTATACATGGAAATAGAGGTACTGTGTACCCGCTCTATTCCCAGGTGCCTTTTTCTGTCCCCGCAGTAAGTGTTGATCCTGTAATTGTTGATAACTGACTGCATCCAAGTGCCGTCTTCCCACTGGTTTTGATATTGACACCACCTTGGACTTTTTTGTAGCTTGCATTTCTAGCAATATAACAATATCAATTAGCATATCACAATACTTTAAAACTAGATCGATACGAACATAACTAGTATAACATACAGCTGTACTAATTTAGCAATGCTTAACCCTGACATGGCATTTAATTGGTGAAGTCCCTTACTCCAGAGTCTGTCAAACAATGTCTATCAGGCTTTGTTTACCAGAGTGTATTTAACATCCTTGAAAGGAGATTTTTCTCTAACAATGTTAAGATACTGCAAATAAATGCAAGCCAATATTTTACTGTGGTTAAGCAATTTCTGTGACAGCTAAACACAATAACATTTACCGTTGTGAGTTCTCTCTCCAAATTACCTCCTTTTGTCTATTGACTTCAGCAAGTTATTTGTTAGATTACTTCTCTGGCAGCCAGCTCGTTATACATTTGTCAAAATGATGAGAAAATATAGTTAACGCTCAGAAATGGGCGTACATGGCTGTGAAGTTCATGCCACTGCTACTGTAATTAATGGCTTCCATACTCTGCAGTTACTGCTTATTAAAACTAGTTAAAGCCCATCAAAATTATGGACACCATGGCCGGATTATAGTTAGGAGTGTGGGGGGGGGGGGGGGGGGGGCAGCAGGGGGTTTTGCTACTTGCACAAAAGCTGGCAGGTTGCTGTAACTGAGGGATGTGTGCGGCTCTCAAGGACTACATTAATAATATAGCAGAAGCAGCGGTTGAGTGGAGCACCGGCTTCTGTGAGTCTGGATGCTGTGTATGTCTTTGTCAGAGTTTGATTTAGACCTCACGAGGCTCTAGGTAAGATAGCAGCGTGGGCGCTCCCATCATACATTGGTCCTCACATGAAAACAAGGGAGAAGCGAATACCAGTTGATCTGGTGATGGTGGCTGTAAACTGGTGTGGACATCTCTAGGTCTGGGGCACTCTTGAGAACAGCTTAATATGGCATGGCACAGTGGTTGAAAAATGCTGCCTTAAACTAAACCTGTTTTCCCCCTCGAACTGCAATAAAGGCAGAAGGCTCTCCCAGTTACCCAGTGTGTGTGTGTGTGTGTGTGTGTATGTATGTATGTATATATATATATATGTGTGTGTATATGTATGTATGTATATGTATGTATGTGTATATATATATATATATATATATATATATATATATATATATATATATATATATATATATATATATATATATATATATATATATATATATATATATATATATATATATATATATATATATATATATAGACACAATCCCCGGTGGCGGCACTCCAACAAGAAATAAACACACCAAGGCTGTGTGATTAGAGCCGACGTTTCAAGGCCGTCCAGCCTTTTTATCAAGGTGCAAAAGAGACTCTTTTGCACCTTGATAAAAAGTCCGGACGGCCTTGAAACGTCGGCTCTAATCGCACAGCCTTGGTGTGTTTATTTCTTGTTTGAGTGCCACCGCCGGGGATTGTACGTAGGAGCAGCTCTGTCGACTGCTCACGGAAGGCACCCCGGTCCTCTGAGCCATTATGCATGCATTTATTGCTAGCGCAGTTATGAGCGTGCCGCCTCAAGGACATATATATGTGTGTGTGTGTATATTATATGGGTGTGTATCATTGGGTTAACAATTAAGGGAAGTAATGAGTAGCATCCTACTACTCCCTTCAGCTGAAGGACATACTTTAGAATAATGAGTGAGTGCTACTGTAATATCATAGAGGAATATAACAAACTTGTAGAACAGAAAGTGAAGGACAAAGAACCAATGCATTTTCTACTAGTGCCTAGAACACACATATTGACATTACAGTGCAGTGTCTGTCATGCTTTGGGTGTATATTTTTATATGATGTAACATTTTTCTGGGTGTTCACTGAAATGTATAGTGGCAAGAACATCTTGTGTGATTTATTAGGCAATAATTTGTTTATTACAGACATAATCTGTATGTGTATTTCGCTTAGCTGATTTAACACAACAGGAAATGAAATGGGGTAGAAATAGCAGTGCATAAACAAAAGAAAGGAAAGGTGAAATGTAACTGGAGCAGGAAAGAGAGAAATGACATGTAAGGTTAAATAAAGGAAAGATGAGCACAGAGGGTGATGGCAACTCAGAAAATAGAAACATATAAGAGGATTAAAGGAAATTGTACCCTGGGCAATAAAAAGGTGCCCAGGCAGAAAAAGAAACCACGAAAACAGATAGTTTAAAGGGTTTTCAGAAACAGCACTGTATGATGGCTGAGATATTTAACAAATATAGTTTTTTACTATGTATAACTAAGCTTGCCATAATATCCACTCCTGTGATGCACATGATTTTACACAGGTTCTGTGGCTGGCTAAATTAAAGTCTGTATTTCACCTGGTTTATATTTGTACACAGAGAATCTATGTAAACCAGGCATGTCCAACCTGCAGCCCTCCAGCTGTTGTGAAACTACACATCCCAGCATGCCTTGCCATAGTTTTAGTATTCCCTAATAGCAAAACTGTGGCAAGACATGGTGGGACTTGTAGTTTCACAGCAGCTGGAGGGAGAAGGTTGGAAATGCCTGATGTATATCATAGGTGGCTTAGATTTAACGGACATTATGACAAGTCTATTTAGGCTTTTATGTGGTCCCTGCCAAGCCTGCACTTCCTCAGCATTTTCTTTGTTCTGCAGCTCTTCCTAGCTTCTCCTCCGTCTTTGAACTGGCATCCGCTGGCATAAGGGGGTGGGCCAGTGACCCATCGAGCCATGATTGGCTCATCACAACTAAATTTTTCTTTTATTGAAATATTCAACACTGCCCACTGTCGAACTCTGCTGGTTAGAGCTGCAGTCCAACCATAATGTTCACAATAACAACCTCCCACCTCACTGGACTATGGGGGTTATTCTGGTTGATTCATTCAGATGCAAATCCACATCCTTACCAGTAAACCAAACCCTGCCTTGCGAATGGTGGTCTGGCCGCCACCTATTCGCAGTGTGTTTTTGCACGCACTGGCTGCAAATGGAGGTTTTACATAAACATCCATTCATCCTGTAGGGGAACACCCACACAATTCGATGGTCGCCGACCATCGAATGATGTGGAATGTGCACACATCTAAGGTTGTTCGGAGCAACCTTCGATGTGCGTGCACATTCTGAGGGAAAAGGGCCGGCAGCTGACATCCGGTGATGGCAGCTGCCGGCCTCTGGCGCCCACCGGGCGATTACCATGGGCGATTTCCCCTGCCCGCAGACCCCTGCCTCAAGGTTGGGGGAGTGCAGCCTGCAAACATTTTGTTTGTCGTGGCCGCGCCGCACGCACCCAGTGCATACACATTGAGGAAAAACATCGGCCCTGTGTGAGTGCACGTGGCACTGCAAATGGACCTGAATAAGGTCCTATGACTGTAGTGAATCTCTTAGGTGACCACGCTAAGGTAATGGCTGATCTGCCAAGGAGGACTGGACTGGTATGTCTGTTAACGTCATTTGTGCACACTTGACTATCAGTTTATCAGCCAAATATGTATGCCAGTGTGTTTCCATCATTACCCTGCAATTATGCAATTAGTATCATTTAGTATTCTATAGTTGGTGCGATTTTTTTTTTTATTCTTTTTCTTTTTAATCCTTTGAGTGCCATCATCTCTGGGTGCATGCAAAATTATTCCCTAAAGATGCCAGGCGCTCACATTTGTTATATAAATGCAAATACATTTTTTTTGTTTATTTCCTATATAATGTAAACATTACACGTTGTTTTAATTAATAAAAATGTTTGACTGAATTTGTCAAAATTGGGGTGAAGATTGGCACGTGTCACTCAAAGGTTTAATAACAAATGGATGTTTTTTCTTTGGATTATTTAAAGGAAAAACCATGAAATGAAAAATTGTGAGATATACTATTAGAGCTGCAAGGTAGTTCTGTAAATTGATTTGTGGAAACCTTTTGTAGTCCTCTGCCATATTATTGTACTCCATGTTTAATTTCTTGTACTTGTGTGTATTTATTTTGTGCAGAACCAATATTACTACATGAAGGAATTTGAACCACACAAAGCATGTCCTGCTGCTTATGTTACTACGAATTCACCAGGATTGGCAAGCATGACGGGCACCTGAAGGTTAAGATGCCAACCGTACAACCTCTGCTTAACACCTGACTTGTGCTGTTCCACTTTTCTGCTTGTTACATTTTTTAACCACTTCCTAACATCCATAGCTTTCTAGTAGAGTTTTGTTTGCACAGCTACATGCTATTTTTGAAATTTTTGGTTATATGTTTGTGAACCATAACCCTTTATAAGACACACACCCTGTACCAAGGTTGCCGAAATCTTTGTAACTAATATAGGGTTTTTGTTTTGTTTTTGTAATTGTAATTTTTTTTTTTACTATGGTCTTATTATGGAAGCCTCTTTGTGGGGTCATTTACATATTTACAGAATATTCAGGTGAATTTACAGTTTAGACTGAAAACGTTTTTGTACACATTTATTACATTTTCAAATCCAGTTTCACGCTCAATGTTATTTCTACCAAGAGTAGTATTTTAAAGCTTTGTTAAGTAAGGACAAAACTAAATACAGTAGATATCAAAATGGTTGCAGTATGTTTGCGGGAACGAGGGCAGGGGTGGGGCGGAGTCTCTTGTAGAAGGATTTCCAGCTGACTTTTTAAAATATTTGAGAGGCTTTTAATGCTGCATAGTAGTCACCAGTAGAGGGAATGAGCAATTCAGTTCATCTTTAATGCGGTTTCCTTTTTAATCCTGAACTGCTAGCAGTTAATGGTATCGGACTATTATATCGGAGAGAAAGAGAAAAGTGAAACAGAACATTCCAGGAAGGATAATACAGAAATGTATGTCTTTCCCAAAACAGGAACTAAACCCTTTTTGGCAGCTTAAATAAGCAACATTGTGCTTTTTGTCAGTGTTTCCATACTTAGACATTTGTCACATATGCAAAACACTTGCTTTTTATGTCTGTCTGTCTACATATTAAATCTTACATATTAAATCTTACATGACCACAGGTAAATTTGATGTCTGTTTCATATATTCTGTAATGATTTATACAGGTTGTAGGATGCAGAAAGGTGCTTAACTTTCTACATTCACCAATGATGACACAACCCTTGGTTACCACTAGCTAATGTGTATTGAGTTGTCTCTTTACTGTCTCATTGACTTTGTATAGTTAAATTGCCAAGTTAGATTTATAGCAGCTTCAATTGTATTAAGAATATTTTGTTATCTGTAATACTGTTTAAAATAAAGTTTGTTTATTCTATTGAATATTTTGTACTTCAGTTACTTTTATAGTTCTATAAAATACATCTAATAAGTGAAATAAAAAAGTAAAAAAAAAAAAAACAGTACAAGCAGACGCTAACCATTGTTTTCAGCTTTATTCCATTACAAAGTTTCAACGCTACAACAGCATTGTCATCAGGCATAAAAGAGCCGTGTGTGTCTGTGTCTGTATACTGTATGTGAGTATGTGTAGGTGACAAATTTCGACTAAACTTGAAACATTGTTAAACTTCTGGCTCCGTCTCAGGTGACCTTATTTATGCCTAATAGGTGTATTCCAGATCATTTTGCATGCACCAATATCTGAATAAAAAGCACAACTACTGTATCTATTAAGTTAGAGGAAATTCTCATACATCTAAGCAGATGCTGAGCTGGAAACAATAATCGGGTTTTGTGTTTATTACGTGTTTGGAAATCTCCAGCATGTGTCAGCGCTATACACTGAGGTCATCATTATGCAAATTACATGCAATGACCTGAAACCGGAGATGAAGTTGTAGAGTAATTGTAGCTGTTGTTGGGAAAAGTGTGGGACTACTCTAAATCAAAACATCATATAGTAAGACACTAAAATAATTACAGCATACATTTGCAGCTTCCAGTTGCATGGTACGGTTAGGAAGAGGTTTGGTCTTTGTAGAAATGTTAAAACAGTAAGCTGCTGGTAGCCACGACTGGCCGCCACCAATTACTGTATATCAACTGGACGTCTTTCCTCTCCTGGTTCCAAGGTAGGCTCTTGCTTTTGAGCTGCATGGGCAGTCTTGTGATTATTTTAGCTGTGGGCAAGCTATGGACTTGATTCTGATTTTTGTAAGTAAAGCAAACAAAATGAATAAATGTACCTAGGCAAAACCCATGTTTCACTGTAGGTGGGGCAAATGTAAAATGTGCAGAGATTAGTTTGAGTGTGGTACAGTAAGTCCAACTTTTAAATCTTATTTGCAATGTAAAAATACATAAAAATAAATGCTGCCCTTGCATTATAATTAATATTTGTTTACCTTTTTATCCGCTGTGCACAATGGTGTTGTATCGCCTATATGAAGTGATCCATATGATCTTTAGGGATGCAGTGTAAATCCCGGCGGTCGGGATCCCGGCGTTCAGAATCCCGATGCTGGAATACCGATTGCCGAAATCCCGACACTTTCTCCCTCCGGGGGTGTCCACGGCACCCCCGGAGGGAGAATAAATTAGTGTGCCGAGCGTAGCGAGGCACCAGGCCCGCTGCGTGGTGAGTGCAGCGAGCCCGCAAGGGGGGGGGGCGATCCACGTCCCCCCCCCTTTGTCGGGATTCTGAACGCCGGGATCCCGACCGCCGGGATTTAATACTGAATCCGATCTTTAGGGTGTCTGTTCTTATAGCTACTGTGTCTAGCTTCAGTTATGCTGCCCATTCACGGATCGATAAACTCTGCATTTTAAATTGCATCGCATCTAGTTCAAAACACATGCGATGGTGTAAAGCAGTGGTTCTCAACCTCGGTCCTCAGGGACCCCCAAATGTGCACGTTTTCTAGGTCACCTCACAGGTACACAGGTGCACTAATTACTCGCTGACACATTTTAAAAGATCACAGGTGGAGCTAATTATTTCACCTGTGATTCTGGGGGTTATTCTAGTCCATTCTTTCTGACAAAATCCTTCTTAGATGGACAAAACCATGTGCACTGCGGGTGGGGCAGATGTAACTTGTGCAGAGAGAATTAGATTTGGGTGGGGTTTTTCTTCAAAGTGAGACCTATATTGAAGTGTAAAATCATGCAGTCAGTATTTTCCCTGCACAGAAACAAAATAACTCACCCAAATCTAATTCTCTCTGCAAATGTTACATCTGCCCCCCTGCAGTGCACATGGTTTTGTCCATCTAAGAAGGATTTTGTTAGAAAGAATGAACTAGAATAAACCCCTCTGTGTGGAGACCTAGAAAACGTGCACTGTTGGGGGTCCCTGAGGACTGAGGTTGAGAACCACTGGTCTAAAGCACCATGCGTTTTGAACTAGATGTGATGCAATCTAGTTCAAAAAGTGGACAGCACTTCTTTTATGTGATGTGTTGATCGCGCATCACACCTGTCCGTCGCCCAGTGTATGGGTGTCATTACTGCTGTAGGTTGAGGGGGACCATGGTGCAGATGTATTAAGCTTGGTGAAATGATAGTGGAAGGTGGTAACCCAGTAGCCAATCATCTCCAAACTATGAAGTTACAGGCTTGGTTTTCAAAATAACAGTTAGCAGCTGGTGCTTTATCACCTTCCACTTTATCCCTTAACCAGGCTTAATACAGCTGTCCCCATGTCACAAATAATATCCAGTTATTTTAAATTATGCAGACCTTTCTGCATTAATGATTTTTTTTCTTGATCTTGCTAGTTGTTTTTAGCACCTATTTGATTATAAATGTGGATCATAGAAGTGGCTACTGTAAGGCAGAAGCCGTAGGAGTATGCCTTTCACACAGAATGTATGTGAGCGAAATGGCAGCAGGGTCTGTTTATAAGATTCTAGAAGATGTACAGTAGTGTCCATGTTCTCCATGGCAACCTCTGACTGCCTTGCTGTTCCTATCTCTTCAGTGTGATGCATCTTAATACAAGAACTTATACAGAAATAATAACAAATAAGCAATCCCAGAGCAACCTTTGAAAATTTAACTTTTATTCGTTTTTTGTTGTAAACCAAACATCTTAGCGAAGTTACACGCACCTGGTATTCCACATTTTATTTACAAAGGTTGAAGACACCCACTTGCAAATCCCACTACACCACTGAATAAAAAATTTAAATCTATAACTGATCTCAAAGATATCCTCACATGGTCTTACTTCTAACTGACTGTACTAGGGCTACAGCCCTTTCCTTCAATGAGGTAGGAACCACCGCTTATGGCTATATATCCCTGGATGCTTTTTCTGATAATTTGTCTAACCCTTTCTTAAAACTTAACAATTTAGTCTGCCATCACAACCTATTCTGGCAGAGTATTCCAAATCGAACTGCCCTTACTGTAAAGAAACCTTTTTTTCCCCCTAAACTTACATTAGGGATGCCTGTGTGTTCGGTGCCGTATCTGTTCGATGGATCGACTGCATCTAGATGGACAATGAGTGTGGTCGAGCACTCATGGTTGAAGAGGTTGCCAACCTTTTTCATCAATTACCCTACCCTAAACAGTTCAGGTTTTCCAAGACCCCCAACTCATGTCACATTTTAAAAATACACAGCTGACCTGGAAAATGTGAAATGTTGGGGGTTCTTGAAGATTGGGGTTGGGAACCACTGTCCTAGGTCAATAAATATACCTTGCATAAATCTTCCATTCGAAGTAATGATTTTGACTGTATGAGTATCTGTAACAGGGATGTATGCAATGAATGAGATTACGAAGTATAGGTTTGGAATCTTAAGCTATAATCAGCATTTTTGTCTTTTCTTAAAGAAGCTTAGAGGCAAACGGCAAATAGAAGACCATCATTTTAATTTAGCGAACAATATGATCTTCCTAAAAGTGTTCCGTTATGTTATTTCTATATGTTTTATATGTTTTTTAAGAATACACAAGCTTTGTTCTGATTCAAGCATTGGAGAACTTCCCCCGTGGGTTGTGTATACATTAGCACTATTCACTTATCTGTCTAGTATTGTCTGAGAACCAGCCAGACACACCACAGATCTGCTGTCTGTCTCAGCATTCCAGCGTGGCATCCATTATAAACCATGCTTATTTTTTAAATGCCTTTCTCTCTGTACCAAACTGCTTTGCTGCAGCTATGATTTGCATGGTTTGCTGCTGTTTGGATTACACAATGTGTATATATCCCAATTTGTCTGTTCTCCCTCACTGTACGTATTTACACCTGGCTCACTCAGGTGAGTGAACTTGGGCTATATTTATCACTGACATTTATGGCATTTAAGGGTGATAGGTAGATTATTAGTTTGGTCTCAAAAGGGCAAAACATAGATTTAAATAAAAATACTTCAAGACACTTGTCTAGTTCTACAATTTCTGCATCCAGGTAATCAAACTGATCATGCAAAGGTCAGTGACTTCATAATTGTTTTCATATATCCTATTTTTAAACTGCCAAAGCCTACTGCATACCTCCCAACAGTCCCGATTACCGCGGGAATGTCCCGGTTTTCAGGGACATTCCCGCGTCCCTCCCGCAGCCAGCAGTGTCCCGCGGCGAGGGGAAGCTGTTGGGAGTCCCCCTGTCGGCTGCTGAGCAGCGGGGAATAAACGCTGTGCGCATGCGCACCTCATCTATTCCCGCAGCCAGCGGTCTGGGGGCATGGCTAGAGGCTCACAGAGCCTCTGGGTCATGCCTCCATAGCGGCAAAATAGTGGCGTGGCCTTGTGGGAGAGCCGAAAGTATAGACCATGCCCCCTTGATTAGGCCACGCCCCCGAAATTGTCGGAGCGCCTCCGGCGAGCATCCATCCGCCCTGCATCATTGTCTATGTAAGTTGGGAGGTATGCTACTGTTGCTTTCACCTTTTGCTGTTACATTATTGGCACTTATTTTTCCAAGTGTATAATAGCATTGCAGTTATAAAATAGTGAAATCGCCTAACACAAATCGGATTGCATGCGCTATAACTGGATAGCAAGAAAGATCAGACCACTGCCATGTTTGGGGTGTGAGGGATATGTCCATAATGTTTCAAGTAAACAGTCATAGAACCCATGCAGTCCCCGAAGTGTCTATTTATCAAGCTGATTTTTCTTTTTGAAAAAACATGCATAAGGTGTTTTTTTCACATTTCCAAGTCTAATATCTGTTAACAAGACAAAGGGTGTATATTAATGGATAAATGTTTGTAAAGACAATCCCACTACCAACAGTTTTAATCTAAAATAAGCATGTGCATAATAACATCTATAAATCACAATAGATACCAATAGAGACTGCCACATGTGAGTATTGCAAGCTGGCTTGTTCCTGTTTAGCACTTCAAGCTACATGCGATTTGCATGCAATGGTACTTGTGTAGTTTCACGGGCCCACTGCCTGCGGATCGCATGCAATTTGATCGCGTGCGATGCAATGCGATTTAGCACACCCCCACTATTACTTAACACCACCCCCCCCCCCACTATTCAACTATCCGAATCACCCCGAAGCTTTGTAAGCGGATTAGGTACACATCCTCCCGACTTGTTCATACCCCCTCTATCCACGTCAGTGTGGAGTTGATTATATAAAGTGTAGCGAGCCACCGAGCCCGAAGCATGGAGAGTGCAGCGGAAAACGAGCCCCGCGAGGGGACGCAGATTACTTGGCGTGAAACTACATGTAACTACACAAGTACCATCACATTGCATGCAAATCACATGCGATCTACCTTTTGTGAATAGGACACTAAGTTAAGTACTTAATGGGTGCCGTGATAAAACTCAAGTACCCTTTATTCTTATCCACCTTTTTTTTTCTTGTTTTTCTTGTGGGGCTTGACTATCCCCACCGTATAGCATCTGCTGTTAGAACTTGCACTCTACAAAAGGTTTTTAGTTCTCTTGGTCCCCAAGTCAATGTCTTTTTAAAAATGTCTGTTCTCAGCTATGGCCCATGTAGGGTCCAAGACTAACCTTTTTTCTTTTCCTTGTGGTCTTTTAGGCATATGTCATATTATGTGTAACTAATACCTTCAGTGTCAACCATTGAAAGTGGCAGCATGAACTCTGCTGCTAAACTCCATGTTGCATAAAAGTTGACTTCTGCATAAGCGGCTACCAAAGCTTGCAGAAGTGTGGGAATGCCTTGGTCACTCAATGCAGTGAGTGCTGCCCCATTTGTTAGTATTTATATATTTTTTACCATGTGAGGCAGTGATAACACATAACTTGGCCATAAACATTCCAAACTGTCTTCTATAAAAACAGAATGTTAGTCCCACTTACTGTAATGTAAATTTCCCTTGCACCTACGTTTTGGCTCATTTAGGTAAGCCTCAACCCAGAAAGAACATAGCTGATGTTTAAAATCTATGTGGTCAAATCAACTTATTGCAATATGGAAATAGTGCCAGGAAGGAGGTCCCAATGCCCACGTACGACTTATAATCGCATCGCATGCCATAAACCCGATGCACAGCGATGCGATTTTAAATTGTATAAGCCCCCTATATGATTTTGAATTATATAAGCACCCTAATGGGGGCTTACAATGTTAAATGCACCCCCACTATGAACGCCAACCCGAAGCGTGTCGAGCGCAGTAAGCCCGCGAGGGGTGGCGGTACGCGTCCTCCGACCTTTTCATACCCCCACTATCCATGTCGGCGTGGAGTTGATTTTATATAGTGTGGTGAGCCCGAAGCGTGGCGAGCGGCCGCGTATTACTTTACATGTATTCCGGGGGGCACTTTTAACATTGAAAAAACCATTAGGGTGCTTATACAATTTTAAATCGCATACCATTGTATATGCGATACAATGCGATGGTATACAACATCGCATCGTATACCATCGTATGCCTTATGGTCTGCGATGCGATGGGCGCCGTGCTAGTACACAAGTACAAAGGTGTTAGGTGAAGGAGGGGGAGACAGTGTCAGAAAGAGGGAGATTGAGAGACAGATTGCCAGGGAGAGAGAGAGACTAAAGCAAGAAAGAGTGCCTGGGAGAGAGTGAGGGTGCAGGGGTAGGGAGGGGGACATTGGGGTTATTTTGGTTCACTCTTTCTGACAAATTCCTTCTTAGATGGACAAAACCATGTGCACTGCAGGTGGGGCAGATGTTACTTTTGCAGAGAGAATAAGATTTGGGTGGGGTTTTAAGTGAGCTCTATACTGCAGTGTAAAAATAAATCAGTCCGTATTTTCCCTGCACAGAAACAAAATAACTCACCCAAATCTTATTCTCTCTCAACCTTTTATATCTGCCCCCCTGCAGTGCACATGGTTTTGTTCATCTAAGAAGGAATTTGTCAGAAAGGGGGGGGGGGGGGGGGGCGTTGGGAGAAGCCAGTAACTGGATGCAGGAAGAGCTGTCTCTCTGATATTGGTGTGTTATTGTCAAGGGATTTAAAGTTTAGTTTGCATCTATATAATAAGTTGAAGAGTGTGTGTGAGAGTGTCTGTCGCATTGTGGAGACACCGTGGCACTCAGAGCCGCCAAATTCGACAACAAGGTACAGATGGAGCTGGTCTCTTCATTGCTGGCGTTGCGCCAGAATCTGGCGAAGAGACGCCCCATCTGACTGATGCGCGTGCGTCTCAGTTTCCCATCAGCGGGGGGACGGGAACCCTGTCCGTCTCCGCTTCAGTGAGACAGACAGGGGATGGGGGGGCGGCGGGGACCCGGGGCGACCCTCGACGAGGCGGCGGGGCCCCGGGGGAGCCCCGTTGTAAGGCGACGCGCGCATCTCGTGTGCGCGCGTCCCCTTACGGCGGCTGGCGGGGGATGGCGAATCTTCCGCCATCCCCTGCAAGAGCGAGGCCCGCTCCATCTGTATCTCTCGACCCGATGGTGTGCACCTCATAGCCGTTTTTGGGAAATTGCCCATAAAAATAAAAAAGAAACATTACACAGCTAAAGAAACACACATAACACACACATTTAAACATTGCACAGATATACACAGCAATCTACACACAGATACACTGAGTGGCCAAATTATTATGACCACTTGACACTTATACTTAAATAGGCCATAACTTCACTTAGTGCCGCTAGAGGATTAGATAGCTATAAAAAGGGATTGCAGGAGAAGTGAAGCATCAATTGCACTGAATAATTGGGCAAAAAACATGATTTAACGGAGTTTGAACGCGGGATGATTGTAGGCACTCAAACTCGCTGTTTAGGATGGTCATGGCGCACCCTACACTAACTCTATTGACCTCCTTGGAGGGATGACCGTAATCTGCTGGTAGTTAGGCTTCACTTTTAGTCACCGCATTCAAAGGAGCGAGTTAGGCCCGCTCCAACTCTGTTGCAACCAGGTCTTAAAAGGTGATAAGCATAAGGTGATCGTCAGAGGTAGCGTCAAGAGGTGATCTAACTAAACGGCACTATCTGGGAAAAACACCCTGCCTAACGGCACCAGGCCAAGGATGCGGAGTGCGACCTAGTCACAGACGCCAGATACAGTTGGACCAGGGTGCCTCCAACTAAACAACGCTAACTTAAGCTGAGAGCACACAGAAAACAAGGAAAAACCAAGGAATAGGGCATCTTGCCCAAACTTAAATAAGGAAAGGAACAGAACCAGGCTCCACTGGAGCACTTACGTGACCCGATATAGACGAAGCAGGACACCAGGACACCCAGCTGCCAGGATGGGAAAGAGCAGGCTGGGAACGGCTGACAGAACTGGGAAAAGCAGGAACACAGACCGGGACTGCAGACAGGCTGAAGCAATATAACCAGTGGGGCTGTATTGGGCCAGATCCCTTTAAAGGGATTCATTGGCCAATCAGCCACCGCCAGAGCACCAGCCCCCAGCAATAATTAATTTACTTCCGGTGGCCAAGTGCACGCCGCCCGGTGTCCCCTTATTGCTAAGCAACCACCGGGCAACGCAAGGAGGCTGCCGCAATCTCTGTTAGAATCCCCCGGCATGGCGGAAGTGACGCGTCCCGGCCGGGAGAAAGTGATGCGCTGGGACCTGCTGCCACCAGGCGGAAGTGTCGTGTCCGCCCAGTTATACTCAGCACCGGCACTCCGCCATAGCAGTCCAGCGCAGATGACAGCCACACATTACATTGTATAGGCTATGGAAGCTGACGACCTGTTTGAAAGCCTCTACTTTCTGCCTTGAACAAGAGCAGACGTCTCCAGTTCACAAAGGAACACAAGGATTGGACAGTAGATGACTGTTTTCAATTACACCATGCAGATGGCATGGTGCATATATGGAGAAAACAGCAGGAAAGCATGGACCCCAACTGCATTGCCACAACACTTCAAGCTGGTGGAGGCAATATTATGGTTTGGGGATGTTTTCTTGGCATTGTGTGGGTCTTCTGATTCCTGTGGAACAACTTCTGAATGGCCAAGGGTATTTGAGTGTTTTCGCAGAGCAAGTACATCCTGTTATATTAATGGTGTACCCTGCCGGGGATGGATTCTTCCAGCAGGACCATGCTCGTTGTAAAGCTGGCATTGTCCGCATATAGTTCGAAGAGCATGACAGAGACTTTACCTTGCTTAGTTGGCCTGCACAATCACCAGATCTCAATCCAATTGAGAATCTGTGGGATGAGATCGAATGGGCCATCAGGCAGCTGGATACAGTACCATCAAATCTTAAGGAATTGGATATGGTCAGTTCATCGGCTATGGGGCCTGATTCAGATCTGTTCGGTATTGCTTGCATTCGCACGCAGTACCGATGTTGTGCGTCTGCGCAGGCGTATGGTGCGTGCACCCACGGCAACCTTTCGGGTCGCCGGGTGCACGCACCCATGTCGGCGTGGGGGGGGGGGGGCGGAGAGGGGCCTGCCCCACTACCATATGGGAACGCCCAGCGTTTCATGGGCGTTCCCCTGAGAACGCTGGGTGTTCTCATGGTAATGAGGCAGTGACGCGAGTGTGGGGGGCGGGATGTCAGCTGCCTGGCCATATCCACACCAGCGTGCACGCATATATACGCAACTGAAAAGTCACTTATATATGCGTGAACGCTAAACCTCATTCGATGGTCGGTGACCATCGAAAGATGTGGGCGGTTACCCGAGCCATGCGAATGGATGTTTATGCAAAACATCCATTCGCAGCTGTTCGGGCGAAGCCGCACTTTGAGGGGGCGGCAGGTGGGCAGTCGTTCGCCGGGCGGGGTGTGGTGCAGCCTTGCGAATCAACCTGAATAACCCCCATGGTCTCAAATTCCTCATACCACCTACCAACATCTCCTAGAGTCCATGCCAAGAAAAATCCATGCAGTATTAAGGGCAAAAGGTGGTCCAACATTGTATTGAGGGGGTGGTCATAATAATTTGGCCACTCAGTGTATATACGTAGCGCACCTCACACACTTACACATTGGACAGATACACATAACACATCACTCACAGTACACCACCCACACACCCACATTCACTACAACACACCGAAAAATAGTGAAACACACAGAACACAAATACTTAAACATTGCACAGATACTCACACACGTAGTGCAAGTTACCCACTTACACATTGGGTGGGGTGCACGCTAGACTCCCTCAAAACTGATGTGCCTTGATGAAATTTAAAACATTTTATTATTGTTTTTTTTTTAAGTATATATATTCCCACTCAACATTACCAGAAAAGGGAGGGGAAAAAAGGGAATCTTAATGATTCCTAAATATGTGCCTTAATTTGCGAATATTGTTGTATAACCGGCTGGGTTATGTATCTATGTTGAGGCTCATGGCTATCGAGAGGTGTCTGAAAAGAGTGTGACCATCATATTTCCTTACACCCGGTCATATACCAGTGTTCGTATTTTTCACTTATCAGGTAGTGTTAAGGATTTAATCATTGGTCACCGTGATGTCTCCGATATTTTTATTTAAAAGTTGGGACTTCTATGCCCACAGGACTTCTGCTGCTCACTCGTCTTGCTTAGTGTATAGGACGAGGAGTGAGAGAGCCCTGTGCCCATATATGATCCCAGAGGGGTAGTATAGAAGGATGATCTTTTTAGACTGATCTCCTTGGTGGCAATGATACATTACCAGGGAAGCACAGGAACAGAGCATTTTATCCCGCATGCAGAGGGTCAGGTAGGCAAGTATGGTTAATACTAATCACTGAACAGTTGATTTCAACAATGTTCCTATAATGAGACTAGTTTGTAATGCTTTTATTTTGTTTCTAGCTTAGAACCACTGTTATATAACTACATATATATATATGTCCTAGCATCATAACCAGCAAAGAAATGTCAAAGATTTTAGTACAGTTTTGGTCCACAGATATAGACAATAACCTTGATAAAAACACTTGATACATTTAAGAAAACACTGGATTTAAAGTCCTCAGGTGAATACAGTTTTTCCAGGAAAGTCAACTAATTGGCAGCACTTTTTTCTTATCCCTAGAAGCTGTGAGCAGCCATTCTTAGCGTCCTTCTGTATCCCCTGTGAGTTTATGCTTTCACCTTCTATGTGCTGGCCTTGTGTGTTAAGTAGAAACTGTATTAACAAGTCTTCCTGAGGTGGTGATTTTCGGATGCCTTTAATTGGCTGTGCAGAAGAAAGTAATCCTTCAGTACTTTTCTCCGTTCGCAGGCTCTATCCAGTTCTACATTTACTGTGAAGAAGGAAGCAATTGTTAATTGAGGCATGATTTGCTTGTTATTGAATGAGTGTTTCAAAATCAAGTTTAGTAGCCTAAAGGTCCATACACACTATGCCCAGCGGGTATGGATAGCGATGATAGCGTTCATCTCTGCGGGGAAAGCCGCTCAGTTCATACACACTGAGCGGCTTTCCCCCTGCCCGGCGCCGAGGGTATAGCCAGCAGATGAACGGCTTTCCCGGCGATGTTGTGGGAGCTCGCAGCAGCACTCACCGCCGGGCCATACACACTGGGCGGCTTTCCCCCTGCCCGGCGCCGAGGGTATAGCCAGCAGATGAACGGCTTTCCCGGCGATGTTGCGGTAGCGCGCAGCAGCGCTCACCGCCGGGCCATACACACTGGGCGGCTGTGAGCTGAAAGTCGCTCAAACAGGCAGTTTTGAGTGACTTTCAGCTCAAAGTCGCCCAGTGTGTATGGGCCTTAACTTTTATATAAATATTATGGGTGATTTTACAATGACTGTACCCCTTATCATAATCGTCTTTACATAGAATTAATCATGTGTATAGCCAGTGGGCATAGCTACCTTAGGGCTTCAGTTGCAGATCCTTCTATAAGACCAGGGACAGGGCACAAATAAGAGAAGTATTTGTTTTCCCTATATAGGGTTCTGTTATATGATGATGTTAGCCACCAACTGAACTATTATGGGGCATGTTTGTGTCTGTAGACACAGGGGCCCCTTCAGAATGTTGCTAAGAGGCCCACAAAGGTCTGGCCACCTGAATATGTGAAAACAGTGTTCTAGGCTCGCACTATAATACAGTACTTGTGAGTTCCTAGAAGGCCATGTTTAAGGTTGCAGTTGTATTTATTACATGTTTAATAAGATAGATTTGTTAGCTTATATTAGGCCAGTATTAACACATACAGTAACAATGTTGTTCTTTCTAAAGCCTCCAATTTTGTCTATCACAACATTTCAATCTCATTTCTCTTTTGTCAAATCTCCTCCTGCATTCAGCCATATTTTTAAAGTAGGAAATTATCTCAATCTTAGCATCATGAGATATACAGTAAGTCTCATGAAAGTCACCAGCGGATAGGCTGTATATGGTTAGAAATCATTTCTCTGTGTAGCTTATTCTAACAGAAAATTATATACACAATTATATCTGTTTTTGTTCAATTATTCAGTTTTAAGCCTCTAGATACACTGCTATAGTAAAAGTGATAATTAAATCCAGTTGTCTTTAATTCCCTCAAATGAAACATTTACATATTTATAATTACTGTTTAAATGATGCATTCCAGTAATAAAATGCTATATACTGTAAACAACATGGACTTTTTAAATAAAACAGCTATTTATTTTATTATTTATTTATTTACAGTTTCTTATATAGCGCAGCAGATTCCGTTGCGCTTTACAATAGTAATATAATTTATCATGGAACTAACAATATCTTGTCTGAGTGAATGCAGCGCGACAACTCCTGTAAATAAGTTCTACTGTATGAAGAAGAATGACAATAGTACGTGGGCATGCATAATGATTGCTGAGTGAATGCGGACACAAGCCATAAAGATGTCCACATCCATGGTTGTTATGTGTAATCTGATTGCATATGTTTAGTATCTGCACTTTTTGGAACTCTTTCTAATGTGCTGATTGGGTTTCAAATATCAAGTAGAGAGCGCAACTGGGAGAGAATGCACACAGGTGCTGGAACAGGGTAGAACACAGGTACTCAATGTCGGTGTACCTGTCCGGTTGTCAGAAATCGAGGTGCGCATTCACATCTGCGCACTTGACCGCATTCCTTACCCGCTCGCTGGTGTTTCCTGCGGCGCTGTCCCCAGGTACTCTCCTTGGCAGGATCTGAGTGACATTTCCCTGAACTCTTGTCAGCGTCCCACGCTGGTCCCGAACTGGGCCCATGCCATATGGGCGCCTCGATTACACCTGCAATCACATGACTCTGTTGTCCAATGCGACCATGATACTCTGACCTGTGCACTGACCCATGTGACCAGAGGTGTGCAGAGGTACTTCCTGGACTTAATTGCTAATGTGGCTTCTAGCAAATCACAGGCCAGCAGGGGGGATATATCTGAGGCCTATTACCCCCACCTTGAACAACTTGATGTGTGTATCCAGTCCTCAGTGTTCCAAGGCTCCAGGTTCCTGTCCAGAGTCCCTGTGGTTATTCTGTGCAATCTGCTAATGTTAAAGCTCCCTGGCTCTCTCCACCTGTCAAGTTACCTTTCTTGCTGTATAGCATCTTCAGCTCCCAAGCAAAGAGGACAGAGCACTACAGCATCCCTCAGCAGAGTTTGCTACTGCCCTTAAAGGGCCATACCATCTTACACTGCCAAGTCGACACAGGCATAAACTCTGCAGTTCCTGTATACCTTGTGTCTTTTCCATGCTGTCAACTCCCATGTCGGTTCCCAGGCTGTCAACTCCAGTGTCGACTCCCAGATAATCAAACAGCACATCGACTGCCAGGTCGTCAAACAGCACATCGACTCCCAGGCCGTCGACTTCCCTCCGGCTTCCAGGCCGTCTACAGTCCATGTCGACTCCCAGGCCGTCAACTTCCCTCCGGCTTCCAGGCCGTCTACAGTCCATGTCGGCTCCCAGGCCATCGACTACTCACCGGCTCCCAAGCCACTGTCATCTTTTCAGCCTCCTAGGCAAACGCAGACCAAGATCCAAGTCTCAAGCTCCAAGCTAACTGCCACTAGTCACTCTCCATCTCCTGTGACTGGCAAGTTAGCTGTGGGGAACTCAGGTCAGAGGGCCACGACCTCACCACCGAACGCAGCAGAGTCCAAACCTCCTTGCGGGGGTGAAAACCGTTGGTGATGTTAGACTCTGCGCCTCTGACCAGAGTCTCATTAACTCCCCCAACCTAGCTGTGCCTGCAGTGCCAGTGATACTCCTATGAACTGTCCTTACCTAAAGCCTCCCATGTTCCAGTTCCCAGCATCCACCACTGGGCCACTGCTGCCACAGCCGGGAACACCAGAGACCCGAGCCCTGACACCGATGACCTGGAAAACGTGAACTGAGGACCGAGTTTGAGAAACACTGGAGTAGAGTGTACAGGCAGTCTAATGCCCCTCTCACACGGTTCGATGTGGTCTATTTTTTTTATTCAATTTTGCTTAAATAATCAAAATCAAAGCAAAATTGAATGGAAATCAAATGCATTAGATTCGATCCTGATGCAGGGCCCCACAGCATTGAAATCTACTACAAAAAAAGTCTGTTCAGGCAAGACTATATAGTGTAGATTGGTGCTATATATTCCAGATCGAATGTGTTTGCCTTGCCCTGCAATTCGATCCGGTCGAATAGCAAGGTAATCGCACCCCTTATGTAATGGAAATATTATCTTTCCTTTTTCAAAACTTCTAAAGTGAAGGGATGAATATTTTTTATATTATCTTATTATGCAGCTCAATTAGTCAGGAGTACTTGGGTAAGTCATTTATACAGATAACTAATTCCTTAAATATCTTGTTACCATGGTAGTGTAATTAGTGATTGTGGCTGCAATGCACAAGGGCCTGATTATAACTATAGATTGCCGTCCAGCAGAATATCCCACAAGGCCTCGGCTTACTGTTTGTATACAATACTGTGTGATTAAGGTCAGTACTGACGCATGGTTCTGTGCAACAGCCGCTGCATTATATACATTTCAAAACCCCATATGATTTTTTTTGCCATATCTATGGACAAGTTATTTTACATAAGTATGTCTAAGTATTTATTTTACCCTTTCACTACCGGTGGCTTGTTTCTAGCAGTCATTCGATGGCTCCGTTGTTTAGCCATAGTAATTGCCGATTCCATGCAGAAAGGAAGCATGGAAATGATGCTTGATCACATTATAGCTGAGTGTCTTCTCTAGCCAATAGGCCGCTCTTAGCAAACGCAGGAATGAATATGACGTGGGGCAGGATCATTTTGGATTTTGGTTGGTTGCAAATTGGAATGCAATTTTGGTTGTTAATATTGCTCCTAGATTGCACTGAAAATGTGATTTTTGATAAATGGGCCCCAAAGTGTAGGCCTTAATCACTGCATATTCTACAGCAGTGGCATTAAATAAGTGAGTGAAGATTATGGCCTTCACACACTAGTGGAGTACATTGCTCACTAATAAAATTCCAATGTTGCATGGTCTCATTCCTGGCAGTCTTATCCTCTACTGGTGCAAAACCAAATTGTTGCTGTCTGCATATATAGTAGGGGGCAAATCATAGGTCTACACAAGTCTATTTTTGCAGATGGATTTTAGTATATAGGTAATGGTCTGTATCTGAGCACACAGATCTACATGCGATTCCAGGTCATATGCATGTCATTCAAAAATATATACCTCCTGAGGAAGCCGCTGAGATTCGTTTAGGCGGAGAAACGCGTAGAGGAGAGCAGGGACTTTGTTTGGCAGCCATTTCTACAGAACCGGTGGAGAACCTTTGATATGACCACAATCATCTGGAAAGCACCAGTGGTCGGAGTGTGACACTGGGGTCTGGAAGCCACTTCCCCCATCCAGCAGCTGGAAAACTATAGGTATACAAATTCTAAAACCATGAGCACATAGGTGGGACTGGACTGAGCTAACATTAACATACTAACCCATTTGATTATAATGGAGTGATCACAGAAGAAAATAACCTCTTACAAAATCTCTGCATGCATGCAATTAACCATATGTTTACTAAGCAGCTAAACGGGGGTTATGTGTTTATTATGCTGTAGGAATGTTTATGGCTGTTAAAAATTGTCGACACACAGTTACAAAACTATTTAAAAAGTGTTATTATAAATCTTTTTAATAAATAAGTAAAAGTGATTTTGCACAGCGCTGCCTCTGTCTTCTTTTGTTGCTTGTCCACATTAAACCCTAAGGGGTCTGGTATTCCCCTTAAATTGAGACAGCTGCAGTGCATAATCCCACAATCTGCGCTCAGAATTCCCCTTGTTTTTGCTTTTGTTTTCACAATACAGGAATAGATTACATTGAAGATTATTCAGCCAATAGTAACATTGTACTCACGCTACATAAACCTACGAGCGTTGAACAAAATAGATGCTGAAAAGGTCATAAATCCCAAACTAAGAATTAACATTCAAACTAAAACCAGAGTTATGTGTTGCTAAACAGAATCAATTATATACACTATCACAGGTGTAAAATAAGACAAGACAGTCAAAACACATAAAATCTGTCTATCCGCATTCCCTTATCCTCTGACTGATACAAATACATTTATAGAGGAATAATAGGTGAGAGGGAATTTGACACCATTATAGCCCACTGAGGAAATATTGTGTCAACACCCGCAGGATTTTTCTGCAAGGGTACACATGATCAGACATTGTACAGTATATTCCCTTATCCTCTGACTGATACAAATATACTTATAGAGGAATAATAGATGAGAGGGAATTTGATACAATTATAACCCACTGAGGAAACACTGTATCAACACCCGCAGGATTTTTCTGCACGGGTACACAGGATCAGATACTGTATTTGGATGTCCAAAATAATTCAAACACACGTCTCTGGATAAAATCAAATAAGAGGATCAAATAAAGACACACTGACACTGGTTTTTAAATACATTTTTGGGTACTTATGTAATATCTGGGCTCCCATTTTTCTCATGAGACCGCGTCCCCTCGCGGGGCTCGCTGCGCTCTCCACACTTCGGGCACGGTGGCTCGCTGCACTCGCCACACTGTATAAAATCAACTCCATGCGTAGTTGGATAGTAGGGGTATGAAAAAATGGGGTGCATTTAACATGGGAGCCCAGATAATACATAAGTACCAATTTTTGTTTACTGCACCAATATTTCACAGAACAAGCAGTTTTAAAACAGACAAATTAAAAGTTAAATTAAAAAAAAACCACTACAATAATACTTGAATCTTTCTTTTTCTTCTGTGCACCAAAAAAAAAAGACAATATTTTCTCTTTCTCCTTTTTACACTTAGCTGCACCCCTGGACTGATATGGCACACTTACCAGCACCCCATAGACTGATACGACACTAAGGGCAGCACCCCTGAAATTATACGGCACACTTAGCAGCACCCCATGAATTATAAGGCTCACTCAGCAGCACCCCAAGATTAATACAGCACACAAGGCAATGCTCCTAGAATTATAAGGCACACATGCCAGCACAGGTGGAATTATACGGCACACATGGTAGCACCCTTGGAAATATATATGACAAACATGGTAGAACCCCTGAATTATAGCATCACCCGTGGAATTATACAGTACACATGGCAGCACCCCTGGACTGATACTACACACTTAGCAGCACCTCTGGACTGATACGGCACAGTTAGCCCCCCTGGACTGATATGGCACAATTAGCCCCCCTGGACTGATATGGCACAATTAGCCCCCCTGGACTGATATGGCACAGTTAGCACCCCTGGACTGATATGGTAAAGTTAGCACCCCTGAACTGATACAGCACACTTAGCAGCACCCCTGGAATTATACAGCACACTTGGCAGCACCCCTGGAATGATATGTAAACAGGGCAGCACCCCTGAAATTAAACAGCACACAGGGCAGCATCGCTAGCCATTACTGTCAGAGCAGCGGTGATCTTCGAATCTTCGGTGAATATGGGTTCACTCTAAGCTGTGTATTGTGAATATGGTTTACTACGTGAAGTGTAATGTGAATATGGGTAATGTGAATATGGGTTACTACGCATTGGGAAATGTAAATATGGGTAACTACGCGCTGTGTTATGTGAATATGGGTCACTACGCGCTGTGTTATGTGAATATGGGTCACTACGCACTGTATTATGTGAATATGGGTCACTACGCGCTGTGTTATGGAAATATGGGTCACTACGCGCTGTGTTATGGGAATATGGGTCACTACGCGCTGTGTTATGTGAATATGGGTCACTACGCACTGTGTTATGGGAATATGGGTCACTACGCGCTGTGTTATGGGAATATGGGTCACTACGCGCTGTGTTATGTGAATATGGGTCACTACGCGCTGTGTTTTGGGAATATGGGTCACTACACGCTGTGTTATGGGAATATGGGTCACTACGCGCTGTGTTATGTGAATATGGGTCACTACGCGCTGTGTTATGTGAATATGGGTCACTACGCACTGTGTTATGGGAATATGGGTCACTACGCGCTGTGTTATGTGAATATGGGTCACTACGCGCTGTGTTTTGGGAATATGGGTCACTATGCGCTGTGTTATGTGAATATGGGTCACTACGCGCTGTGTTATGTGAATATGGGTCACTACGCACTGTGTTATGGGAATATGGGTCACTACGCGCTGTGTTATGTGAATATGGGTCACTACGCGCTGTGTTTTGGGAATATGGGTCACTACGCGCTGTGTTATGGGAATATGGGTCACTACACGCTGTGTTATGGGAATATGGGTCACTACGCGCTGTGTTTTGGGAATATGGGTCACTACGCGCTGTGTTATGGGAATATGGGTCACTACGCGCTGTGATATGGGAATATGGGTCACTAAGCGCTGTGTTATAGGAATGTGGGTCACAGCGTGTAGTGACACATTATGATATTACAAAGCACGTAGGGCCAAATGTAATAGGGTGAGAGTTTCAGAAAGTGAGAGATTTTGTGAGAGTTTTCCCATGTTTTTTAAAGCCGCAATCAATTACATGGCAAAATCAACCTGGTTTTGCAGTGTAGATGATTGCTGCTTTAGAAAAAAGGGGAAAACTCTCCCAAAATCTCTCACTTTCTGAAACTCTCACCCTATTACATTTGGCCCGTAGTGTCCAATATTTACATTACACAACTCGTACTGACCCATATTTACATTAAACAGCACCCATATTCAGATTACCCAAATTCATGTTAATGGAGTTCCTGTCTCCAGAAACATGGCACCCGCGCTGTTTGAGGACCCCTCTATCGCCCATGCATGAATCACCAGAAAATGGCCACAACGGACATTCTCCCAGTGACCTTTACCACTGTGCTGCTGCACTGCACACCTTGCACCTATTATAGATACGTCAGTGGATGGTGGGTGTTGGAATCTGTGCTGCTGGGTCAAAGATGGAACTAGCGGCAATGCTAGGGGTCACCAGCCAAAATTTTGCCTGGAGCATCAAATTGGCTAAGGCCGGCACTGACTGTATTTCATAAATTATAATATATACTGTAGTAATGTTCTGCTTTTTTCAATTCTCCTATTGCAGCGTCTGCCAAAGTCCTAGTTTTAAGGATATCTATGATTGAGTACAGGTGGCAAAAAGAAACTCAGTCAATTTGATTTAAGCATATATATATGCAAGCATAATGTATATGCTTAAATCATGGACTGTAATAGCAGATATTTGGGTACTTGTTTCCTAGCACGGCGCCCACGATATTCAGTCGTATGGCATTGTATTCAATTTAAAATTGTATATGGCATACAATGCGATGCGATTTTAAATTGTATAAGCACCCTAATGGGTTTTTTCAATGTTAAATGGTCCCCCTGTACGATTTTTAATTGTATAAGCACCTTAATAGGTGCTTACAATGTTAAATGCACCCCCACGCCACCGCCACTATCAACGCCAACCCGAAGCGTGGCGAGTGCAGCAGTACACATCCTCTGACCTTTTCATACCCCCACTATCCACATCGGCGTGGAGTTGATTTAATATAGTGTGGCGAGCGCAGTGAGCCACTGAGCCCGAAGCGTGGTGAGCGGACGCGCGTTACTTCACATGTCTTCCGCGGCCCCGCGCGGGGCTCGCCACACTTCGGGCTCGGTGGCTGGCTCCACTATATGGGTGCCGTGCTAGGAAACAAGTACCGATATTTGAGAATCTCTGGCTTATTGGATAAGAAGAAATAGTTAAATAAACTGTAACATGCAGTAATATAGCAGTTTTATTGTGCAGTTCAGCAATATTGATATTCAGGGACATTAGCAGGCAAGACTGATATTCAGAGATTTTACCAGGCACAACTATGTCAGTACACATTATAGCACACTGATCTGCTAGCACATCCGACGTATCATGGCAGCCTGCTGCTGGGTAGACAGAGAATGCTGGGGCTTTATCTAATTAAGTATACACACACTCCATTAATTTCATGGTTATTGCTCAGCTCAGTAATAAACAGCTTTTTTTTTTTTTCTCACTGTAACATATTTTTATTTTATTCAATATAAGGCTGATTATGTGTTAGTAGTAAAGCACAAAAATAAAAACAAAACAAGGACAAACTATATTACAATGTAAATATATACCCATAATAGTAGCCTTAGTAATGTTCTCTTAGTAGTTGTACCTTCAGAAGTCCCCCCTTAGTATAGTTTCTCCTTAGCAGTTGTACACTGGCCTTCACTAGTTTCCTGCTCAGTAGTTCCCCCTTAGTAGCTGTACCCTTTAGTTTCCCCATCAGTATGTCCCCCCTTAAGCAGCCCACATTAAGTTAGGCAGCCTCTGTTAGTTCCCCCATTAGTGTGTCCCCCTTAGTTTGTCCCCCCATTAGTGTTACTTTGTCCCCATAGCAGGCCCCTCTCTGCAGACAGCATGGACACCTGCTGAATGATGATGGCACCGGAAGCTGGGACTTACTGTATATATAGAGTCCCGGTCTCGTGAGAATACGACAGTGGGAAGCTGACATTCGGCCTCGATTTCAACTCAGATTATCGGCGAGAGGGAAGCAAACCGCTCGGAAACGCCTCGGATCAGGTAAATTTGGGGGCGTTCGGATCCCTAGGAACCTGACGCGCTCTTTCCTAGTATAACACAATGTTGGTAGCTATGATTAAGATAGGGAGCAAAGTTGCTTTGCTCCATTTATATTGAGCCCCTGCTGTATATAACAATCCATATCATCATAAAATACACATTAGGTAAAATGCATTTAATTACAGATGTGTCATCATACACTGGGGGAAATTTACTACACATCCCAGCATGCCTTGCATCAGTTTCAAAATGGGCAAATAGCAAAACTAAGGCAAGGCATGCTGGGATGTGTAGTTTATCAACTGCTGGAGGGCCGCTTATTGCCCACTCTTGTTCTAGAGGGTGCTAAATAAATGAGAAGTAGGTTCTCATTTACTAAGATGTAGAATACACATCTTAGTAAATTTCCCCCAGTGTTTCTTAAGTCTCACTAAACAGCCCATCTGTGCGGGCCAGGTCCCAGGTGACTCGGCTGCATTGAGCTTCTTATTTGCTCAAGTAAAACAACTGCAAGTGACAAAACATCTAATGGTGTGTACAGACGGTCGACATGCCATGCGATGCGAGTCCCGATGCGATCTGATCGAATCGGGACTCGCATCGTACGGCATGAAGGAGAGAAGAGGGCAGTACCGATACCTGTCACAGGGGCACAGATGGCTGCGACACCCGGGACCGTGGCACAGGAGCAGCTTCACCCTGCCGCATATATCAGAGGCCAAACCAGCAGACTTCCGCAGTGACCCGGAAGTCTATACGGCGGACTTCCGGGTCACTGCGCATCAGCCCTGCAGCCCCAGGAGAAGCCCCTCTGGCCGCCGGAGCTGTGTAAGTATAAAGGCACAAAGACTATATAGTGCAGATCTGCACTATATAGTCTTGCCTGCCCTCACTATGTCGCTGCCAATTTGCGCTCACTCGGGAGCGCGTATCGGCAGCGCATCGGGCTCACAAGCCCTACAAAGTACACAATCGGCATGTGATATGGCTTCCGATGTGCCCCCCCGTGTGTTCACACCTTTAGCTAGATTTTACATGTGCCATTTGTACATCTGTGTGTAAGCCCAAATACAGTATACAGTCTGAATATAAAGTGCTATGATACAGTGGCTATGGCTTTTTCTCATGCCAAGTTCGGCTCTGCTTTGTAAATACTACATTTAAAAATTGTTCCTGTGAGGTTACAGTAGCTGCCCAACATCTCTAGCACACTTTGAATTGTATTTCACTGCACCTGTGATACACCTGGCATCTTGCGCAGTATGGCATACAGAATCTAGGGGTACAAGGACACCTGCATCCTAAATTCTGATTTAATGACACATATGATAGTTCAACATAATACTGCACTCATTATTAAAACACACACAAATAGGGGATGGTGTTTAAGCAATCAAAATATGCAATAACTACAGTGTGTTGTTTTTTTTATCTAGGAGTATCTAAAAATAGTGTTCCATATTTAAATGAACACTTACCTTCTTCAAGTTTAATCCTGAGATATGAAATGAGGCCTAGCAGGAGCAAAGTGACGGGTAAGAAAATGCCACCAAATATATATGTAATGGGTAGCACCTGGACAAAGGCAGATATTATGTGTCCCATCTTTACCCTGCTCCTGTAGTAGTGTATTTCTCATAAGCAGCACCAACCATGTACGGGAACTCTGCTGTCTGGTGAGGATGGGACACTAGCTTTTTATGTGCCAATCTTTTAAACTGGCCTTTGGTCCCATGTTTTGAGCCTTGCATTGTAGACTTTGTTCTATTTGCACACAACCTTGTGATTTGCAAGAGGATTGAGCCAGGATTATAAAATAACTCCATTTCTTAGGGAATGTGTAACTAATTTATCCCTGATTGTGCTCAGATTCATTCTACTATTTACTGGGAATATACACAATATGTTTTATTTGAATATATGCAAAGCACCCATGTAAACAACAATAAAGCAGTTCATTGTTTAAAATCTTTCTAAAGCACTTTGGGCCAGATTCTCTAAGCTTCGAAAGTGATAAAATGGAGAGTGATAAACAGCCAGCCAATCAGCTTCTACCTGCCATGTCACAGACTGTGTTTGAAAAAATGTGAGACAGGAGCTGATTGGCTGGCTGTTTATCACTCTCCATTTTATCACTTTTGAAGCTTAGTATATCTGGCCCTTTATAAGGGTACATTTATATGATCTGTAAACTTCTTCACATTCTAGAGTCTTAAGGCCCCCATACACTAGCCGATTTTGGTCAGATTTCAGCCAGATCAGTCGGATCTGGCCGAAATCGGACCAAAATCCGCTAGTTTTGATGTCCCCTCAGATCCGATGCGCGGTCCCGTGCGCATCGGATCTGCGTCGGGTGGTCGGACCTGCTGCACGTCCGACCACCCGACTTGGGACCTAGTGGGGCGGCGCGGCGGTGGAGGGAGCAGGGGGGGCTGGGGACGCTGCGGGGGACACGTCTGTGTCCCCCGCTGCTGGGGACAGCGTCTGTGCGGCGAGAAGGTAGAGGGAGCAGGGGGGCTGGGGACGCTGCGGGGGACACGTCTGTGTCCCCCGCTGCTGGGGACAGCGTCTGTGCGGCGAGAAGGTAGAGGGAGCAGGGGGGGCTGGAGACGCTGCGGGGGACACAGGCTGCATAGAGCCGGGCAGGGGGAGCCGGCCGGGAGCTGTCAGTAATGAATAAAAAAAAAAAGCCCATACAATGAATGGGCGGCCTGTGATTGGCTGAGCGCTCTCTCAGCCAGTCAGCAATTGGCTGAGAGAGCGCTCAGCAGCCAATCACAGGCTGCCCATTCATTGTATGGGCTTTTTTTTTTTATTCATTACTGACAGCTCCCGGCCGGCTCCCCCTGCCCGGCTCTATGCAGCCTGTGTCCCCCGCAGCGTCTCCAGCCCCCCCTGCTCCCTCTACCTTCTCGCCGCACAGACGCTGTCCCCAGCAGCGGGGGACACAGACGTGTCCCCCGCAGCGTCCCCAGCCCCCCTGCTCCCTCTACCTTCTCGCCGCACAGACGCTGTCCCCAGCAGCGGGGGACACAGACGTGTCCCCCGCAGCGTCCCCAGCCCCCCTGCTCCCTCTACCTTCTCGCCGCACAGACGCTGTCCCCCGCAGCGTCCCCAGCAGCGGGGGACACAGACGTGTCCCCCGCAGCGTCCCCAGCCCCCCTGCTCCCACCAGCTCCCACCTCTTAGCCCCCCCCCCCTGCTCCCCGGGTTTTTTACATGTGATAAATCGAGACGATTTATCACATGTAAAAAATGGCACATCAAGTGCCAATCTAATCAAGCTCCCCCGGGGAGCAGCCGGGGAAGCTCAGGGGGAAGTCGGGGGCGACTTGTCCTAAGGACAAGTCGCCCTAGTGTATGGGGGCCTTTACTAGGGGTGAGATGTACAGTACCAAATCTTGGAGAGTGATAAAAAAGAGAGAGATAAGCAGCTAATTAATAAGCTCCTAATTGTCATGTTACAGGGCAATACATGCGCATAACCGGTGGTGGGTATGCCAGTGGTCAGAATACCAATTCCGGCATCCCAATGCCAGGGAATGCTGACAAGAGTCAGGTACTTACCCTGCCCTCCCCTTGGGAAGCGGTCATTTGGTCTACAGCAGGGGTGGGGAACCTCAGGCCCGGTCTGAGTGCCCCGCCCACCCGCCTGGCGGCTTTGATGGGAGTCAAGTACAGGGGAATTCTCGCGAGAGGTCAGTAGTTCTCGCGAGATTCCTCTTAATCAACAGCAGCCAGAAACTGTCAGTCCTATACAGTGGCAGCCGCCGGAGGGTGGGACGGCTGCAACAGGACAATTTGTGAGAGAAATTTTTACATATGGCCCGAAGGATTTTTTTCCCCCATACAAATGGCCCTTGGCACAAAAACGTTCCCCACCCCTGGTCTACAGCATGCTGGTAGACAGTCATTAGGTCGACATGGGTCTAGGTTGACATGGTTCTAGGTCGATAGGTCGTTAGTTCTACAGGTCATTAGTTTGACAGTGTCTAGGTCGACAGTCAAAAGGTCGACATGGTGTTCTCACTGTTATTTGAGCCAACATGTGTCGACAGGCGGTATTTCATGTCAAATAGTGTGCTGAGCGTAGCAAGGCACCGTGCCCGACGCAATGCGAGTGCAGTGGTGCACTTTAAACTGTGTTGACATTCAGGTAAACAATAGTTAAAAACCCCATGTCGACCTTTTCACTGTCAACCTAGACATTGTCGAACTAACGACCTGATCTTTTGACCTAAACCCATGTTGACCTTTTCCCATGTCGACCTAATGACTGTTAACCATCAGGTATCCGCGTCCCCTCGCGGGCTTCACAGGTATCCGCGTCCCAACGTGGGGCTCGCTTCGCTCGCCACGCTTCGGGCTCGGTGGCTCGATGCGCTCGCCACACTTTCTATTCTCAGCTCCACGCCGACGGGGATAGTGGGGGTATGAAAAGGTCGGAGGACGCTTACCTCCACCCGTTGCGGGCTAGCTGCGCTCGCCACGCTTTGGGTTCATGTTGATCGTGGGGTGGCGTTAACAATTTTTGGGGGGGCCATTTCACTGTTCAGGGGGGTATTTTGGGGTCTCTGGGCCATTTAACATTGTTCCCTATGTTGATTTGGGTAAATTGAGGCATTTTACATTGTTCCCTATGGGAAATCGCGGGCATCGCGTCGGTACCATCGCATGCTTTTTTTGGCCGCATGCGATGCAACCGACGCGATTTTGACTATTTCAATGGGAAATCGCGGGCATCGCGTAGGTCGCATCGCAGACCATTATAAATGACCTGCGATTGTGGCCGTGCTAGGAAACAAGTACCACTCAGGTACTAATTAAGTCACCTGTGCTCAAGCCTGAATATCACTAAAACCTGTACTGTTGGTGTGCCTTGAGGACCGTGGTTGGGAATGCCTGGTCTAGGTGTACCACTTCCCCTCGCATGGCTTGCTATGCCGTAGTGGATAGTAGGGTATGAAATACCACCTGTCGTCACATGTCGGCTCAAAATTTTGTTAAAAAAGCATGTTGACCTTTTGACCATGTCAACAAATTGTCTGTCGACCTTTTGACCCTGTCGACCTGTTGATTGTCGACCTTTGGACCCTGTCGACCTTTTGACTATTGGCCTTTGGACACTCAACCTTTTGACTGTCGACCTTTGGACCCAGCCGACCTTTTGACTGTCGACCTTTGGACCCAGTCGACCTTTTGACTGTCGACCAATGGTGGTCATCCTTATGAATGTCAACCTAGAGTGACTATCTATCATGAGTCCGGATACCTTGGCATCTTGGGGGCATCTTCTGGCTGCTTTATGTGTAATGCCGATTACACATAAAGCCACATTCCGTAATGCCGATTACACATAAAATCACACATGATGCCCATTACATACTATATAACAAACCGTAATGCCCAGTACACATTTGACATATAAGTGCCACTTACCTACATGCTCATTGCTGGGAACTTCATGCTCTATGCCAGGGTCTTCATGGTCGATGCAAAGGGGGACTGAAATTGCTTGTTGCCTTGGGGGACTGAAATTGCTTGTTGCCAAGGGGGACTGAAATTGCTTGTTGCCAAGGGGGACTGAAATTGCTCATTGCCAAGGGAACTCTCCTTCCCTTCTCCTGCAGTGTAATCACCAGGGGGAGAGAGGCTGGCGGGGCTCTTTACATGACTTTCCCCCACCGAGGCAGTGCTGTGTGATGCCACATCAGCTGCCATTGATGCCAGATCTGTGCAGCAGCCCTTTTCTTTTTTAAGTTTCTGACCCATGGTTTAAAAATCACACAATTCGCAGGTCGGTGGTGAGGGGGCAGGGCTATGGACACAATTACATGCAAGTGTAGCATTTAGTCTCCACTCCTTGCCGCCGACCCCCGAATCACTGCAAACAGCCGCTAGAGACACCAGCAGACTGACAGATGTCAGTATTAAAGAAAAAAAAAGAAAACAATTCTTTGCCTGGGTAATGGCTGTGCAGCAGAGCGGGGAGCTGAGTGGCCAAGCAGCAGAGGCTGTGGGGGAGCTGAGTGGCCGGGGAGGGGGTATGCTCTGCTTGTATCTTTCCCCTGGCTGCATGGAGGGAGGGGATGAGGCGTGCAACCTCCGCACTTTACTTTCATCACCTGCAGCATGCTGGGAGGGGTGTGTGGCCAGCGGGGCTCTGGTCTTTCCGGATGCAGTGTCACTGTCACGGGGAGGGAGATGGGGGAAGTGGCTGATTGGAGGGCAGCGCACAGGCTTCTCCTTAATTCCGGCTGACTGACCGGCGATCAGGACGGGGGAGCTGGCGGCAAAGTGCACGGCTCCGGCGCACGGTGACATTTCGGCACCCGGAGCTAGTGCTCCACCGGCTCCGCCCTAGCTAGGCCCCTGCCCATACCTTTAGGAACTAAGTTGATTTGTTATTTAGGCACACTGTGATTTTTTCTGTTGCAGCTACTGTCGGTACCAACACCACCAAATGTATTGAAGTAACTTCAAGACGTTTACAGTGAGTTGCAATCTATCTGCAGTAATGATCTATATCTCAGGTATATCTACTGTACATAAAGATTCTCAGTTGGGAGACCCACAAGAAAGGCCAGGTATATTTAATAATAGGGTCTTGTACTACCTTGCTGATGAAATATGCAATTATGTCCTGAAATTCCAACAGATATAGATGAAGATGAATTTGTGGAACACGGACCTAAACTCTGCAAACTTGTGGGGATCAGGAATCATCTGTTATATACTTTGGGACTGATTCTGATCGATTCGCTAGGCTGCGTATATTTGCAGCCTAGTGAACAGGTAAACACTGCCCCGCAATTGCCCACATCCTGCCCGAATCCCCTCACTAGTGTGCAAGGGGATGTGTACACAAACAAATCCCCTCGCATGCGGCCGCACAATGGAAAAATCATTCAACGGTCGCTTGCTGCCGAATTATTTTTTCCTCCATTCGTAATAAAAAGCACAGTATGCCAGGACTCACTTTTCAATTGAATGGTGTCCTCCGAATTCGGGGGGGCTGACGTCATGTTAAGTCAGCTGCCCCCCCCAAGCAGGCATCAATAGGCGTATGCCCAGCGTTTTCGTGAGCAGGCCCATAAAATCCTGTGCATTTCCTTGCTTCCACCCCCTCCTAGAGTGAACGGCTTGGCAAGTATGAAACTCGCCAAAGCATTCGATCCCGAGGTTTGCACATGCACATATTCGCACATGTGCAAACCCCAACCATCGAAATGGGGACGAATTTGGCCCACTATGAGCAGGTCTGAATCGGACCCTTTGTGAGCATTCCTTCACTAATGTGGATAACGAAGCTCTGAAGATTGTGTAGTTAAGGTGTCCATACATGGTACAATATTCCCATGTGTTTTGAACTAGATCGCATTGCATCACATGCTATCAAATTGCATGTGATGCAATCGGGACCTAGTTCAAAAAGCACGGGCCGCACAGACTTTGGGTGGGATGCTCTAAACCAGAAATGCAGTGAAAACCCTGTTACTACATTTATGTATGCTCTATTGCCCCTCCGCAATGTCAGTGTTGCGGAGGGAATTGCCATATGGGCTTCTTACCGCAGCGCTGTGTGAGGGATCCATCATGCCACGCGGCCGTCCTCGTTACTCTGCGCATGCGCAGACGGACTCCCGGGTCTCATACCCGGAAGTCCAGCACCGGAGCTGCATCACAAGGCACAGCTCTTATCTCTCTCTAATAGACAAAACCATGTGCACTGCAGGTGGGGCAGATGTAACAAATTAAACTGATATCTACACCCCCTGGCCACCCCCTTCTAGCACTCTTGGCATCCCCAAGGACCTCCCATCTGTACACATTCAATTTGGCCACATAAATCTCATGCAATTTATTGGACCAAATTGCATGTAAAAAATGGCACACCCAGTGACAAATCTCATGTAGCACTCCAGGGAAGCTGCTGGGGAAGTTCACAGTCAATCAGGTCCTACTTGTCCCTCAGACAAGTTGAACAAGTTTATAGAATGAATTATAAAAACAATCTGAAAACAAGTAATCAAATGTTTGTAGTTGGGGTCACAGGTAGAACTGAAATATAAAAATAAAACTACATACAGTTTGTGTACATCCATATGTAGCACCCCAGAAAGAAATACTGGGACTGTTTTTTTGAAGCAATATACAGGAATGTGTATGAATATTTGTTGTTTTGTTATGAAAAACATCCATGTGCTTTATTTATTCTGCTGCCTCATTTCAGGGACACTCAGTACTGCAGAGGTTAACTTAACTGTATAGTATGCACTTCCTAGTGCACGGATTGGCTCAGAGTCAGGAAGCTGGCTACACATGCACAGGATGAGGTGAGGAGGTTTTTAGAAAGTGAAAGTAAAGGCCCTTATTCAGATCTGTGCGGCCGGAGCCGCACACGGTGCTCCGGCCGCACAAACCAATCCCCGCCCACGATACGGATCGCCACGGCCGTCCGTACACGGACGGCTGGCGATCCGCAAGAAAATGGTGGGGCGTACGCCTCCACCATGGTGCGAGCTGCCCCCTGCATTCGATGGTCGGCGACCATCGAAGGCAGGGCCGCACGCCCCACCAGGTCCCGCAAGCTGAGACCACACGGACAATCGTCCGTGTGATAGCTTGTATGGGGGCTGAGAGCTGACATCCGGCGACGTCAGCTTCCCGCCCCCATCACTGGCGTCATACCCTCATTAGCATGCATACGCCCCGCGTTTGCATGGGAACGCCCATGAAACGCGGGGCGTATGCATAGGGAAATGAGGGTATGAAGCCCCTCACGCCCCTATACGCCCCCTTTGCGGCGGACGAACTACGTCTGCGGCGAATTGGGCTGCACATGCGCAGATTGACCTCTGCGCATGTGCAGACTGAAAACATCGGCGGTTACCGCACGATTCAGAATAAGGGCCAAAGAGAGGACAGAGTCAGCCAGCATATGGAGAGAGCATGGTTGCAGAGTGATAGCTGCTGGAGCATTACAAGGAGCAAGGGCACTGACCTCTCATGAAGATAGCCAGCTAAGCTGCAGAGAAAGACTTTGGGAGGCCCTGGAGTTTATGTGATCCCTCCATAGCCACAGTGAGTGAAGCTATAAGGTAGTGCTGAGAGGAGATGAGCACCCTGGCTGCTGTGAGTAACCAGTGATGGACAGGCATTTGTTTGTGATACAGACCCAGCAAGTAAAGACATTCCCAGTAAAGCAGCTGAAGCAGAACTTATATATGACTAGTCTGTGTTTGTCACCCAGCATTTGCAAGTTTCAGCTACTGCTGTTTGCGTTATAGTGCTACAAAGTTTAGTCCTAATACTGCAAAAGCAAGGATTCAGAGCCTTAATGACAAAGAGACTGTTTAACTGTCCAAGAGCTTCTTTAAAGAGACATACAGACTAATGCAGACCTCAGAACCTGTATTCTAAGTAAATGGTGACAATTGCTATTATTTATTGAAGAAGCTGAAATTGTAATAAAACCCCCTTTATTTTACTGTCACCTGTTTAACTCCTGCCTCTCTGTGAATAATTCTGAGTTGCCACTGAAGATGTTCCTGAAAGGTAAATCTCTGTAACCTCAGGCCCGAGTGTTACAATTGGCGTCCTACGAACAGGATACAAACACAATATCATCATGTCATCCAATGAACAAGCTGCGGGAGATTCTCCAAATACTGTTCCAACCATGACCAACATAAACCCAATAATGCTGCCCTATCACTTTGGGGTCACATGGCTCCCAGTTTATAGTGGAGAAGCTTCAGAGGCGAATACCTTAACAGACTTTAAAAGAAAAATGGAGTCGATGTTTATCCTGTACACATTATCAGACCAGCAACAAGTGGAGATCTTAATTGGGCAGTTGAAAGGCACAGCCTTAGAAGAGGTGACTTCATGGCCAGAGGAGCAAAGAAAAACAGTCGACCTGATCCTACAACGAATAGCCACAACGTTTGATACAAGAACATTGTCTGAACTGAAGGTGGCCTTTTACACAAGAAAGCAGCAGCCAGGAGAAACACTGCGTGATTTTGCCCTCGCATTACAGAAGGCACTTAGAACACTTCAGGCCATTGACCCAACAGAAATCCGACCAACAGACGAAGTATTGATAAATCAATTTATAGAGGGTTCCCATGGTGAGATGGTGAAGGTGCATTTACGCCTCCTTCAGTTACAGTTATCTACAAGCTCCTTTTCATCCTTCAAAGAATCTGCCATTAAAATAGTAGGGAAATTAAACAGTCAAGAACTGTCCTGTCCAGAAATGTTGGGGTACCAAGAAAATAAATATGCCCCAGAGAATGCAAAGATGGAAATCCTGGATCTGCATACACCGAAAGGAGCGGCTGCACAGGGTGCTCCGGCCATAGGTCCTGATCCATTAAGTACTATAGAAGTGCAAGTGGCTGAACTGAACCACGGAATCACCGAAATGTCACAGCAATTGCGATACCTCATGCAACAAGAAGGGAAGTGCAGAGGAGAGACAAAATGGCGCACCAAAGAAGAGCAGATCAGAGATGTGGATATCCATCCTATAATCCAAAATCAAATTAAAATGGTTACCACACCAGCTACAGACCCAGAGTGTGAAGTCACTGCAAGAAGAGTTAGGGGAAAAGTTATTTGGTTTAACAGGCAATATGGCTATGGCTTCATAAATCGACACGACATGAAGAAACAAGTGTTTGTTCATTATACAGATATTCAGAGGTATAACCCTAGAAAATATTTTCGTAGCCTGGGAGATGGAGAAATTGTGGAATTTGATGTTATCATTGGAGCTAAAGGTCAACAGGCTGTAAATGTCACCGGTCCTAATGGTGCAGCAGTTCAAGGCAGCAGATATGTAACACATCGCAGACGGTATTGGCGCTATTCACATCACAGAGGTCCTCCACTTGACTACCAATGCAATGTAGGTGGAGAGGGGCGCACAGGAATGGAACATGTGACACAAAGTGCCAATCAGAGATCATATGGACACAGATTGTTTATTCGGGACCTTGAACCTTACCGTTTTGCATGAGGACATGCAACCTTTTAGTGTGGGAGTTTGTAGCACCCCAGAAAGAAATACTGGGACTGTTTTTTTGAAGCAATATACAGGAATGTGTATGAATATTTGTTGTTTTGTTATGAAAAACATCCATGTGCTTTATTTATTCTGCTGCCTCATTTCAGGGACACTCAGTACTGCAGAGGTTAACTTAACTGTATAGTATGCACTTCCTAGTGCACGGATTGGCTCAGAGTCAGGAAGCTGGCTACACATGCACAGGATGAGGTGAGGAGGTTTTTAGAAAGTGAAAGTAAAGAGAGGACAGAGTCAGCCAGCATATGGAGAGAGCATGGTTGCAGAGTGATAGCTGCTGGAGCATTACAAGGAGCAAGGGCACTGACCTCTCATGAAGATAGCCAGCTAAGCTGCAGAGAAAGACTTTGGGAGGCCCTGGAGTTTATGTGATCCCTCCATAGCCACAGTGAGTGAAGCTATAAGGTAGTGCTGAGAGGAGATGAGCACCCTGGCTGCTGTGAGTAACCAGTGATGGACAGGCATTTGTTTGTGATACAGACCCAGCAAGTAAAGACATTCCCAGTAAAGCAGCTGAAGCAGAACTTATATATGACTAGTCTGTGTTTGTCACCCAGCATTTGCAAGTTTCAGCTACTGCTGTTTGCGTTATAGTGCTACAAAGTTTAGTCCTAATACTGCAAAAGCAAGGATTCAGAGCCTTAATGACAAAGAGACTGTTTAACTGTCCAAGAGCTTCTTTAAAGAGACATACAGACTAATGCAGACCTCAGAACCTGTATTCTAAGTAAATGGTGACAATTGCTATTATTTATTGAAGAAGCTGAAATTGTAATAAAACCCCCTTTATTTTACTGTCACCTGTTTAACTCCTGCCTCTCTGTGAATAATTCTGAGTTGCCACTGAAGATGTTCCTGAAAGGTAAATCTCTGTAACCTCAGGCACGAGTGTTACACATACGTGTGATTTCTTATTACCAACAGGCCCCTTTGACTAGGAAGTTTGTGGAATTAGGGAGATCCATCCACTTTTCTGGTGGTGCAGCTGACTACCTCTTAAATAGAGTGTCTCCAACAACTTTTGGTAGACATACAATTTGGCATATGGGACAATATTCGCTTTTAGGTAATTACCCTATATTACACAATAGTAATGTGCAGGAAAGAACAGTAAACAGTGGAAAGTTTAATCACACAGAATGATGAGAACTTTCAGTTGCTATGGAAACAATGTGACATATTGGAGCCTCTTGCTAGCCTGACATGATATGCTGCCCAGCTGCTACAGTTCGACATAGCAGCTACATCAGACTCTGACAGAGGGACATTTAGCATTGGTTGTTCCGGCTTTTAAGCATGTGTTGTTAGTTTTTTTTTTTCTTTTACACTGAGAAATTGACGTGCAATTGTGATGGGCATGCACTTGTGAATGTACGAATCCATGAATGTAAGCACACTGTACTTTAACTGCACAAACATAATGTAAGTGGAGTTTGCCACAAACTTTGTAGTGAATATTGGAACTGTCCTGCTGAAACCTCCAAACTGTCCTAGTTCCAGTGGGACAATCCCAATATTCAGACACTGTTCTTCTGTGCCCCCCGCGGGCCAAAGATTGGCTTTGATCACCGACTGCTCTACTCATTGAAATGTATGTGCTCACATTGAAATGTGCTCGGATCTGGCAGCCGTGGCGCCACCGCTTATGTGTACATGGCTACATAGAAGTCTGTGTGTGGGCTCCTTGCTGCGCAGTGGGTTTTGCTGAACCAGACCTGCTGCCTTAACGTGATAAAAACATATTGCTAGTTATCACATTGTGTCAACCTGTTTAAACATTTTCTCTTTTGGTTTTCTCTTCGGGGGGAGTATTTATGAAAGCATGAAGAGAGATAATAAAGTGAAGAGATATAAAGCTATAACCAATCAGCTTTTAACTCTCATTTACATGTTGTATTTAAAAAATAACAGGACCTGATTGGTTAGTGCTTTTTTTCTCTGCACTTTATCTATCTCAACTTTATCTCTTACCATGCTTTGGTAAATAACTTTTTGATAAATGATTTATTTGTTACCATAAGTTACTATACCTAGTAAACAAGTAAACATGGTTTCCTTATATGTTATGCATGAAATGAATGTAAAATAAATAAATGTAAGTAGAATGCACAAGTTAACATGCAGCTTGTTGTCATGCTCAGCATGTCAATATTAATCATGTCTACATGGATGATACAGTATGTCAACAACTGGTTACAAACCATCAGGGGTGCCAACAGCTCTGCCAGGCCCCGGTAAAATGAGGGGGCAGCAAAAACGTATCAGTGGTGGTGGGCAGCATCGTACACCCGCTCAGCACACATCTGGAGCAGCATGTACTGGGGAGAGGCTGCTGCTCTTTCTCTTTCTCTCTCTCTCTCTCTCTCTCTCTCTCTCTCTCTCTCTCTCTCTCTCTGGGCCAGATGTACTGAGTTTGAAAAGTGATAAAATGGAGAGTGATAAACAGACAGCCAATCAGCTGCTACCTTCCATGTCACAGGCTGGGTTTCAAAAATGCCACAAAGAAGAAATAGAGAGAATCCCTGCATAAATTGAACCAACTTTTTTAACCATAGGAAAGTAAAGTGCTCCGCATATTGTAACGTTGGGGGTGCTCCCGGAGCTAGGATTGATTTCTGGGACTCTCAAAAAAAAAATTTCACAGGTGGGGCACCAGGCAAAATCAGAAAGTTCCTTTTTGGAGCACTCTTTTAATTGCATTGTAGATTAATTTAAAACTTAACATTTTATCCTCTTAAAATTGTTTTTTTTTTTTTCAAAAACCAAGAATAAGTACAACTCAAAATACATAATATATCAAATTTGTGAACAATTAAGAACATGTATCCACAATATACCGTGATGATTTGCACTTCAGAAATTACGTGACACTGGGTAGTGTGTCTCAGTACTGGGAAAAATGCTCTGTCACTTCACAGGATCGCTTATTTATATATGGATTACCAGATGTTACTCATTATAGGCCTCTGTGTTTCTGTAATTAGTGTGTTGCGACGACGAGTTGTTTGCATATAAGGCTGACAGGTGAAGAAGCTGCACTCCGGTGAAACACGCATCCTGCTGTTGCTTCCGGTCACGGATCCGACTTACAGAAAGTGCTCTTTCTGTAAGTCGCAAAACATTGCACACAGCACGGAGATTTCACCCCCTCATCACCTCAGGTATCTTTCATATATGGACAGGCACTTTATTCCGGGTCCACCTAACACCGCTCACGGAAGATAACACAGCTCGCCTCTTGCTTCCACCTCTCTCTGCAGTCTCCCTCTCACAGCCCCTTCCGCTCATTGAAGACTGGGGCAGCAGCAGGGAATGCAAGCCATAATGATGGTTTTCTTTGTCTGTCCATTTGCTCACATAACCAATGTCAATGTTATCATTATACATTCATAATCACTGAATTAGAAATGTATGAATATCATTATGTACTTGCCATAGGAAATAAGAATTGATGCACATTGTAGAGACTGTGACAATATTGTGTGCAAACAATGGTTACATATGATCAATATCTGAACAGGACCTTTAAATTGACTTATACAGTATCAGTACTAAGGCTGCACTTTTGTGGATACTAACCAGGGACGGATTAACAATGTCAACCGTAGAAACCACTGGGCAAAGCTGGAATGTTTTCCCCATAGGATAACACAGGACCCACTAATTCCGACCCCACCCGGTTCCAACGGCTGCCAGTTCCCCCTCTGGCATCACAGAAGCTCGAAGGTTTATCTAAAATTGCCGGGCCTTCAATCTGATACCAGGTTGGTCCATGGGTTAATTGGTTTCAGAGATATTACGGATAAACCAATTTTTTCATATCTGAAATGTAATTTCATGGCTGTTCATGTAGTTTGAGGGCAGATTTCTCTGGAACCAAATGGCCCAGTTTCACGGGACCAAAATCATTCAAAGCCCACTCAAAAGTTCTTCAATATGATACTAGTCTCATGTAAATAGGTCAGTTGGTTCCGACGCTATAGCCGGTTGGTTAAAGGAGGGGGTGGAGGGGTGGTTTTCTCTCCCCCTCACACCAGAAAATGCAGGTACTAGGCTGGTGTAAAAGGGGCCATCCCAGGAATGTCCCTACATTTTTTGATGTGAAAGGGGAATTATTTCAAATAGCCGGGACCTGCAGTGCTCTGAATACAGCTGGGCAGCCCCCTGCTCTCTGCCCAGCTGTCAATGGCTGTCATTTCTGCCCGGCGGTGGATGTCCACCAGTTACTGCGAGCATGTATTCCCCCTTTGGCAATGAGCATGTAATCCCAAATGGCAATAAGCATGGAACCCCTGGCAATGAGCATGTAGGTAAGCAGCACTTATGTAGCATAATTTTTAATAGGCATTATGGTGTTTGGCATAATACGTAATGGACGTTATGGTGTGTGGCTTAACATGTACTAGGCATTTTGGTGTAAATTCTTAATGTGCGCCTTTGCGCACAATGCCGATGTTTATGAATCATATTGTGCATTAGGTAGGTGTAGTTTCCCGGCGGCAGTTACGTAGTTAACGTAGCATCCTTGTCAGAATCAGCGTAATGTTCCCGCGGCCGCAGCCGTTGGGCTACACTAACAGCGTAGCTTAAGCTGCTGCCGTGAAACTACACAAGTAGTCAGTCAGGCATCCCTGTTAGTATCAGCGTTGTGTTCCCACCCCTTCGCGGCCAGCCAGAGCTTACGTAGTTAGCATAGTCATAGTCAGTCTGCGCTTATTACATTGTGTGGAAACCATTGACCATTTTAACCTGCCTGACATGACAGATGGAAACGTGTTACTTAAACACCTCCACTATCCACACCAGACCGGAGCGTGGCAACCTGTTAATACCCCCACTATCCACGTCGGCGTGGAGTTGATGTTTTAACCCCTTCATGACAGAGCCAGTTTGTGCCTTCATGACAGAGCCCTTTTTTTCAAATCTGACATGTCTCACTTAAGTGGGGATAACTTTTTTTTGCTTTTACTTATCCCAGTGATTTTGAGATTGTTTTCTCGTGACACATTGTACTTCAAGTTAGTGGTAAATTTGGGTCGATACAGTCTGTGTTTTTTTGTGAAAAATACCAAAATATCGTGAAAAAATGTTAAATTTAGCAATTTGCAAAATGTTAAATTTTCTGCTTGTGAGACAAATAATCATACCACTCAAAATAGTTAATAACTAACATAGACCATATGTCTACTTTATGTTTCCATCATTATTTCAACTTCCTTTTAATTTTTTTGGACACTAGGAGGCTTACAATATGAATAGCAAATTCTCAAATTTTCAAGAAAATTTCAAACACTGATTTTTTTAGGGTTCAGTTCTGATGTGACTTTGAGGGACTTGTATGTGAGACACCCCCATAAATGATGCCATTTCAAAAACTGCACCCCTCACAGTATTCAAAACAGCATTTTGGAAGTTTGTTAACCCTTTAGGTGTTTCACAGGAATTAAAACAAAGTGTAGGTGAAATTTCAAAATTTCTTTTTTTTTGCAGAGTTTCAATTTTAATACATTTTTCTAACGAATACAGTAGATTTTACTAGAGAAATGTGACTAAAAATTGATTCCCCCAATTCTTTTGTTTTCAAAAATATCCTATATGTGGCCCTAGTGTGCACGTTGACCAAACCACAGGCTTCATAATAGAAGGAGCACCTACTTGATTTTGGAGCCTCCTTTTTATGAGATTTTTTTTTAGGCACCATGTAGGTTTCTAGGCACCATAAGTGCTAAAAGTTAGGAACCTCCCCCACAAGTCACCCCATTTAGCAAAGTACACCCCTCAGGGAATTCATCTAGGGGTATAGTGTACATTTCAAACCCCCAGGGGTTTCACCAATTTTGATACAACTGGGCAGTGAAAATGAAAAATTACATTTTTTTTTACACAAACATGCAGTTCTGGCTCAAAATTTTTCATTTTCACAAGGTATGAAGGAGAAAAAGCACCCCAAAGTCTGTGCCCCAATTTCTCCCGAGTACGGCAATGCCTCACATGTGACCAAAAAATACCAGTTGGGCGCATGGCAGGACTCAGAAGGGAAGGAGTGATTTTTGGATTTTGCAGCACAGATTTTGGTGGAATGAATGGTGGGTGCTATGTTGCATTAGCAAGACTCCCAAAGCACCAATACAGTGGAACCCCCCCACAAGTCACCCCATTTTGCAAAGTACACCCCTCAGGGAATTCATCTAGGGGTATAGTGTACATTTCAAACCCCCAGGGGTTTCACCAATTGTGGTACAACTGGGCTGTGAAAATGAAAAATTACATTTTTTTACACAAAAATGCAGTTCTGGCTCAAAATTTTTCATTTTCACAAGGAATGAAGGAGACAAAGCACCCCAAAGTCTGTGCCCCAATTTCTCCCGAGTACGGCAATGCCTCACATGTGACCAAAAAATACCAGTTGGGCGCATGGCAGGACTCAGAAGGGAAGGAGTGATTTTTGGATTTTGCAGCACAGATTTTGGTGGAATGAATGGTGGGTGCTATGTTGCATTAGCAAGACTCCCAAAGCACCAATACAGTGGAACCCCCCCCACAAGTCACCCCATTTTGCAAAGTACACCCCTCAGGGAATTCATCTAGGGGTATAGTGTACATTTCAAACCCCCAGGGGTTTCACCAATTGTGGTACAACTGGGCTGTGAAAATGAAAAATTACATTTTTTTACACAAAAATGCAGTTCTGGCTCAAAATTTTTCATTTTCACAAGGAATGAAGGAGACAAAGCACCCCAAAGTCTGTGCCCCAATTTCTCCCGAGTACGGCAATGCCTCACATGTGACCAAAAAATACCAGTTGGGCGCATGGCAGGACTCAGAAGGGAAGGAGTGATTTTTGGATTTTGCAGCACAGATTTTGGTGGAATGAATGGTGGGTGCTATGTTGCATTAGCAAGACTCCCAAAGCACCAATACAGTGGAACCCCCCCACAAGTCACCCCATTTTGCAAAGTACACCCCTCAGGGAATTCATCTAGGGGTATAGTGTACATTTCAAACCCCCAGGGGTTTCACCAATTGTGGTACAACTGGGCTGTGAAAATGAAAAATTAAATTTTTTTACACAAAAATGCAGTTCTGGCTCAAAATTTTTCATTTTCACAAGGAATGAAGGAGACAAAGCACCCCAAAGTCTGTGCCCCAATTTCTCCCGAGTACGGCAATGCCTCACATGTGACCAAAAAATACCAGTTGGGCGCATGGCAGGACTCAGAAGGGAAGGAGTTATTTTTGGATTTTGGAGCACAGATTTTGGTGGAATGAATGGTGGGTGCTATGTTGCATTACCAATACAGTGGAACCCCCCCACAAGTCACCCCATTTTGCAAAGTACACCCCTCAGGGAATTCATCTAGGGGTATAGTGTACATTTCAAACCCCCAGGGGTTTCACCAATTGTGGTACAACTGGGCTGTGAAAATGAAAAATTACATTTTTTTTACACAAAAATGCAGTTCTGGCTCAAAATTTTTCATTTTCACAAGGAATGAAGGAGACAAAGCACCCCAAAGTCTGTGCCCCAATTTCTCCCGAGTACGGCAATGCCTCACATGTGACCAAAAAATACCAGTTGGGCGCATGGCAGGACTCAGAAGGGAAGGAGTGATTTTTGGATTTTGCAGCTCAGATTCTGGTGGAATGAATGGTGGGTGCTATGTGGCATTAGCAAGACCCCCGAAGCACGGTGAAATGATGAACCTAATAATCCATAGATGTGTGGTATATTTTGAAACACTCCTTTATACATAGGCCGGGTTTGTCGGGGCAAGTTTCACAGTGGAAAATAGTTTCCTTTCTTATTCCCTTTTTATAGCAAACTTTACACCTTTTTTGTGTCCTGCCCTTTCTTGCAGTGGAGGGGATTTTGTTGGGAAAATGCTGCCCTGGTACAATACGGGGGCCAGTACTAGAAGTACTGGGGCCCTCTGCCTGCTGGTTCCCAAATACTAGGCCCTTTATGACTTCCTCTTGAAAGTGCATAAATGTCCCCCTCTGGCCGGTAGAACGGAATAGCACGTAAGCGTTATACAGTGCCATCTGGATGATATACACGGCCAGCTTCTTGTACCAGATATTTGTTTTCCGCAGGGCACTGTACGGCTTCAGTACCTGATCTGAAAGATCCACTCCGCCCATGTACTTATTGTAATCTAGGATACAATTTGGTTTTGAGGTGTGGGTACTGGTACCTCGTACAGGGATGGAGGTGGTACTGTCTCCATGAATTGTTGTCAGTATAAGGACATCCCTCTTGTCCTTATATTTGACCAACAACATATTTTCGGTGCATATTCCCCTGCTTTCACCCCTTCTTAGTACTTGGGCAATGTGCGTTTTGGGGAGGCCTCTTTGGTTCTTGCGCACAGTACCGAAAGCTGCTGTACCTCTTGAACCAAGGGCCTTAAACAGGGGGATGCTGGTGTAAAAGTTATCCACATAGAGGTGATAACCTTTATCCAGGAAGGGGTGCACTAAATCCCAGACAATTTTTCCACTAACACCTACGAGGGAGGGGGGGCATTCTGGCGGTTCAATTCTTGAATCCTTCCCTTCATATACCCTAAACTTGTGGGTGTACCCTGTGGTGCTTTCACACAGCTTATACATTTTTATGCCATACCTTGCCCTCTTACTGGGAAGGTACTGGCGGAATTTAACCCTTCCTTTAAAATGTATAAGGGACTCGTCGATACTAATACATTTATTAGGGATGTATAGCTCTGCAAATTTGGCACTGAAATGATCAATGACCGGCCTGACTTTGAATAGCCTGTCAAAGGTGGGATCATCTCTGGGTGGGCACTGTGCATTATCGGTGTAATGTATAAATTTATGGATTGCCTCAAAACGAGTCCGAGTCATGGCGGTAAAATGGGGTGCTGTACAGAACATCTGTACTCCAATATTGCCTAATTTGTGGCTTTTTTACTATGCCCATATGAAGCACCAGACCCCAAAACGTCATCATCTCTACTGCATCTACAGGGGTCCACCTTGCAAATGATGACGTGGGGTTTTGAGCAATAAACTGCTGGGCATATAAATTAGTTTGGTCCACCATTAAATTTATAAAATCATCAGAGAAAAATAATTTGAAAAAGTCAATTTCTCTGAGACCTGTGGAATCAAATTGGATTCCTGGCATGGCCAAAAACTCAGGAACCTGGGGCTCAAAATTGTCTGGTGGTGGGGTCCATACTAGATCAATTATTGGGGGGGGGGGTCTCAGCTGATCTACGGGGGCGTCTTTGAGGGGGTCCCTCATCACCGGAGGAGGAAGAGGAGCTTAAGACGAATCCTTCAAATTCCCCGCTTGCATCACTGGCTGTGTCAGAGTCTGAGGCAAGCATGGCATATGCCTCCTCCACTGAATACATTCTTCTGGATGACTGGGATGACATTTGGGATGACATTTGGGATGACATTTGGGATGCCATTTTTATTTTTGTGTTACTGGTAGTGAAATGTTTCAACACGTGTATAGTGTAGGGGGGGGTACAAACTTTATTTCAACCCGGGGGGTATGTAGTGTGTAGTGTGTATGTAGTGCAGAAAAAAAAAAATACTTTATACAAAAAAAAAAAATTGAAGGGGTTAAAAAAAAAAAAAAATTGAAGGGGTTAAAAAAAAATAAATTGAAGGGGTTAAAAAAACAAAAAAAAAGGTCCTGCGCCAAAAATTGAGCACAGATGTTGGTCAGTAACGTCCGTCACTGAACAGCGCTCAAAGGCAACAGGAATTTGATAAAAAAAAAAAAAAATAGATCAACCCTGTGCCGAAAAAGCTGATCAGTGATGTACGTCACTGATCAGCGCACAGTGGCCACAGGACACCCACAAAATCACAGTGTGTGTAAAAAAAAAAATTAAAAAAAGACCACACAGCACCCACAAAAAAAAAAAAGGTGATCAGTGATGCGACACTGATTACCAGTGAGGGGCAGCAGGTGCACAACCTTTGGTGCAACTGACAGTGCAACTGGCAGCAACTGACAGGTATATATAAAAAAAAAAACCTCTGCGCCCCCAAAAAGTTGCTGATCACCTCAGATATAGTGATCAGCACAAAAGGGGGGGTAGCAGACACAAAATATAGCTCTCTCTGTCACTATCTCTCTATCTCTCTCTATCTCTCTATCTCTCTCTCTATCTCTCTATCTCTCTATCACACTGCAGCAGCAGCAGGAAGTCTCAGGAAGTCAGATCCAGGAAGCGTCCAGCACGCTACAAGCAGTGATCAAGTGATCAGGTAAGGTATTTGCAAGGATCAGGTAAGTATTAGGCAAGGATCAGGTCGGTATCACGGCAGACAGGCACGGTGACCGTTCTGCACGCTATTCCAGACCGGAATGGCGTCTGCGCGCAGTCACCGTTAGTTTAAATGTCGCGCCTTGGCTGTGATTGGTCCGTGGGTCCCATGGACCAATCACAGCCTTGGGGGCAGGTGGGGTGAGGGTGGGGTGAGGTGTCATCGTCACCGATGACCCCCTCATGCCCCCTGACGCCCGGCGGTGATTGACACCTGTGTTACCGAGCGTCTGATTCGCTGGTAACACAGGAAAACGCTGTGAATGGCTGTTCACACTGAACAGCCAATCACAGCGATCGCCGACGGGGGGGCGGCATCGCAGCCCCCCCTGGGCATGCAGGGACATGTCTGCTGTCAGGGACAGCAGACATCGTCCCTCTGTCACTGCGTCTCTAGACGCAGTGACAGTTTAAAGTCATGACGTATATATACGTCATGTGTCGGGAAGTACTTCCCGGCCATGACGTATATATACGTCAAATGTCGTGAAGGGGTTAAAGTGTGGTGAGCGGACACGGATTACTTCACATGTATTCCACATCAACTCCAGGCCGACGTGGATAGTAGGGGTATGAACAGTTTGGGAGGACGCATAACGCGTCCGCTCGCCACGCTTTGTGCTGGAGTGGATAGTGGGAGTTTGAAATGGAGGTATTTGCCTTTATGTAACATGGCCTTCATTATTGTGCATGAGACGCACTTGCGGCCGCACCCCCACCCCCTTTGTGCAGGAGACGCATGCGCTATCGAACCCCTAATCCTATCGGCAGGCTTCGATACCCTGCCGCAATACTTATTGAGACGCTCATGCATATCAGACAGATGGAGCGCCTCTCTACCGGCGCCCACATGATCCCCTCTCCGCCGGCGTCCGCCAGCGGAGAGGGGATCATGTGGGCACCGGCACTGTGTGAGAGGCACTTAGTAGGCCTGCCAGGGATGCCGGGGACAGAGCTGCAGCTCATATGGACAGTATGGTGACTAAGCTAACTACGCAGGGCTGCCGCGGAGACAATGCGCTTACTATGGTAGGCAGCCATTGGGCTACGCAGACAACGTAGCTTAGGCTGCTGCCGTGAAACTACACAAGTAAGGCAGCCATTGGGCTACGCTAATAATGTAGCTTCAAATGTAGCGTAAGCTGCCGCCGTGAAACTACACAAGTACCGTGCATTATTGCTCAATCCATTTGGTATAGTGTGTATTTTGGTTCAATCCATGTGGCAAAATGTGAATTTTGGATCAATTGGTGTGAATTTTGTCTCATTCCATGTGGCATAATGTGTAAGAGGCAAGTACAGTAAAGGGGTTTACTCTTGTGTTGCATGAGTTGTATAAGGGGTATTTGGTGTGGTAAACTTAGGTGACAACATAAAAGGTGCTGAAATGTTGTCTACCAAGTTTTGGCTTTCAGTATTTTTTTATGACTGGAGTGCCGCTATTTTATTGCTTGTCAAGCAGGCAGCAGTAGCAGCAGGATAGCAAAGCAGGGAGAGCACTTCCCTGCTTTCCATCTTCTGCTGAGCGGTCCTGGGGATAGAAAGGGAGTGCTTATAAAGCCATTCTCCCCTGAATTGAAGTCCCCAAAAAATTTAATAGGGCACACGACCGTTACTTTATATGACTTCAAGGCTGTCCATCTGAAAGGCATGGAAAAATAAACGCCCAAGATTGAAGATTTGAATACCCCCCAATGTGTGCAATTGATGGTTCCTAACTTATGATATGTGACTTATTATTATTGTCTGACTGGGACCCAGGAATTTATTTCCATACAGTTTGCATCAGATACAAACTTTCATAGAGAATTTGGCACACTTGCTATGGTTCTAAATAATAGCAAACTTGTTACACTTGTAAATATTTTAACCTTTGAAATTTATACATGTTACTTTGTTTATACCTTGTTGCAAAATGATAAACTATATACACACATGAGTGGCACTCTGACACTGGAGAACTGATTAGAGGCAGAGGAACAGAATTATTGACATTGAATTAAGTCCTCAGGACTTGTGAAATCATTTGCAAATATCTAGTAAGCCCACTCGAAGCAAATGCTTCAAAACCTAGATGTAGTTTCACTTGGTGCCATCAGATGGCAGTGTTTCAGTGACACACGGACACTAGACATATATAGATGATACACTGCATCACAACACATCTCTTAATTACAGAAACTCAGAGGCCTATAATGAGTCACATCTGGTAATCAATATATAAATAAGCGAAAAGGTGCAAATCATCACGTTATATTGTGGATACATGTTCTTAATTGTTCACAACTTTGATATATTATGTATTTAGATGGAGTTGTACTTACTTTTAATTTTTTTTACTATTTTAAGTGAAGGATTAAAAGTTACATGTTAAATTAATCTACAATTGAATTAAAAGAGTGCTCCAAAATCAAATTAGCATGCAGAGGATCAATCCTCCACTTTAGACGGTATGCTCAGCATCAAAAACTACTAACAATGTGATACCTGCACATAGCAGCTTCTTTAAGGTGTAGCTCAGTCTTTCCCATACTGTATGTGTAGTCACAAAGCAAGGAATATTCACCCATCTGCTTGCCCCATATGTAGGGCACTCACCTGTCCACAGCTCCAAATGTGCATCAAAAGGTATCTATGCACTTCAAGTGAATTCCACCCAGGAACTGATGCTCACAACAAAATAGGTCCTTAAAAAGGCTTTTTGTTCCAAAACAAATAACACAGGTCCACTAAAGTCCAATAAAATAAATAAAAAAGAACCACCAATAAAGCAGAAAAGGGAAGAGAAGTACCAGGATCAATAGTATGGGTCTGGGTTCTGTTTGCGGGGGTGTTCCTCAATTTCACCAATGTCTTTCAGGCACTATTATATTCTCCCTCTATGGCCACTGGGATGGTAAAGTATGAATAAGTATGACCAAATGCATGTTGATCTTTTTTTGTTTTGACCTTTTGACTGTCGAGCCAATGACTGCATTCCAGCAGCTATTCCCTAACTCTAAACCCTACCCCTTGTCCTTCAGTTTAGGGCAGGCATGTCCAAACTATGGCCCTCCAGATGTTGTGAAACTACAAGTCCCATCATGTCTTGTCACAATTTTACTATTCAAGAATGCTAAAACTATGGCAAGGCATGCTGGGATGTGTAGTTTCACAACAGCTGGAGGGCCATAGTCTGGACATGCCTGGTTTAGGGTTAGGCTTCCTCCAGTGCGTAACCCTAAACTGATTTTTTTTTGCCTTATTTATGGAACAGCAAAAATGAATAAGTGATGCAAGGTTATGTGTGCACTGGAATTGCCCCATTGCATTTTAAGGTAAACTCCCTGTACTTGATGCATTCAGGAACATATAAATTAGTGAGGTCCCAAACACTCTGTCCTGTAGTTTCTTAAGTGTACCAAGGTTATACGCATGCGGCACAATACTAAGAGATAGACATTTAGGGAATCACAACATACTGTACTGTGCTAATCAGTTGCTTTAATATGCTCACTCTCTGTCTGTGGGTCTCATCTTATACATTTTATGGAACTTCTGTTGTACCTTATGTTGTTATTCAGTGAAGCAAAGTACCATATGCTCCCTGCACAGTGTAATAGAAGCTTCAACCTTACAACATTGTCCCATATAATTAAGACATTGCCCATATGCCATTACTTTCATGATTAATTTAACCCATATATGAGGCTGCACACAGCTGTATCTTATTAGAAAACTTAAAAATGTAAGCAAGGAGAAGTTCTGATATAAGCAAAGGAGTTTTTATATGGTATTATATGGTATAGGCTTGCTGCTGTTGTGGCATTAACACTTTAACGCCATGTCTCTGGAGAGTCCTGTAACAGCACAATCCAGTGCTCTTCAAGAGTATGGAGCTGTTTCCTAGGACTGGTGCAAAGTAGTATATAGTGCCTGCTTGCAGTGCATGACAGGTGTACTACTGTAAGTTAATGCCTGGTACACACCAGGACGACTAGGGCCCGATCCCCTCAATCTAGATCCAATTCCGACCAATTGGACGTAGATTGTGTGGTGATTGGGCCCTTTTCTGTCCTGGTGTGGACCGATACCGATCCGATGCGCGGTCCCGCGGGTCGGTCGGTCGTTATTCAGATCCTACCTGCTGCAGGTAGGATCTGAATAACGACCATACTGCCGGGTGCGGGTCGCCATTGGATCGGACCCGCTCACGGTGCACATCGTGAGCGGGTCGTGCCCCCCTGCATCATCGTGAGCGGGTCTGAAGAAACACTGAGGACCCGCTCACAATGTGCATCGTGAGCGGGTCGTCGTGGTGTGTACCCTACATTACTCTTAAAGGGACCTAGCCATTGTCCAAAATGTATTGTTACTTACAAGGAAACGCTAGTACAGGGTTGACCAAGCCAGTCCACGAGATCTACCGACAGTTCATGTTTTCCAGACGACCTACCTGGGGCACAGGTGCATTCAGTACTAACTGCCTCATTTCCAAACATGTGCTGCATTTATTCCTAACCACCACATTCCACAGATTCAAAGGTGGCCTGGAAAACATGATCTGTTGGTAGATCTCGAGGACCAGTTTGCCCAGCCCTGCACTAGTTTCAGCAACTTTTATGTAATGGGCACATTCTTTATTATGAACTTCATGGAACCACCTAGTATTCAGGTGCCTGTGGGAACCAACACCATATTCAGATGGCATTGATCCCCAGAGCCCAGCTACTGCTTTTGGGAAGGAGATCGGTGGTTACTAAGAGCGATCTAATTGGATCCCTCTGCGTATGCTTTTCTGAGCAGTTGTCCCTACACTGGAGCAATACTGAATTGCTCCATTAATTATCGCAACTTGCTGTAATGTTGGATACTTAATCATGATGAATAAGCCCCATATTGTGAAAGCACTACCTTGGCACAAGTCAAGTCTTTCTATACTGTCCTTTTGTTCTTTTTGGTAATGTATCTACAGGAGATTCCCGTCTTTTAGCGTTTGTGATTTATTATTATTATTATTATTATTATTGTTTATTTATATGGTGCCACAAGTGTTCCGCAGCTCCTAACAATACATAAATGAGCAAAAAACAAATAACAAAATTGCAGTAAAAGACAATTAATTTAGCACAAGCACACGGTAAGTAAAAAGAGTTGCATCAGGGGACAGGATACGGAAGCAATTTATTGGGTGGCAGAGATATATATCGTTTAGAAATACTATCTTCTAGGTGTATTTCTAGGCTGGTATTATAGGGTTTTCAGCTCAGCTCTAGCTGATAAAACATAATAATGATAAGGCAGATTTTCTGGGTAATTATTTATGAAGTGACCAGGAAGTACTCATGGCCGATATCCACCCCTTTTGACTACATATCATGTGACTCATGCATATGGAATACAGTGTGGTATGTTCTATATGACGCCGTCCTGTTGCACCGACTTCCTGATTTCTTATACTTGTACTGTAGCAGAAATATTTCAGGCTGCAGATCACTGCAGTCACAGTGCATATATAAATCCATTCATGTAACTCTTCCTGTGCATTACTAGCACTCATGGTGCCAGTAGACGTCTTTGGTTTTCCCCTACATATTCATCAGTGAGCTAGACAGGTGAGACAGACATTTCTTGACAGAATCAGGTTGCAGCTTTATTTTGATTCTCAGATAACAAGCACCAAGATTGTTGTTTCACAGAGCGAGTGCCGGAATAAAGAAGATTGAATATTTCAGTCAATAGTAGAAGAGACTTTTAGAGATCCCCAGTATAGTTTAAAAAGTTCCGGTGACAGTTCACCTTGTTATTGCTGTTCACTGTCTCCTCCATTGGAATAATGGGTACTTGTGAGTTATCCGGGCGTCCGATTTTTAAATCGGGTCGGATCGGGACATCGCATCGCATCGCATGCGACCATCGGATGCGATGCGATGCGATGCGATGACCCGATTTTTCCATAGGAATCAATGTTAAAATGGACTGAGTCCATTTTAACATGGAATTCAATGGGAAAAAGGGTCCTTTTCATACCCCTACTATCCAAGTGGGCATGGAGTTGGATATAAACCTGTGGCGAGCGTAGCGAGCCACCGAGCCCGAAGCGTGGCGAGCGTAGCGAGCCCCGCGAGGGGACACAGAATACCGTCCCCTCGCGGGGCTCGCTTCGCTCGCCACGCTTCGGGCTCGGTGGCTCGCTACGCTCGCCACAGGTTTATATCCAACTCCATGCCCACTTGGATAGTAGGGGTATGAAAAGGACCCCTTTTTCCATAGAAATCATTTTAACATTGATTCCTATGGAAAAATCGGGTCATCGCATCCGATGGTCGCATGCGATGCGATGCGATATCGCATCGCATCGCATCTGATTGTATGCCTTAACTTAAGGCATACAATCAAAAAATCGGACGCCCGGATAACTCACAAGTACCGAATAATGTATACCCAAGCCTATCTCTGGCGGTAACAACTAACCTCCATCTAAGATCGCTTTTTCTCTAACAACCTCAAACTTGTGGCAATCAGACGATGGCTCAAACTTTCAGACAGTGCATCACTTGTAGCTTTTTCACATGATGGTCCCGACTTTTCCTATAGGCCTATAGGCCTGAAGGATGACAATGACATAGGGCTAAGTTTCTCTTTGTCTATACTGCACATTCACAGTTCTTCCACCTGTTTTACTAACTCATGTTTCCATCATGGTGCGCATAACATCTTACTTTACTTTTGTGTTACTTTGATGCATTGGCTGCTTACTGTACAATCCCCCTCCCATAAAAATGTCTCAGCTGCCCCATTACTCCTTATCCTCAAAGATCTGCAGTGCCCCTCATCTTAGGTGATTTCAGCACCCCAACTCTGCTTTTCCACCCCCCTCCATTCTACTGTATACAATATACTGCTGCCCCTCCTAATGGTACTCACCTTCACTGGTTTCTAGATGCTGTTTCAGGATGAGGGAGCATCAGCCTGGTGACAACTACCTCCCCTCACTTGTCCTCAGTGGTGCAGGTGGCTACTTTTTGCCCAGGCCCCCTTCCCCCTTTCAGAGAACAAGGAGAGTGAGAACTACTGTAACTGTCGCTGCTGCATCCTCTCTCCCCAGCCCAGCCCCGCTCCCGCTGCTCAGTGATGTGTGTTGAGTTGGTGGGAGAGGCAGCGACAGCCTGTCATCTCTCTACCTGAGCAACGGTTCCCACCTGTATCGGACACGTGTCTCTGCAAAGTTTTCTTTAAAAGAGGAGTGGCCATGCCCTTTCCATTGGCCACACCCCTTTATTTTACCTGAGCCTGGCAGAACTGTTGGCACCCCGTCTGTCCTCACCTCAACTATTAGTTATTTGCACCCTAGAGGACTGTGGGAATCCCAGCAGTACAGCTCCAATACAAAAATACAAAATAAAGTAATATCTCACAGAGTTGTCCATTTGGGATTTTCTACAAGCATACTAGGGTTTATTCTGCTTGGTACGGTGGGACCGTTTACGGGCGGATCGGTTTTTTTTTCCATCTGCGCATGCGTATCTTTCGCTATGCGCATATGCGGCGACCTCACATTGCTCACGGATGGGTCTCTCCGTGCGAAATAACCTGTCCGCAAGAGTACGGTCATTGTGGGCGGCATGGGGGCGTTTTAAGGGGAGCGTCCGGAATAATGAGGAAAACTGGGCGTACACGGGGGTGTGCATCAAAAATGTACGGTGCTACAACCGCCTCGATTGGCGAACGTGCCGTGCATTTTGGACCAAAAACAGGTGGACGCCAAAGATAGCTCCAGACCACCCCTAGAGATACCGTATGAGAGAGGACGCCTAGGTCTGCTAATTAACGCTGATTACTACACAAACACATACACCTGAATATAAGCAATGCTGCAGGCTATTAAGTGAAAACCATTATTTCACTACCTGCAAGCCACACACAGCCCTCAAACACATTGTAAGCATATCTTTCTACACGGTTGGTTTCATTTTAGGGTAAGATTCATTCAAAGACCTGCTTATATATGTCAAGGTAGTTATTTTATAACCATCTTCACCCATTCAGAAAGTGTTTTTGTATACTTTAAAAAGCAGAACTCAATTCACAGAAGTCGACATGTGTCAACTTTTTCACTGTAGCACAAACATACCATTTTTTTTATATGGAAAAAGACACATAAACCACATCTAAGACCAACAAGGTTGTTTGAGCAATGTCCTAAGGCCATGGCCACTATTTTGCACACAATCTTTTTATTTTAGCCCACCGACATACATTATGCACTTTCATATCTGCTATGATTTTTATGTAGCACACTCTGTATGTAAGATGCCACCAAGCACATTATTGCAATCGCATATCTCTAACAAAGGATCCCAACATCTGCCTATCACACTCTAAACTCATATTTTAAACAATATTTGAACATGTTTGCACACAAACCATTTTTTTTCTCATGCTTGGTCGACTGACCCATCTTTAACATACCTGTACCAAGACCTATGGGGAGTCCTCACTGGTTGTTTTTGGAGGACACATATGCATTCCTACGAAAAGGTCACTTTGGCCCCTTGTTTGCCTACCTTACCCACTCCTCTACCCCCACCCACTCCTCTACCCCCACCCACTACCCTCCCCAACCCCATTTCCAACCCCCCTACTACTCCCCACCACCCACCCCCAACCCTTACCATTTCCCACTCCACCCCACCACCTTAACCCCAACTCCCATCCCATCCACCTTGCTCCTGTCCCCCCCATCCCCAAGCACAGGACCAGGATGACCAGGATGGGACTGATAGCCGTGACCAGGATGGGACTGATAGCCATAAGTAAACAATGTGCCTAATGTTTATATACACATTTCTACACATAAACAATCACAACACCCACATATGTGTAGCCCCCATCATCATTAGTTGCAACATATCACTGCAGTGCGACCCTGAGCTGTGTCCTGTCCGCCTCCAGGAACAAGGGTCCCCTTTGCGTATTTTTTGAGTGTGGGCATGCCTCACCCCTTGAGTAATTGTAACAGTACATCCAATGACATATCCTACAGTAGTGGTGTTGAAGTTATGTAGGCCCAGCTGTAGTGTAACTACACTTCCCAGCATGATGTGCAACATTCATTTATATATTGGTTTGTTAATAGTGTGTGAGGCCATGTGAATGCATGCTTTTCAAACATAGCTGTAGGCCTATAATTTGTACAGCAATGTCCTACATTTAAAAAAGTAAGGAGTGGTTAAGCCTCAACAATGTCATTACCCTTCAATAGCACAGGTTAATTCTGAGGTTTGAGGTGATTCCCCAGCACAAACCTCCCAATTGTGATGCAGCATACATCCAAGAAGGAGGAATTTATTTCATGTTATGTAATATGTACAGTATGTTTGTGTAAACATAGTAGTATTTAGTACCGTTTTTACAGCAGGCCCATCTTTAATGTAGTTGAAAAATGTATGTGGCCTTCACACTTAACTCACAACTTCTTATGATGTAAAAAGACAACAAACATTTGTGTATATTATATATTAATTATAATATTTTTTTCCCTTCACTACATATACTGAACAGCACCAGGATGAGGTGGCCGATATCCTACGGGAAATGTTCCTGACCCTCCTGTACCTTAATATTCTTTTCTGCCAACTGCAGGCCCTTGTTTAATTTTTTTTTATTTTACAATTTTTGATCATTTATAAAAAACGTTTCTGTTCAGTTAGAAGTTGCCTGTGTTTTTAATCAGAAATATGTTAGAGTATTTGTAAGGGCAGGTACATACAGATGTGTAATGTCACTTATATTTGTAATTTGATGTAAAGGGTAACGATTGATGTGTGAATGTGTATGTTTTTGGGTTAAATAACACATAGTGAAAATGCATGAATGTTTAATGTTGTTAGATTAAAACATCACACATAACATCAGGGTAGGTGTACATGTAGAAAATTCTGAACAAACTAATTATGGACATAATTTAGTACATACACACAAACACCAACGTAACTTTATTTAAAAGTTAAACCAATGTGGGGACACACAGATAGTGATTAAAATGCAACATTAGAACATAATAAATATACATGTAATGAGGGTTAAAATGTTGTTTTATTAGGGTGTTTATTAAGGTAGACAATTGAGTTAATAGAAAACAATTATTGAATAACAGTTAGAATAATTAATTAATTGTCTTAATTATAGTTGAAAGGCAAGATTTGCAGTGCCATATATGTGAAGGGTATGCCACCGTGCACGGACGTACGCTCACTCTCATGATCGGTGACACACGCTGAGTTTTCTAAGAGGAGACCCGTCCGTATACCTGCAGTGCACATGGTTTTGTCCATCTAAGAAATATTTTGTCAGAAAGAGTGAACTAGAATAAGGGCCTCAGTTCCTGCTGGAGCCTACTGAAAAATAGCCCTGTATATATATACAGGTTGAGTATCCCTTATCCAAAATGCTCAGGACCAGGAGAATTTTGGATAACGGATTATTCCGTATTTTGGAATATTTTAATGATGTATCTTGAGGTATCTTGCATTTATGTTGTACATATACATCAAACACATGAAATAAACACAAATATATTTTATTTGTGCATAAAATAAGGTTTCAAAACATGAAACAAAGTTTGTGTACAATCTCAGGCACTGAATTTAAATGCTAAGCAATCATTGTCTTGCACATATATAGTGGCAGTTACATATTATTCCCTCAGTAGTGCTGTTACAGATGTCCCCAGTAAGTTTTTATAAAAAAAATTTTTGGTTCACTTTCTGGAATGTATGGTTTTCGGAATAATTCGGATGACGGATATTCGGATACGGGATACTCAACCTGTATATGTATATATATATATATATATATATATATATATCCCCTGCAGTTACCCATTGACCAAGTTTATACTGCCTTTATGTTTTGATAGTGTAATATTCTCCCATGCAGTTTGCGGCCAGTAATGACAAGTGCAAGGGAGCCCCCCTGTCTAAAGTGCCCCGGGCCCCCTGAAGGCTTAATCTAGCACTGATTATATACCATCACTATTGTCATCATTTGAGACACTTAACAAGGTTTCCAGGTAATCAGACCCCCCCCCCGTGTTTGCCTATTATACTAATAATAAATAACTAATAAATGCCCCCCCCCCCCCACATAATATCCTCCTACCCAGAAGTTTACAGTATTTCCCACTACCTGTCCCTGCCACCCTGTTCTTCACTCACACATTCTATTTCCGCCCTTTTATATTTTTTGTGTATGTTTTACATTTTAAAAATTGATATATATATTTTTTAACTATTTCAACTACATCTGTTACAGTTTTAGATCTGATTTCTGATAGGTAAAAAAAAAAAAAAAAAAACAGAAGAGTTCAGGTAGGAACTCGAGCCCACAGGAGGTCAGTAGGATCCCAGATGCTTTACCCTGCTGCTAATTAAATATTTTTGTCAGACGGTTATTTTTGCATGCTAGCAATATTTCCACTTTGTTATGAATCAAAACAATGACTCACTGAGCAGTAAAGACTCACAGCTTAATTAGAGCACAGCAAGCTTATTACTTGGATCTTCATTGATATCAAAATGCCACACTTGTTAGAAAGATCATTGAAATAAAGCTAGTTGAGAATCAATTTGCTTAATTGCATGAAAGGGTGCATCATCGCAGTGACTGACTTTACATGATATAGGACAAGAATGCAAGAGCACACATTAGGTACTGAAATACTAATCATAATAAGAAACATTTATGTATTTAATGCTGTAATATTGCTCTAATAACTGAAATACATATATCAATCAAAATGTGAATATTGACAGAATGTAAAAGTCAGCAAGTATGGATTATTGTAAAATGTTTTGAACACTACTTGTCGTAGGGACACAGCTAATGAAAACGTGTGGGAGTAGCACTCATTGAAATTGGAGATAATAGACGGGTGCAGGATCCTTAGAGAGATTTTTAGGAAAACATCATGTCCAGAAGACATAAGAGGCAGCACTCCTTATTAAAGATGCAAAAAGAAAAATAATTTAGCTAATTGGCTAAGAATCTTGATGATCTGCCAGTGTTGGCGAATCGATTTGTTGATTGTAGGTGACATGTTGTCGAAGGTGGTTGTGTATACCATTCTGGTTGGTTTATCCCTACTGTTCCTGGGATCACTGGAGAATTTGCGCCTCGCTTTCTTGAGGCATCCATTGATGTTAGTGTTGGAGTAGCCCCTTTCACGAAATCTCATTGTCATCTCATTCAGTTGTTCCTCCATAGTATTTTTGTCAGAATTGTTGCGCATCACACGTAGAAATTGGGAGATGGGTAGGTTGTTTTTTAATGCTGGTGGGTGTTGGCTTGTGGCTAGGAGTAGTGTGTTCCTGTCCCTGGTTTTGCGGTATAGTGCCATGCTGATCACGCCGTTAGTTAGTGTGATAGAGATGTCCAAAAAGTTGACAGTGGTTTCACTCACTTCATGTGTAAATTTTACTGGGTGGTCCAGTTTGTTCAGAGCGTCTGCCATCGCTGTGAATTCATCAATGGTCCCTTGCCACATAATGAATATATCATCGATGAAGCGTTTGTAGAAACGCAACCGTTCTCCATAAGTGGGGTATATATGGGTCTGTTCATACTGGTTCATGTATAAGTTTGCATAGGACGGTTCTAGGTTAGACCCCATAGCAGTCCCTGATCGCTGGATGTGTCACAGTAGAGGAAATGGTTGCATTTCAACACTTTTTCACTCAAGTCCAGAAGAAACTCAGTTGGTGGTAGACGTTGTTGGTGTGTGGTCAGAGCTTGTCTGAGCGCTTCTATGCCATGCTGGTGAGGGACAATCGTATAGAGTGATCCAACGTCCATAGTGGCAAGAATCACATCGTTGAGGTCCCCGGTTACCGCGTTCAGTTTTGTCAATAGATCGGATGTGTCACAGATGTAGCTGTCTCCAAGTTGTACAATCGGTTGTAAATAAGAGTCAATGTATATTGCCAGCGGTTGGAGGAGTGAATTATTGGTCTGCCCGGAGGGTGAGAGGCGTTTTTGTGTATCTTAGGGATGGTGTATATTATGGGGCAAATGGGGTGTGTGACAGTGAGGTAGTCTGCTGTGTTCTTGTCAAGCCAGCCACTTGTGTGCCCAAATTGTATAGTGTGATCAACCTGGGTTTTAAACATAGGTATTGGGTTTGCTGTCAGGGGGGGTATATGTATTGCCATCACCCAATTGTCTGATTATCTCATGGTTATAGTCTGTCCAGTTTTGAACCACCACTGCTCCCCCCTTGTCAGCTGGTCTGACCACAAGTGAGTCGTTTGTCCTCAAGTTATGTAGCGCTGTTCTTTCTTTTTGACTCAGGTTGTCAAATTGGGTATAGGAGTGTTTACAGGTGATGTCACCACTCACCATGCGGGTGAAAGTTTTTATACTGGGATTAGAGGAGATGGGATCGAAGGTTGAGGGTTTCTTAAAAGGTGTGTTTTTTAGTTGTTTCACCAAGGGGGGGGGGGGGGGGGGGAAATGTTCCCTCAGGTGCAACTTATGTCCAAACTTGTACAGGTCTATTGCTGACAATTTGTCAAGGCTGCAGATATCTGCTTTGCCATAGGATGACTGCTGTCGTATTTCGTTCTCATGGCAAACGACTGTTGGATGGTCAATTGCTTAGTGAAAGACGTAGCAGTCTTACGAATTCCCCTCTGGGATGATGACCGACTCCCAGCAGCCGCAGTAGTAGGCATAGCACTGCAGGATCCTCTGGAGGAATCCCGGATGGAAGAGGAGTCAGTCATGCTGGTGACGTGGCCTGCAGGACTCCCCCCCTCCCCCGATCAAGGAGGAAGTTGACGAGGAGGGAGTTGGTTGTGTGCTTTTCAGGCGCTTGGCTTTACAGGAGGACCAAGGGATTTAGGTGTCCCTGGACTGCTAGCCACAGTGCCTGAACTAAACAATGAGTTATGAAGGGTCTTCAGGTGATGTATAAGGGAGGATGTCCCTAGGTCGGCAACATCCTTACTCCTGCTTATTGGAGCTTTACATAAGCTACATATGGCAATACATTTGTTGTCTGGATTCGGTTAAAAAAAATTCCAGACCGTAGAGGTGGATTTATTGGTCCTCTGCCCAGGCATGACAATGGGCTTTTTCATCCCATGGACAACAACTGTTTCCCCCCTGGTGCCTCATTTAAGCAAACCACCTCAGCATCCTCCTCGTCAACTTCCTCCTCAGAGCCAGCTACATCAATATCCTCCTCTCGGTCTACAACATTGACACCTTCATTATCTAAATCAGGAACTGCACTGCGGGTGATCCTCCAGCATATGCAGAGGGAGTTCTGAAAATGGTGGAAGGAGCCTCCTCTTCTCGTACAGCGATGGGAAGGTCAGGAATCACAACCACCAACACCCTTGGACTCTCCTTGGGGGTTTGTGATAACATGTCTTCTTAAGTATGCAGAGATGTACGCTTTGTTTTTGATGACAGCTGAAATCTCTTCAAATTTCTGAAGGGGGGAGTAGGAGGGCTTGCATGGTCATGTGTAGTTGAACCACCAGTCATGAATACAGGCCAGGGCCTTAACCATTCCTTGCCACTCTATGTCGTAAATGGCACATTGCCAATTTTAAGTTTCTCCTCCAATTATTTGAAATTTTTTTTTTGGTCTTACTTTTACTTAACTTTAGCTTTTTGGATTTTACATGTCCCGTTCTTTGACACTGGACATCAGCCTTGGCAGACGACGTTGATGGCATATCATCGTCTATGTCTTCATTACTACTTGCATTTGCAGCAGATTCAGAAGTAAGAGGAAGCGACCCTTTATCTTTCCCTAATTGATTCTCCATATTTTGGATTTCCATTATTTTTGTGGAGTTATCATTATATATATATATATATATATATATATATATATATATATATATATATATATATATATATATATATATAGCCAGGAGGCTCCGCACTCACATCCAGATGTAAAGACAATATAGGGGTGCACAGCAAAGGTCATCTAATCCCGATAGCCGTATATACTACAAAGTGCTTAATAAAAAGCGAGGGCACTCACCATAGCAGCAAAGTCAGGCAATTTTAATAGTCAAACATAGTAGTCGACGTTTCGACCCGCATGGGGCTTTTGTCAAGACAGGAAGGATAAATCCAAAGGTACACCAGACAAGGCCCTTTGTTGTATGGCATTTAGAACAATCAGATCTTTCCGCTGTACCCATTAGATAGCAGCGTTTAGGTGAAAAATAGGCTCTATGAAAGATTTTGTATAGCATTTCTTGATAGAAACTGGCCGGGATGAGTTTAAGATTTGTTAAGAAGGTGTCTAGAATGGTCTCAGAGTCGAGAGAGGAGGACTGAGAAACCCATTTATTAAGCGCTGGGAGATCAGTATCAGGATCCAATTCTGTGCGTTTGCGGGCGTATATAATAGAAATAGAATGTGTTCTTGTGCGTATCACCGAGTCTAATGGATTTGTGATGTCTTGAGGCCGTAATTTGGCATGGATTGATTGTAGGTAATGGGTAGCTTGAACGGAAGAGAATGCATGACTAGATGGAAGATTAAATCTTTGCATCGCCTCCTCAAATGTGAGTGGAGGGTTAGAAGTGTTAAGTAAGTGTCTTAGACATGAAATTCCAGAGGATCGCCACGTCGTGAAAGGTGGTCCGGCTTCACCCTTCTGGAATTCCAGGTTTCCAATCAGGGGGAGGGACAAGGAGTAAAAATTTTGCAAGCCTAGAGACTTTCTTGCACGTCTCTAAGCATATATGGTAGAAGATAATAAGGGATTATCAAATTGAGGTGATTTTAATTGTGATGGACGCGCATGTAAGAGGAAGCTAAGAGAGAGTGGAGCACATAGCTGCGAGTCTAGGGCTGCATCAGTGAAAATAGCAGTATTATTAACCCAATCTCTGCATAACGGAGACAGCAGGCCAGGTTATATTGCTTTATATTGGGCAAATTGACACCACCTTGTTGAGTTGTCTGCATTAACTTATAAAGGCTGAGCCTAGGTCTTTTGGAGTTCCAAATAAATTTGGAGAGCATAGAATGAAGTACAGTAAGGAAATATCAGACTTAGAAAGCAGAACCGGAGTCATTTGCAGTACATTAAGCAACTTTGGAAAGCTGGCCATTTTAAACAAATTGCATCTTCCCAACAAATTTAGTGGCAGATTTTGCCACAGATTAAGTTCGGTTTGAATTTTATGAATCACTCGAGTAATGTTATATGTATATATGTTATGAGGATGTGGTGGTAAAGCAATGCCTAAATAAGTGATATACAGTATGTGGTGGCCCATTTGAAGGGGAAGGGAGTGAGCCAGTTTGACTTTATCTGACCGTATATGGCCAGAGCCTCTGACTGATAGTTTTAATCTTCTAATTACTTTGTGTAACAGTAAATGCAAATATAGTCAAAATCATATCTGGATGACACAGATACAGTATGTAGTGATATGACAATGGTGTAATACAATTAATAATGCAAAACACACATTATTGATTGATGGGCGCTTATTTTAATGGAATACAGGTCTAAAAAGCAAAAGTCTTTGGTAAAAGGTATTGCTGGTATTACTAGCAGCAATAATTGTAGGGGTGGGGGCACAGCATTAGGGGTTGCCTGTGCACCCTTAACACTCAATGTGCGCACGCCTATGCTGGTAGCTACACCTTGTGTTGGCCTTCTGTCCTGGACAGCCACATTGGTTGAACATCCCTCGCTGAGGCCCTGCATCCAAAGAATAAGCCTCACTTGTCCTGCTCAGCAAGTGGTTAAAGACCCTGCTTAACATGGACATAGTTAGGATAAGTGTCTAAAGAAAGATGTAGGGAGAACAAAAGGGTTTTTGAGGCACACTTTAAGTAATAAGTGAATAGAATGTGAGAAAATGGGTGAAGTAAAATGCACACGTCAATTTAAATGCAAAGGACAGAATTTTATGCAAGAAATGCAAGTGAGATAACGCATCAAAATGTTAGGCGTGGTAATTATTAATCAATTAGAGTAAATATACAACACCAATGTTCTAAAATGGTTGTTAAACAACGTCCATCTGGTAGGCGAAAATGATTGCAGGGAATTTACCAGTCACCATCAATTTATAAGCAAGAAAAAGTAATTACATGAGTATCAAATGTACCAATAAAAATGATTTGTTTAATTGAATCTTGCTACGGACCCTCAATTGATATCATATAATATATTATCCCATATATGTTATATAGGTCACAGGTTGGGTTATTTACATAGTATAACAGAGTTTAAAGGTGAAAGAGGGGAATGCTCTTCGTATGCATCCGCTACTTCTGCTGTCTGGATGTCAATACAGCACTGGATATTCCCTGGTGGTCTCCCAAGAGGTACTGGTCCAGCCAGTCACTGCTTAGCTGCTGAGTTCGGATGGGATCAGGCGGCACAGTGATGTATGGCAGTATATATCAACAGATGAGAGAGCCTCGAAATGTTACTAGGAGCCAGATGTCACTTCTGCTTTTCACCTGGTGTCACCCAGGTAAATGAGAGAGTGAGCGAGTCCAGATAATAGATGGTGATCAGGATGGAATGGGCAGGAGAAGAGAAAATAGTGCCAAGATAAACTGAATATATATATGTGCCCGCTGCTCAGATATTCTGGTTTGTAAATACCGTACCAGTAATGGAGGATACTGTGCACCGTAGTACATGCAGGGGTGAGTGGGGTCTTTACGATTGATAGATTGGTGTATGTGCGCACTGCTTACAGAATCAATAGCTGCATCATACAAGACAAGGTGTATCGCAGGTTTTAAATAAGTAGAAACAGATGCAACGAAAATATGTACAGTTATCACAATATTAAATCAGAACATTGTTTCTCAAAAATAGACTAAAGAAGCCACCACTTGTATAGAACAGACAATATGATTCATTATAAGTAGAGAGAGTAGTATTAATGAGTTTAAATGTGGCCAGTTTAGATGATAGCAATAGATGGCAATAAATGGCGACTATTTGCAACAAATTAGAGCACCTGTGAATGGATAAATAAATCTCCAGTTTAGATGAAAGCAATAAATGGCCGGGTGGCTGGGAAGCCCTGACGTCAGAAGAGACACGTGTTTCGCCGCGATTGGGCTTGATCACATTGACGCCAATGTGATCAAGCCCAATCGCGGCGAAACACGTGTCTCTTCTGACGTCAGGGCTTCCCAGCCACATGGACTACTCCTCCATTATCCCTCCGGCAAGTGCGGTCAAACAGCTCCGACTTCGTGTCTGCGACGAGACCCCGCCGCTATGTACACAGGTATCAAATCCTCATGAGAGTATAACTTGTCACGGACAGACTCTGAGTCTGTTACGGGACCCCACTGCCACAAATGCTAGCACTTAACCTTACGCTCGCATCTTACCTGGCAGGCTGACCCTTAACTAGCAGCCGTCAGCGCTCAGTGCCAGCGCTACGTTCTAGTGCTGTCCGTACATCTATTTCTTTTACTGGCTAATCTATTATTGTATTTTTGAGTCCGGTTCTGTACATACAGGGAATTCCTCCTGTGCGTTGGCAGCAACCGTCCTGCACCTATACACATTATATAGACATATATATTATACCTCTGGAGATTTATTTATCCATTCACAGGCGCTCTAGTTTGTTGCAATTTGTTGACATTTATTGCCATTTATTGCTATCATCTAAACTGGAGATTTATTTATCCATTCACAGGCGCTCTAATTTGTTGCAATTTGTCGCCATTTATTGCCATCTATTGCTATCATCTAAACTGGCCACATTTAAACTCATTAATACTACTCTCTCTACTTATACTGAATCCTATTGTCTGTTCTATTCAAGTGGTGGCTTCTTTAGTCTATTTTTGAGAAACAATGTTCTGATTTAATATTGTGATAACTGTACATATTTTCGTTGCATCTGTTTCTACTTATTTAAAACCTGCGATACACCTGGTCTTGTTTGATGCCGCTATTGATTCTGTAAGCAGTGCGCACATACACCATCTGTAGGACGTTGGATCCCAGACAGTGCTGTGCAGGACATCGCACACCACTTACCTGGGAAGTCTGCCGGCAGACCCTCAACCACTGCAGCACTCCTGGTAAGCACCGCATTTGGATTACAAGTATGCATCATTTCAGTGCAAAGACACAGAAGTGCATTTGATTATTTGGAGTCCGGAGCAAACCATAAATAACATTGCTTGAACTTTTAAAAGGATCTACACATATCCCCTTTTTATGTTAAATGTGAGTTTGTCTTGTTTGTTATACCATCCCTATGTGTATACCGGTATTAGTATAAATCATTTTTATATGTGTATTTTTACACTGCATTAATTGTACCTAATTTTTTTTTTTTATTTAATTTTATTATATGAATATACATTGAATAAACTATACATATTTTCAACCTAAACTCTAAGAGTCATTTGTAGATAGAATATATGTGAGATTTGCACAGAGTATACCCCATCTTTCCCGCACATACACCAATCTATCAATCATAAAGACCCCACTCACCCCTGCATGTACTACGGTGCACAGAATCCTCCATTACTGGTACGGTATTTACAAACCAGAATATCTGAGCAGCGGGCACATATATATATTCAGTTTATCTTGGCACTATTTTCTCTTCTCCTGCCCATTCCATCCTGATCACCATCTATCATCTGGACTCGCTCACTCTCTCATTTACCTGGGTGACACCAGGTGAAAAGCAGAAGTGACATCTGGCTCCTAGTAACATTTCGAGGCTCTCTCATCTGTTGATATATACTGCCATACATCGCTGTGCCACCTGATCCCATCCGAACTCAGCAGCTAAGCAGTGACTGGCTGGATCAGTACCTCTTGGGAGACCACCAGGGAATATCCAGTGCTGTATTGACATCCAGACAGCAGAAGTAGCGGATGCATACCAAGAGCATTCCCCTCTTTCACCTATAAACTCTGTTATACTATGTAAATAACCCAACCTGTGACCTATATAACATATATGGGATAATATATTATGTGATATCAATTGAGGGTCCGTAGCAAGATTCAATTAAACAAATCATTTTTATTGGTACATTTGATACTCATGTAATTACTTTTTCTTGCTTATAAATTGATGGTGACTGGTAAATTCCCTGCAATCATTTTCGCCTACCAGATGGACGTTGTTTAACAACCATTTTAGAACATTGGTGTTGTATATTTACTCTAATTGATTAATTACCACGCCTAACATTTTGATGCGTTATCTCACTTGCATTTCTTGCATAAAATTCTGTCCTTTACATTAAAATTGACGTGTGCATGTATGTATTTTAAATATGAAGAAATAAAGGTTAGATTTTACGGTACTTATGTAATATCTGGACTCCCGTTTTTCTTATGAGACCGCGTCCCCTCGCGGGGCTCGCTGCGCTCGCCACGCTTCGGTCACGGTGGCTCGCTGCGCTCGCCACACTATATAAAATCAACTCCATGCGTAGTTGGATAGTAGGGGTATGAAAAAATGGGGTGCATTTAACATGGGAGTCCAGATAATACATAAGTACCGATTTTACTTCACCCATTTTCTCACATTCTTTTCACTTATTACTTAAAGTGTGCCCCAAAAACCCTTTTGTTCTCCCTTCGTCTTTCTTTAGACACTTATCCTAACTCAGTTACTTTGCTGAACCTTTTTTGGGAGCACCGCCAACCTAGTACCCTGTACGATCTTTCGAATAATAGGTCTCATGTTGGTTCTCTGTAATTCTTCGTCTATACCTCTCTTTGAATAAAAATTTGCTTGTGACACTTCTCCCAGTTATCATTATTAACATGGACATAGCCAGGGGTTAAAATGGGCCGGAACGGCGTTCTGGCAGTTCAAATTGGAGGTGGAACCAGTTCTGCCTGTGCCAGGCTACCTTGCTTGGCCACAGTCAGCAATAACACAGGGAAGACATGGATACATCATCTGCATAGCAGCCCTGCCTCTGCTGCCCCACCTCCAGTGCCTGCACAGCTCAGTTGTAGACTGCATGCTGAGCAGATACACTGACCCCCTTCCAAGCGGACATGTAGGAAGTGACTGTCCCTCCTCCCCCAGCCCACTTAACTTGCCTGGCTCTGTACACTGCTGCATCATTGCTGGCTGTCTTGGGCTTCTCTGCCACATGCGCCACCCATTAGCACCACTGCTGCCCATATCGATGATGTGGCAATGGGTAGGCGGTGCTAAATAGGTAATAATTTATTTGCTCTGCCATGCCTCCTCCAGTCCCTCCACTGACAGGAGCAGGAAAGATGACAACATTGTGCGCCCTGTTGTGAGCAGAGGAGCAGCCCTGACAAGTAGCCACTCTGACACTAAGGGAAGGGATGACAGTATTATCAGGTGATTTATCACAGTCATAAAATTGCTGTGGGCATTGTGTGATTGGCACTGGGATATTACTGTGGGTATTGTGTTAAAGACACTGTGCTATAACTGGGAATAGTGTGATGAGTACTGTGAGACTGCTTTGGGCACTGTGCTACAACTCTGGGCATTGTGTAATGGGCACTGTGCTACTACTATGGGCATTATGTGTAAGGGGCACAGTGCTACTGTTGTGACAATTGTGTGATGGTATAGTGCTACTGCTATCGGCACTATGTTGCGGGAATGGTGCTGCTGCTGTGTGGCATTGTGTGTAATGGGCATGACACTACTACTGTGGGCATTGTGTTACAGGAACTGGGCTACTGCTGTGAAAGTCGGCTCCTGATTGGCCTGCTAGGCGGCCAATAGTATTCAGTCTGAGGAGAGGCGCCGAATATGAAACTTCTCAGCATCTCTCCTCAGCGCGATGCAGAGACAGCGCAGACAGCGGGGACCGGCGACAGCTTGAAGATTACCTGGACTACGTCGGATCAAGAGAAGACTTCTTCAGCGCAGGAACAGGTGAGTAGGATTTCCTTCCACAGCTCCAACATGGATTTCTTCGGACCCGGACACCGCCATGGACCTGGAGGACGACACGGACCGTCGACATGGACCTGGAGGACGACGCAGACAGCCGACATGGACGACACAGGACATCAGGACCAGGGCTACCTACGGGATCAAGAAAGGTAAGTATCAGTATGTATGTGTTATGTATGTATTAAACTTTTATTTTTCACGTGTGTCAGTGTGTTTATTTAACTCTTTCTTTTACTGTGGCACTACAATACCCAGCGGGCCCTTTAATGCCCCGCAGGCTGGGACTTGTGGTTCTCCAAGTCCCAGCTTGCGGGGGAGGCTTGCTGGGACTCATAGTTCACCAGTAAAAGACAATGGTTTTTATTCTATTTTTTACACCATACCATCAGCTCGATGCCCACCGCCCAGGGGCATCGAGGACAGCACCAGGCTTCAGCCTGGTCAGGTAAGTCCTGGAGGGGGGGGACCCCTTTATTGGGGGGGCCCCACTCCCCCAGGGCCCCTGGCCAGGCTGACTGGTCGGTAGGGTTAATGCTTTGGCCGGGGGGGACTTGCATAAAAAGTCTCCCCCCGGCTGTGGCATTACCCTGCTGGCTGGTTTTGCCTGGGGCTGGTTCTTAAAATACGGGGGACCCCTACTCATTTTGTCCCCCGTATTTTGGGAACCAGCCCCAGAGCAGGAGCCTGGGGCTGGTTGTTAAAAATCAGGGAACCCCTATTTGTCGGGTTCCCTGATTTTTAATTACCGGCTCCAGGCTCTGTCAGCCTGGTGCTGGTTTCGGCTGTGGGGGGGACCCCACGCCGTTTTTTTTTTTTATTTATTTACTTTTTCTATTTTTTTACACTGAAGCCTGCACGGATCTGACTGATCCGTGCAGGCTAAAACGCAAATACGACATGAAAATGGTGTTCTATTTTCCTGTCGTATTTGCGTGGGTGTTTTACACCACTAAGCAGCCGTATTATCAGTACGGCTGCTTAGTAAATCAGAAACCACCATTCTTTTGAATGGTGATTTCTGTCGTATCCTATCGATGGTGTAGACATTCGTATTTGTAAATACAAATACGAATGTTCCATCTTTAGGACTACGAATTTTTGTATTTTTGGGATTGTAAATCCCGAAAATACAAATTCGTAAAAAAAAGGTGTATTTCTCCCTACGAATACACCTTTTTTCTACGAATCCATTTTGGTAAATGTCCCCCTATGTGTGATGGGCACTGGGGTGGGCATTATGTGTAAGGGACACTACTACTTCGGTGGGCATATCTGTGTAATAGGTGCTACCAATGTGGTGGGCATTTTGTGTATAAGCGGCTCTACTACTGTGGTAGGAGTTGCGGGTAAGAGGCACTGTGGGGTGTAATGTGAATTAGAGCTTGAATTTGAATTAGAGCTAATACTGTGCCCACCATAACCCTTCTAGTGAGACCAGACCCCTGTGGCATACTTTGTTCTTTTCACTGGGGTGTGTGGTAGGTCATGAGTTCATAGTTTGTATTAGCTTCTGGTGCTTACTACGGCAGGGGGGGGGGGGGGGGCATTAGGCCGCAATGGAAATGGGTTCCACCACCTCTCCATGACCACTTTAAGCACTGGACATAGCATATCTGTACTGATACCTACTGTAGCATTACAGATAGATTTCACCTATACAAAGATGTGGTTTTCATATATTCATATATATCTAAAATATAATATTTATTGCGTGATTTGCTAATACATATTTTTAGAATAATCATCAAAATAAAAGTGCTTAATAGATGCAATGTAACACTAGAGCCATGTCTAAATGTAATCAACAGTGCATTAAGGGGTGATTCAGTAGTGATTGGATGGGGCTGAATTTGTCCCCGTCTCACACTCACCAAGGTGTTCACGTGGGTAGGAGAGGGAGGGCGGCAGATGGGGCACATCGGCAAGGAGCTGGGAACGTCCAGCATTTATTGGGCATCCCCTTGAAAACGCTGGGTGTTCCCCTGGGAGCGGGTGGCTGACGTCAGCACTTGCCCTCTCTTCGGCGGACTCCGTAGACTGACTTTTATTACCGAATGGGAGAGAAATCATCTCTCCCCTTTGGCTGCATGCGAGAGGATGTGTTCACATACAACCCCTCACATGGTACCGAGGGGATTCAGATAGGTGGGGGGATTCAGATAGGTGGGGGGATTCAGATAGGTGGGGGGATTCAGATAGGGGGGGGGCATTCAAACAGGCAGCGTATATGGACTCGCTAGGCAGCGAATGTACACTGCTTAGTGAGCCTTGCTGAATCAGGCCCAAAATGACTATTCCTCTGTGTTATGTACATGTTGTGTTAGCATTCACTGCACGAGATCCTCTGCATGAAGGTACACTTACACAAATGCATATGTGGAGCGGTTATGTTGCTGTTTGCTATGAATTGTAGAAGCTTTTTTCTAAAGGCCTTGATATAAATATCACTTGTTGTGCTCCCATGGGACATGATTTTATATGTTCTGAATTGTCATTTTCTGTAGTTCTGTTACTTACCAGTAAACATTCAGAGTGAGTCACCAGCTAAATCCAGCTAAATCCAGTGCTAGACAGTAGATAGAAATTTGTTTACATGGATGTCAGGGTCATATCTTTATTATATTTATTTATTAAATTTATGTTTTCATGATTCAAATTCTCCTTAATACGGTACATTAATGTCAGATGATGTACTTTAAATGGCATTCTGATTCTGGGAATCGCGGCAGGGGTCAAGTAATTACAGTATACCTACCTACCCATGGCCCTAAATTAAACCAACCCTTTATATGTCTTACATTTACCCCCTTCCCCGACCTGCCTAACCGTAACCCTCCTTCCCAGCTGCCTAAATCTAACCCTTCTGACCTGAAGCCTAATCTCTCCTTTATAGTGCCTAACTCTCACCGTCCACCCCGCAGCCCAACCCTAAGTCTCACACTAATGCCTAAACATACCCCCCCACAGCCTGACATTAACCTGCACTGCATACTTACAACTAGGATGCCAGCGGTCTGGATACCAGCATCGACATCCTCATCTTTGTGTCACGAACCTTGGTGTTTGTTCTTCTGCTCCCCAGTGTATTAATTCAGCCTGCACCTAGGCTGCAATCACTGTGTGTGTGAAACTATGGTCAACTTTACCTAATTAGAGACCTGACAGACTCTAGCCCAGTGTCCTGACAGTTGTAACCCCTTAGCTTCCTGCTCATTGAATTCCTCTATGAATAATTAGTATAACCTTGGTGCAGCCCTTGATTAACCTCTGCAAATCAGTGCTTTGGTATCTGGATCTGAAAACCAGCATTCCCTGTGCATGTTAGGAGTTAGGCTTCAGTGTTTTACGGCCTACTAGGCCTCTCTCCACTTCAAAGCCTACCTGGAGTACTGACATCACAGGGTCTGACCACGAACTACCCAATCCTGTGTCAGCCTGACTTCCTCACCTGTTTCCAGTCATCCATCAGCTAGGTATAAATAGAGAGACCTGGGACTCCAAGGCTGTCAGTTCCTGCAGTCACACAGATAAGTATGAGCTTAGCAGCTGAGCTGCCTGTGTGAATATACTGGCTACCCTAGCTCTTGTGAATTCATACTTTTGTTACTCAGCTGTTCCAAATCTACTATCCGGTGACCTGCTCCAGTGTCCACCGGCGCAGTCCAGTCTAGTTCCACTGTGTGCCGGCGCAGACCGGCCCAGCTTAAGTATCCAGTCTACACCAGTTGCTTCCAGTATCTGCCGGTACAGTCATATCTGGTATTCAGTCACATCTTGTATGCTGTCTATGTCAGTCGTATCCCGCACCCAGTCTACGTCAGTCACACCCAGAACTATTCAGTATCCAGCTCCGGTTAATAGCATCAACACACAGTCTTGTCAACAACGAACTGAGAACCTGATCACCTCAGACAATCAGCTATACTTTTCCACCCTGCTAACAAAGCCCTGGTGATCCAGTGGTCAGGATCCGTCTCTCTCTGCCGAAGCCCGGGTTCAATTCACAGTCAGGGATCGCTCTTAATCTCTCTGCTCTCACGGACCTCCACTTGCTCGCACAGACTTCACACACGCCGAGTTCACAGAACATACTGTACAGTCATGACACTTTGTTGCCATTCCAGTGCTAGTCAATATGCCGGCATTGTTATACTGCATGAATTTAATAAACAGTTGGCTAAATCAAACTTTTGATCTCTGATCACATATAAAAATGACAGAGGCTGATTGGTTGGTACGTTATCTCTTTCCAGGCTTTGAAATCTCTCCTCATAGATTACACATACAGTATATGTATTAAGAGCTAGTAATTTGTACTTTATAGGCCTGATTTGGGGTCATACACATTGCTGATTGGTAATGTGCTGAGCTTCCTGGTTCAGTGACTGGGACGTAGCTTTCAGATGCATGAAGATGGTCCATTTTATGGGCATGATATGGGAGTATTGCCTGCTTTACACGGGTTGGATACACAGGTGCTCACATTGGAGGCCATGCATAGGGTGAAACGATGCACCAATTGTTGCTGAATCCATTTACCCAGCCAAAACAGCGCAACAATAGCCCCACCGTAAGGCAGCCCAATCTCACTTAAAAGTGTTTGCTGCCCCATAGGATAGTGAGCACTTTTGGAGAATTTAACATTCGGATGGCTAGGTGAAGCAGCGAGATGAGGTGCCATTGCTGGCATTTAAAGATCGTGCAATGGCAGTTCACACCATTTGCCCGGAACTGAATCCCCCTCCCCCAAAGTCCCCTCCAGCAGTATGTGATTAAGAGTCTAAGTCTTTTTTGCTAATAACAAAATATGCATTTGGTTTTGTAAACAGGTCATGTATGGAAATTTTAAAAACAGAAAAAATGCAGCCCTGTGCTCCTACACAATTGTGCTTATTAGTCCTAAGACGTGCGTAGATGCACTCATACATTCCATTGCTGGGAGCTGCTCTGGATAGAGTGATCTTGGGTAGATTTGTTGGTATACATGGAATTTAAAATTCTCATATTGAATGGTTTTATCTAAATGTCACTTCAGAGTCCTACATACAAGAATGTTGTGAGCATTTTATTTAAAATCAAAAAGGAGCTCATAAATCACTACTCAAGTCAAGCTTAATAATTAAAAAACAAAGGGCAGAGCACACTGCAATAGTCTGCATACAACAAATGAATCAGCTGATCCTGTGGGCGAGGAAACATCTCCAGTCACTGACATGAGTGAAAAACAATAGTTTGAGAATGATTGGCATGAAAGGTTTAATAATAATAAAAGTCTCATAGTCACTATTCCAACCACTGCACTAAGGGGGTCATTCAGACCTGCTTGCTAGGTTGAGTATATTACCTAGCTAGAGAGCAGGTTAACGCCACCCTGCCAAACGCACACCCACCCCGTTGGCCAAATCCCCTGTGTACACTTACACATCCGCTCGCATGCCCCCACACAGAGGGGACATGAAATGATTTTTTTCACTGTTCGCAGATAAAAGTAAGCCAGGGCTTACTTTTATACTGAACGCTGATGGCTGATTTGGAGGTGGGTGCTGACGCCATGTAATGTCCTCCTCTTTTCGGCTCCTCCCAGCTTTACCTCCCCTCCTACAGCTCCCCTACCTACTACAGCAAGAGCATAGGGCCCACACCCTCTGCCCAGAACCAGCCCTGCCAGATACTTCTTCCCCTGAGTTGACCCAGCAGCCACTATCTTGTCCTCACTGAGGTCCTGCAGCTGCTCCTATAATGGGAGTTATAGATCTATGCCCTGGGTTCTCTGCTCCTTGTTGGTGCCTGATTAGCACTGTTTAAATCTTTGGTGTCTGGGTATTTGCCCATAGCGGCACCCAGTGGAGATTTCCTGGCACACTTTTTCTCCAAACTTGTCCCTGTAGTTCACCTGGAGCACCTGATCTGTGGGTTAAGCATAATCAGTTGCTGCCACAGTGTTACAGTGAGCGTTGAGGAAGAGAGATGTTTGCAATGCTTGGCCAGAGGGGGCAATAATGAGCCTTATGTGTGTGCATGCTTAGTGCCATGGAGGGAGACACACTGACACAGTCACACTTGCATACACAAATTGGATGCCTGCACAGCGTCGCATATATGAAGCGGAAATAGTGCTGTTCACCCTTATTGTGTTATTGGTGAGGGGGTGGGGCCATGGACTATTGAAGTATTCATCAGCAGAGTGCCGCCCTCTAGTGGCCAGCGTCCATAGGCAAATACTAAAGCTGCCTAGTGGTGGTGCTGGCTCTAGTCTGACATCATTACCAAGCATCACAGTGTGCTCTGGTGGAATGAATATCCTAAGCTGCTGGGGCATATTCAAAGTTCACTAGGGTCTAATTTTCAACCACCCGGACTTTCTGCACCCTCCACAGCAAAAAAAGAGCTAAACATTGTCCTGAGTATTGTGCATTTAAGGGAAAAAAAATTTTGTTACATAATTTTTTTATGACTTAATTTCACCCAAATCCCCCCTTCCCCTCCCAACTCCTCTCCCCTTGTTACCCTATACAGCACACATCCCAACTTCAATAAAACTCCCATTTTAGTAATAAACCCAAATGTGTATGTATACAGAATATTATAATATATATTATATATACAGTACTGTATGTGTGTTCAGTATGACTTCCTGACATTCAAAATACTGACTGTCAAAATACCTTGTTGCATAAACTTCGTAATGTATTTAGGTAGCTCCAGGTCTTAACCCCTTCAGTGGTGGTTTTTATTTTAGGGAGCACTCCCCACAGGGCAGGTTTGTTTTTGGAGAGCATTCCCTAAAACCCCCGCTCTGTCTACCGGAGCCTCCCAGCTTTGCCTCCCCCTCCTACAGCTCCCCTACCTCCTACACTTGCATACACAAATTGGATGCCTGCACAGCGTCGCATATATGAAGTGGAAATAGTGCTGTTCACCCTTCTTTTCACTGGAGCATGATGAATGCAGTGACTCCTTCCTAGCTGTGTCCCTGTGTGCTCCCTGATGTTAAATCTGAAACAAACGCAAAAGCTCCCATGATTTTGCCCAAAAATAGGGGAAAACATGTGGGTTCCTTGATCCACATGTTTTTTTTGCCCGTGTCTAATTTTTTGCCTAGGCGAAGAATTGGTTCTTTAATTGAATAGGGCAAATCGAAATTCGCACTATAAAAAATGCCGAAAAGGGCAGATGTTTCGACTAGATGAAAAATCAGCACCAATTGAATACCCACCTAAAAGTCTCCTCTGGTTTTCTGATATTTGATAATGGAGAATAATAATAAATGGGCAATTTGAAACACATTACATGCTTTGCCCATAAAATAAACCTGTTTTCTGATAAATTCCTCAATAAACAAGAGGTCTGGCATGAGATGCTTGCTGTATCCTGAACAAATCAGGACAGTGGTGTAAGTTCACCCCAGTTGCCCGGAGGCAAGATAAATATTGGTGCCCCCCACCACACACACACACACACGCACGCACACACAGCACCTTATATCAATATATGTATGCATGTGTGTAAGTATGTATATCAGGGGCGGAACTACCGCCGGTGCAGACGGTGCAGTGCACCGGGGCCCGAGAGGTTAAAGGGGCCCGATGCCGCCGCGCCGTCTGCCCGGCATAACATTTGAATTTTTTTATTTGTGCACCGCCGTCACTGTGTGTGGGGGAAGGAGGGGAAGCGGGCGGGTGGGCGGCGTGGGGACGGGGTTGGCTGCCTGGTGGCAGCTGAGTGGCAGTGTCGGACGCCGCCGGGGCATGCAGAATAGATGCAGCAGCACCCTGCCTGCCTGCACCGTGCTGCTGCTGCACCTATGTAGGGATGGCCATCGACCATCGATTATTCGAAATCATCGATGGTTAATGGCTGATGTCAAATATTTTTGCCATCGATGGGGGAGTACCAGATGGTTTCCCTCCATCGATGGAATAGCAAAACGATGTTTTGCTGCTTTTTTTTCCCCAAAGTGCTGGGACACGGAGCATAACTCCGCCCCCGACACCCGCGAAGCCCCGCCCCCGTGTTTTGATTGGCCCACAGGCCAATCAATCAAACACAATGGATGACCATCGATATGTAAAAATATCGATGGTCATCCATTGCATAGTTAAGCACTATCGATGGCCAGTTGCCGAATTGCCATCGATGGCAAACATCGATGGCGATAACAACGATGGCCATCCCTACACCTATGCATTCCTGCCCGGAGTGGTCAACTCCGGGCGGTAGCCTAGCAGCAGGCTGCCTGTTGCTTCTCTGAGACGCTGAAGGGAGCTGCTGAGCTGACTAGCTGAGCATACGGGCGGAGCGGAGGAGCGAGAGACAGCACAGCACAAGTCGTCCAGTACAAGGCAACCAGACTTCACTCGAGGTAAGTACAATAAAAGGGGGGGGGGGCCTCTAGTTCCGCCACTGATGTATATTATGTTTAAAATAAAGAGAGTGTGATGTATATGGTCCTACTAGGAGGGGAAGTCAGCCACAGAAACAAAATTGACGGCTTTCAATTAACTGATTTAAATTTGCAGGGGAGGAGAGGTGCCCCCTTGGTAGCAGGAGCCCGGTGGCAGAAAACTCCATTGCCTCCCAGAGTTACACCTGAATCAGGAACATTTTTGGTATTGAACAATGACATGTAAAAAATTGCACCATCTGCAAAAAAACCCGATGACCTGCCATACCATCAGCAAAAGCAAGAAGTACCATCTCAGTAGATTTCTGCACCTCATATACACCTTATACAGTATGATGATACAACTGGAGGAACAGCAGCAAGTCATCAAAAGCTACATATATAATGATGACTAGCTGAGGTACCCGGTGTTGCTCGGGTTTGGTTGTACAATTAGCATTACTTGAACTTTATCCTTCTTTTGTTTTAATCTTAACCGCCTGCCATGCCCATTGTGTGACCGTCATATACCTGTCTATGGTGGGCTCCCACATATGAGCACCTCGTGTCCTCTACCCCCTTTATGTTATGCACTCTGCAGTAACAGTAATACATTTCTGTTAATTGCCTGTGCTGTATTTTTACACTTGTATATAATATTTCACTATCGCCACTTGTAAACTGTGGATTTGTATAGAAAGACAGAAGGACACATTTTTGCTTTTATATATTAAATATAGGGAGAGGACAACATTCTATGTATCAAAGGTCCTGGGCGGCTCATACACTGCTGCGATACATGGCAGTAGTTTATGGGCACCTTACGAAATTATAAGCATCGTAGGTAGATGTAGAATGTACTTAACGTTTTGGTGGGTTAAAGAATAGACTGCCTTATGATATTGATGCTGGGCACCTTCAGTGAGTCCTGCTGCAGAAATAACTTCTCATTAATGTAGTGACCAGAGTGCCAAGATTTATACTGCAGCTTCTTTCCTATCTCATTAAAGGATAATTAACTTCACCTTTGGATCATGTATCCGCAGCTCAATCACTTTGTTATATTTAACTCCATCTCTGTAATGTCAACTTAATTATAATGTTCGATAGGATGTCATTTATATATACACCTGGGTATTTTAAAGGTAAAAACATAATTGCAAATATTTCCTAATAACTTTCCAAATATTCCCGAGCCATGAGTAATAATGATCTCTACTGCTGGGTTACTCTCAAATAGCACCGTTGCTGCAACTGTATTTATGTTACACTTTTTAGTGACTTCTACATACAAACTTTATTAGCATTAATTGTGGTGGACATAAAAAGCGGTGGGTAGTGCCCACCTGTTCATTAGGGTGCGAGTATACGAACAATGAACACGTCTGAATCAGGTCATATGTTGGGTATCGATTACCAGCTGAAATGCCGGCTTCTGTCAATGAGCACTGTAACATTACGTATAGCACCCAGCTCCTGTTACAGTGTACGAGCCAACACTGTAGCCTGCACTCTCACTAGGCACAGCCCACATCTCTGGGACCCTGGAGCGCCAAAAATGGGGATCAGCCATGTCCTCTATCAATAAGGCTCTCCCTCTTTTGCTGGCGCGCACCTATGGCACAACTGTTGTCGCAGAGACTAGTGACGCCTCTGCTGCTTATGATCCTGGTTTTGCAGGGTTGGACTGATTTAAGTGTATCCTGAAGAGAGATTATGAGTATAAATTGCCACTTTACAGTATATTGTTTTTTTATAAGACATCCGTTATATAAATGATAAAGTGTGTATAAGGCTAGCACATTTACTGTGTCTTTTGTTCATTTTTCCTCATCTTTTCTTATTTTATTTCTTGGGCACAAGAGGGCTTTAGGTGTTTTGACAGCTGATATTACAATAAATCCTGTGGCACAAAATAAAAAGTTTAGCTTCAAGTTTAGACAAAAGCTCAAACTTGCCTCCAGATTCACTCAAGGCTTTCCCTCCTCATTAACATCCAAGAGCTTCAAACATTTTCCTGATTATTTAAAAATAAATAAAGGAGACAGGGTGATGCAATATAAACTCTATCAAGCTTAAGCTTTAAACAGTACATATAATAATCATACCTCCCAACTGTCCTGATTACAGCGGTACAGTACTTCTAATTGGACATTGTCCCGCTGTCCCACCCGCCGGTCTCAGTGCCACGCAGGTGGAAGGTGACAGATGATGGAGCCAACAATCACCATCTGTATAAACACTGAGAGATTTTCACAGGGGTGAACGACTTTTCATAGTGGAAGACTATGGAAATTTACGCATCCTACGAAACAGGATAATGGCAGCTGGCAAGGATGCGGGGTCGCGCATCAGTGCACATGGCTTGGCTACAATTTGATTGGTTATTTCAATCTCAAAGTGTTTTTTTATTATACACTATGTGGAAGAAGGTTGTTGAACGCTGTGGTTTAACACTGAAATAATGGAATCTTCCTGACAAAGTGAATATGGACTCTTCCTACCAGTGGTGCAAGTAGAAAAAATGTCTTAGTGGTACTGTGCTGCGCGCCGAAAAATGGGCGTGGTCATATGACACAAGGGGGAGTGGCTACATGACAAAACTTTATGCCCCCCAAAGTGCTAGGTATGCCTCCAGTGCCACACATATGCCCCACAGTGCCAGATATGCCCCCACAGTGCTAGTTATGCCCCCAGTGCCAGATATGCCCCCACAATGCCACACATATGCCCCCACAGTGCGAAGTATGCCCCCAATGCCAGATATGCCCCCACAGTGCCACACATATGCCCCCACAGTGCAAAGTATGCCCCCAATGCCAGGTATGCCCCCACAGTGACACACATATGCCCGCACAGTGCGAAGTATGCCCCCAATGCCAGATATGCCCCCACAGTGCCACACATATGCCCCCACAGTGTGAAGTATGCCCCCAATGCCAGATATGCCCCACAGTGCCACACATATGCCACCACAGTGCAAAGAATGCCCCCAATGCCAGATATGCCCCCACAGTACCACACATAAGCCCCCACAGTGCTAGTTATGCCCCCAGTGCCAGATATGCCCAATAATGCCACACATATGCCCCACAGTGCTAGTTATGCTCCCAGTGCCAGATATGCCCCACATATGCCCCCAGTGCCAGATATGCCCCCACAATGCCACACACATGCCCCCCACAGTGCTAGTTATGCCCCCAGTGCCAGATATGCCCCATAATGACACACATATGTCCCCACAGTGCTAGCTATGCCCCCACAATGCAACACATGCCCACCACATATGCCCCCACAGTGCCAGAAGCCAGCAGCAGCAGCACAAGTTACTCACCCTTCTGGTGTCCGGGTCTCCTCTTCTCCTCCGCCGCCACCGCTGCCGCTGATGATGATGCTGCTGCTTCTTCCGGGGACAGGAGACAGGGGACAGGGGAGCGCATATCGCGTCTCTCCTTGCCCGGCTTCACTGTGTCCGGGCCGCCAGCCAATCATACCTTGTGGGCTGGCTACTAATTGGCTGCCGGCCCGTGAGCTATGATTGGCTGAGAGCTCAGTCACAGTGACACAGGGAGGGGAAGGAGAGATGCGCGATGCGCTCCGCTCCCCTCCCCTCGGCTCCCTTCTTATTCGCTCTAGTGGCTCCGGGCGGTAAGGAATCAGCTGTTGCGGGGCGGCGCAGGCCACGCCCCCGCCACTTAGATATGCGCGCATGCGCATTAGACACTTTGCAGGGCATTTGTTATAGCGGTACGGGGTACCGGCACAATATGTTTTACCGGTACGCCGTACCATCCCGTACCGCCATACTTACAGCCCTGCTTCGTACATGTATAAATATAGAAGCAAGCGTCGTAGCAGTTCATTTGCTGATAAAATGACGGACAGGAAATGCACTTGGTTATCATGGTCGAGCTGCGGCTTATAAGCCTCTGATCACAAAAACCAATACACGACAGTTGGTGTAAGGAGCGATGAATCACGCTTCACATTGTTTCGATCAGATGGGAGAGTGTGGGCATGGCGATTGCCTGGAGAACACCTGTTACCCAAATGTGTATTGCCAACAGTAAAATTGGAGGTGGAGGCATCATGTTCTGGGGTTGTTTCTGCTGGCATGGCTTGGGCCCACTCGTACAGGTGCATGGGAACATGACCGGCGACCTATTGAGATATTCTGGATAACTCCATGTTACCTATGTTGTGGCATTTCTATGGGAACGGCGATTGTGTGTTCCAGGACGACAATGCGACGTGTCATGTTTCGAGTGGTATGATGAAAATCGCGTCACCCGACTAGCGTGGCCTGCGCAAAGCCCTGATTTGTACCCCATAGAACATCTGTGGGATGAACTTAAGCGCAGGTTGTGATCGCCTCGCCCTTCTACACTACCACAGTTGGTGACTGTACTGCAGGAGGAATGGCACAATATCCCACTATGTGTGCTACACAAACTTGTGGAAAGTTTACCACGATGAGTAGCTGCTGTTATTTCTGCAAAAGGTGGACCTACCCCCTATTGATTGTAAATAAACGCATGGTTTCTGTTGACATGTGGGGCGAAATGTAATAGGGTGCGATTTTTTTCGTAAGAAAAAAATCGCACCAAATCGCACCTTTAAAAATCGTGTTTTTTGCAGCGAATTCGCAAATGTAATGAGATGCGAATTTGCGGCAAAAAAGTGCGATATGGTGCGATTTTGGGCGATTTGTAAGTCCTGAAAATGTGCGATTTTCAGTCATGAAAATCGGCACATTTTCAGTACAGTGCGCTCTGTTGAAAAAAAAACAAAACGGCGTGCGGTCCCCCCTCCTAAGCATAACCAGCCCCGGGCTCAAAAAGCCGGTGCTGGTATCATAAAATCAGAGGGACAAACAAATAGGGGTTCCCTTAATTTAATGAAACCAGCACCAGGCTCAAGGTCCAGAGCTGGTTCCCAAAATACGGGGGACAAAATGACTAGGGGTCCCCCGTATTTTAAGAACCAGCACCAGACCCAACCAGCCAGCAGGGTAATGCCACAGCTGGGGGACACTTATTATATAAGGTCCCGCGGCCAAAGCATTATCCCTGTGGCTGGTCAGCATGGGCAGGGGTCCTGGGGAAGTGGGGACCCCCCAATGAAGGGGTCCCCCCCCCCTCCAGGACTTACCAGCCCATGCTGAAAGTCCGGGGCTGTCCCCGATGCCCCTGGGCGGTGGGCATCGGGCTGATGAAAAGTGTAAAAAAAGAATAAAAACTATTGTCTTCTACTGTAGAACTAAGAGTCCCAGCAAGCCTACCCCGCATGCTGGGACTTGGAGAACCACAAGTCCCAGCATGCGGGGCATTAAAGGGCCCGCTGGCACTTGTAGTTCTACAGTACAAAAAATAGTTAAATAAAACACACTGACACCCTGAAAAATAATAGTTTAATACATACATAACACACACACATACTGATACTTACCTACCTTGAGCCCATAGGTCGGTCCCTGGATCCTGGGTCTTGAGCAGTGTTTTTTATTGTGGAAAATAGTTATTGTAAAATGTTAGAAATCATATACAGAGACTTACCACTAGGTAGATATATATACGGCTGGGCTTCATTCCACTGTTTTTGTAGAGATATATTGTTTTTAAAATGAAAAATGGGTACTTATGTAGTATCTGGGCTGCCGATTTCTAAATCGGGTCGGATCGGGAGATCGCATCGCATCGCATGCGACCATGCGATTCGATGCGATGCGATGCGATGACCCGATTTTTCCATAGGAATCAATGTTAAAATGGACTGAGTCCATTTTAACATGGAATTCAATGGGAAAAATGGGTCCTTTTCATACCCCTACTATCCAAGTGGGCATGGAGTTGGATATAAACCTGTGGCGAGCGTAGCGAGCCACCAAGCCCGAAGCGTGGCGAGCGAAGCGAGCCCCGCGAGGGGACGAATACCGTCCCCTCGCGGGGCTCGCTTCGCTCGCCACGCTTCGGGCTCGGTGGCTCGCTACGCTCGCCACAGGTTTATATCCAACTCCATGCCCACTTGGATAGTAGGGGTATGAAAAGGACCCATTTTTCCATAGGAATCATTTTAACATTGATTCCTATGGAAAAATCGGGTCATCGCATCCGATATCGGATGCGATGCGATGCGATGCGATATCGCATCGCATCGCATCTGATTGTATGCCTTAACTTAAGGCATACAATCAAAAAATCGGCAGCCCAGATACTACATAAGTACCGAAAAATGTATATGTTTACCATATGGTGAGCTTTGACACAAATCACACAAAAACCACTTGCCTGAAAAATACTGCCATATGATTGTTTGTTGATCCACATTCCCACTCCGCATGTTTGCCACAACCCCAGATGGTGTTGTGTCAGGAAGTGGTCAAGGGTACGGCATTTCCAGACACAGACTTTACTCCCGCTCTGACCCAGAGCTCTGACTGCTGTTGGCTTGGAGGATGCAGCTACTGTACACCGCCAACCATGCAGTTGCCCATTTCCTGTGCACACACTTTGTGCTATCAGCAAAGTTCATACAGAAAAAAATGGAATACAAGGTGAAATTGTGGTGGAAACGAGCGTCGGCTTGGCCCCACTTAGACCCTCCCTCTGCACATAAGAGCGGAACATCTGGACAGTCACCAGTTACGGGACTCCAGCACATGCTGTTTGTAGGACTTGATTTGAGAACTAGTGACGTCCTGGTTCTCCATATGAGCTAGTAATTTGCCTCCTTTCCGCTTATTCTGGACTTTGTGTGGAAAGTATCCCCCTATTTTTTTTTTACTTGGGTGATTTCAAAATTTTAAAACTGTATCACATAATTCTTTCGTATTTATTTTCTTTTTTTTTCTTACTCAGGATAACCCCTCCCCTTCATGCAAGTGAGTGATATCATTAAAGTGATTGAGCATTCGTTCCGATCATGGCAAGACAGCACATTTGCATAGCGCTGTTCCCGATCACCAACAAGCAACCAGGTCATCAGCATGTCACAGCTTGGAAGCTTCTCTAGGTTGCTGTGCAACCAGGGAGCCAGGTGATTGGGGCTTCTATTCTAGCTGTGTGGATGTGTGATTCTCCAGCTGAAATCCAGAGTAATTAGGAGGCTGGTCTACAGAGACATTAGGGATTGGCTACAGTCTCCTTTATGTTGCACTAGGCCCAGTAAGCCCTTGCTGGTTATAGCGTCTTTTATTAGAGTGTGTTCTTGGTTCCTGACCTGCATTGCCTTGTATCCAGAAAACCTGTCATGTCTTCTATCATGAACACTCGCTTTGCCTTTTTTCCAGTTAACCTGCTTTATCTGGTATCCTGCACTCAAGAGTTAATGCTCATGCCAGAGGTATCCTGTACTACTGGTTTCGGCTGTCTGCCAAAGCTTCCTGCACTCAAGGTTCATTTGTCATGCCAGAGGTATCATACATTACTGGTTTCATCAACCCATCATGCTGCAATCTGGTGTTAATCCTCATGCCAAAGGTATCCTGCACTACTGTTTTCATCATCCCAAAAGTTTGCTGCAGGTTTAATCCTCATGCCAGTGTACCTGCTATCATAAGTGAACTCACCTTTATATGCAATGACAATCTGGACATTCAAGCAGATATCATATAAGACCCAGTTATCCAAGTTTAAACCCTGACAGTCACCTACAGTATGAACTGGTGAGCAAAAAATGCTCTATGGTAACATTCTTTGACTGTTATTGATTGAAGTCCTCAGCTATGACAAATGGTCATTATATATATAACTCTAGCTTCCAGTATCAGAACAGACCCAAACAATACTGCGGTCTCCTCTGGCACATACAGATCCCCTCTCATACTTGCAGCGAGCTGTGCCAATGGAGTGAAGTCATGGTATGTACACGCCCACTTCCTTAGGAATGGATTGGTACATAATCACTGCTGTGATCTGTTTGCACATGTGAATTTATTGCAGCAAGGGTGTATCAAGAGGCTCCATCTACTAGGTGCAAATCTAAATGACCTGCATATTTGCATAGTTAACAGTTAATACTTAAATGGCCTTTAAATCTTATGATAGTCAGACTAATGAATGCTGAAATCTCCGAGTTTGCTATGAGCACGTTATTAATAATCACCAATGTTAGACAATGTGTTACTTAGAAGTTACATATAATTTAACGGCAGATAAGAACCGCAATCATTTTGTTACCCCCCTTTTTTCACATCAATAATTTATTCTGGATAAAAAAAAGAGGGGAGGGGGTGGTACAGGTAAATACAAGATACATCAAGAGTTCAAAAACAGATATAAGATAAGTTCAATCGTTTTTAACTAGACTCATATGAGTAAATCCTATCCTCCACCAGGATTTTACATTTTGATGCCATTGTTGGCATAACTAGTTTGTTGGATTTGGCCTCACTTAACCCGCTGATCCTTTCATTAGACCATTACTAGTTGATTATAGCCCTGAATGTTATTTTCCATCAAGTACTTGTCCAACCTTATCTTAAATGTATTTAATGTGTCTGCCATCATCACCTCTGCAGGCAGTGAGTTCCACACCACCACTGCCCTCACTATGAAGATCCCTATCCTAGTAAGAGTACAAAACCTCCTCTGGTTTGAGTAATCTCCTCTTATCTGGTCACTGAACTTAAGGTAAAAGGATGCTTGATAGTTTCTTATATTACCCCTTGATATATTTCTACATGTTAAGCATGTCTCCTCTTAATAGTCTTTTTTTGAAGTGTAAACATTCCTAGTTTGGCTAATCAGTCTTCATAATCTGTGTTCTCCATCCCTTTAATTAGCTTAGTTGCCCTTCACTGAATCTTTTCCAATTCAATAATGTATTTTTTAGTGTGGTTCCCAGAATTGTACTCCGAACTCAAGATGAGGCCAAACTACTGTTTTAAGGAGTGGCACAATTTCAGTGTTGTCCCTTGATTCTGTACCCTTTTGTATACATGCTAGTGTCTTATTGGTCTGTAGCTGCTGCTTGGCATTGAGTATTGCACCCAAGTTTAAAATCACTTTGAACTTCAAGGTCTTTTTCCATTAACAAAGCACCTAACTCTTCTCCATTAAGACTGTAGCTGGCACACTAATTGTTTCTCTCAAGATGCATGTTCTTACATTTAGCTACATTGAAATGCATTTTCCATTTATCTGCGAATTCCTTAGGTTTGTTTAAATCTCTTTGTAGCGTGGATACATCCTGCCCTGTTTTAAACCTCCCTCCACATTCAGTGCATGTCCTCGTGTTCTAATACTTCTCTTCATTTGAAGAATAATTTCCTACTTGACCTTGTTAAAACCTTTGATATATTTGAAAGTTTCTCTCATATCCCCACCCCCCCTTTTTGGTCTCGGCTCCAAACTATATATATTGAAATGTTTTAGTCTTTCTGGGTAAGTTCTGTGATGTAGGCTATGTAGCATTTAAGTTGCCCTGCTTTGTACCATCTCTAATGTGTTTATATCCTTCTGAAGAGATGGCCTACAGAACTAAACACAGTATTCTAGATGAGGACGTACAAGTACCAATGACCTATACAGTGGCATTAGTACTTCTTTATTTCTACTGCTGATTCCTTTCCCTATACAACCAAGCATCTGACTTGCCTTCCTCATTGCTTTGTTACATTGCTTACCTGACTTTAGGTCACCTGAAATAGTGACTCCTTGATCCCTCACTTCTTCGGTAGTTTCCATTATAGTGCCATTAATACTATATTTAACCTTTGGCTTTTTTTACACCCAAGTGCATGTATTTGAATTTTTTTTACATTAAACTGAAATGTTGGTGCATGTTACAACTTATAGTTATACCAGTTTGTGGTCTGACTTATTGTCTATCCGTTTTAGTTTCTTTTACTGTAACTTCTAAGGAATGTGGCAAGTTCACATGATGTTATATAAGTTATCTTTTTTTTTAGATGTCTGCAAGATAATACCTACAATTTCAGCAGTTTGAAAAGTTAGAAGCCTATTGATGTTAAAATACATTCTGGGAAGCCGGTAGAATTTACTGGAGTGTGCCTCCTCCTGGTACTGATTTCAGGAATTTCAGCTGTGGGTCATATGGTATGCTGTGTGTGGGAGTAGAATTAGAATATAATTAAAAGAGAATTTTGTTTGGTAACAGAACTCTTTGACCCTTAGGAAGAATGTGCACTCTTTAAGGCTTCTTCTGCAAATGCTTGCGGGAGAATTACATTTATCACAATTTTAATTCAGCAGAAAGCAAATGTTATAACAATAACTGTACAGTAGTTCATAGCTTGGTACATTACTTCATGTATGGAACTTTAACCACTGATATATCTGTCTTACCCCTATTAGTATGACTTTTATTGTCCACCCCTGAGCAATGGAGCCAGTAGCTATTGCTGCATGTATGTACCACAATGTTTCCAACAGAATGTAACAAAGCCTGCATGGATGGGTGGGGAACAATGGTGTATATATAATACAGTAGGTGAAGGGTGATCAGTGCACATGGACCTAAATCATACTCCCTTCACCCATATATTCTACTTTTTGTAATCTGGTATCACTCAATCCGATATCACTGGGAAAATGCTGTGGTGGAAGTTTTCCTAGATCACAGGATCTCAAAGTCGGTCCTCAGGACCCCACGCGGTGCAAGTTTTGCAAGTCTGCTCAGAGAATCAAGTAAAATAATTATCTCCACCTGTGGATCTTTTAAAAATTGTCTGACTAATGAGTGGAAAACGTGAACACTTCATTAAACCCACAGAGGGCATATCTGTATGTAAGGTCTTGCCCTAGTTTCTCTGAGGTGACCACAGCATGATTGATCTTGTTTGAACAGTTGAAAAAACGACAGATCACCCTGATTGTTATCATGTACTATCAGCAATAATGATGTGCCTTCAGTAGCACTAGCAATGCAATAGTCCTTTACACAACACACACATGCTGAACATAGTATTTTTTACATCATAGCAGGTTCAACATTTCTGCTTACTTGTAGATTCACTATTCTCATATCTAGCACTAATATTTATCTATATAACTGGATTGAACATTATAACTATTTGCTCCACTACTACTAATGTCCAGATTATGCCATAATCTAGAGAAGTCTCTCTAGACTTCTGGTGTTACCAGTGGTTTTTGTTTATAGGGAGGAATTGAAATGTTATTGTGGCCTGATCTACCATCAGATAAGAATGAACTTCCACAGGCTCTTGAGGTAATGGGAAACTATTTTATTCAGAACGGCTGTTATAGAAAAGAGATCCGTGTGTATAGATATTCCATGTGAGCAAGCCCTCTCTACACAAATTGAAATAGTGATATTGAGAGACTCATATTTTGTCCACCTTTCTATCACCTCTAAACAGATTAACATATTGTAGTATGTGAGATAATCCTGATATACCCATGGACCATATTCCTCCTTTGATGTGGGGAGGTGATACTCTTCCAGGTAACATATGGTGACTTCCGCATTCAGGGTTGTTTCCCTGGTTATGCTGTGTCGCTCCTGTTTGCCTGTGGCTGTGTCCTGTGTTGCCGCTACACAGGCCCTTGAACATTTCTATTTACAGGTCCATGATGCCCTTATGAACAAGGGAATGGGGAAGATGGAAGGATACCGATGCACTAGTCATAGGCACGAAAATGATTAATTATGATAACATATCCTCACCTTAATCCAACTCTAAAGAGAAGGAAGAACCTTGGTGGTTTTTAAGCAGCACTTAAGTGAGAATACAACATAGAATAAACTATGTTTTAAGAATATATTGATCAAGTATCTATAACAATTGTGTGATCTTCACAAAATAAGCCATTTTTAATGGAGTTAAAAAGACATAAAATGTTAGACATGTAATAAAACACAAATAAAAAATAACACCTTATTTAGACACTGCACATTGGATAACAGGCAAAAGGCATGCAATGATTCTGTTGCTATGTGCCCTTGGACTATTACAGTCCTCTCTTATTGTAAATGTCAGGAAGATAGAATTATTAATAGTTACCACTCCATTTTGCTTAAGGAATGTCCACTCCTGGTAGGATAAGTCCTCCTGATTGGGGCAGATGGATTTGGGGAACGTTGCGTCCCGATATGCCGTAGGAGGAGTTTCTATAGTTTGCGAGTCCTCACTAGTGATGTGACCAGATGGAAGGTGAGTATTGTACAGCGGTCACTGGAGATAACTCCTAGTTGTATCCACAATGGATTCTGGTCTGGAAAAACACTTTCCAGGGTACAATGGTGTTTGCTAATGGAAAGGGCTGATTCAGACTTCCTCAAATAGTATGCTTTTAAAAATAGGGCAGGTAGCGCCTTAATCCAACTCTGCCTAGAGTGCAGATAACAGAGCCTCAGCAAAAACAATTTACATGCCCCAGTACTTGTGACCCCTAGGCTTTAGCCTTCTGAATTATAGCACTGTCCAATCCTATTTGCATGTTTTGGATAATGAGGATTGGGGCTCTTTTGTATCTGTCCTATTATAAATAATCAGTATATAAGAAATATACATGGATAAATACATTTAATCAAGGCTATGTTGTACTTAAGTCACATAAACTAATGTTCCCAAAATAGATCAGAATTACTTTCATTTTGTGTAACTATTACACAGTACTCAACAGTCATTTGTTATTTCTGTCTGTGAATGCCCTTTTGTCCACATGTAGACGGAAAATACTGAAGATGAGATGAGATGTTATAGAAAATCACTAATTAGTTTACTCTTTATACTTCTATCCTATCCACTAGTTATTGGGTACAGTCACCTGTCCAAAACCCAGTTAAAATGAGTGGAAACCTTTGTAATTGGTTGCTTTAAAATATATATTTAATGCATATTCAATTTAATATTCTTTTCACTATGTAACCTTTACTGCTGAAGTGTGTTTGTATGTCTGTAAATTGTGGCTTTCAGTTATCCTGTCCGAAGCGATTCATCTTTAATTGGAGGTCAGTTACAGCAACATGACTTCAGTACACTTGTCCTGACTGAATGTGTGTTTTCATTTCTTAAACTTTGCAGTAATTACAGCCATCTACCCTTTTGTTATGTTAGAGACAATGTTGTGCTTGCCACTGTAACACATAATTGACCCATGAGTTGTAAAGAAATATAGAAAAACTGTTACTTATTATATTTAAGGCTAGAATACTGCACATTAAGAAACATTTCATACTGAAGTGTAATATAATCATATCTTATTTTAGCTATACTTCAATTTTTGTTCATTACATACAGTAGGATAACTATATAGTATAACAATATAGTACAGGAGGGCAAAAATAAGCAAGTAATGATGACTTGCATTGAGGGGACCAGGGGCCAACTGGGATAGAATACTAGCCTGATAAATTTCCAGGGAGAGGCAGTTTCTGCCTTTCTTTTTACTGCAGTCTTGTCCTGTGACTTTATGCTAATGCAGCTACAATGCCCAAATTAATGTGCAGGGACTGAGATGCCTGTTTCACTCCCAGAAGACACCCATTCTGTGCTACATCTGCATCTGATTAGCCATTTCCCTGTAACTGCCCAGAAATGCCCAATGCTCATGTGTGCACCCGAGTCTGTACTCCAGCTCCATAAAAGCCCCACATTAATTGCCCTAGCTCACACATCCTGTCATGTGTTGCAGGATGAATCAGGCTGGACCATATTGCCTTGTGGGCAGCATTTGACCCATGGGCCAATTCCATAGAGGCTGGGCTGCTAGTTAGTCCATCTCCCAGGTAATGGCTCCTAAATGTGCCTGCTAGATGAAACAGATGACAGCCTGGTGGACATGCTAGCCCATTGGAAATCTTCCCAGTTGGCTTTATGCTCAAACTGCCCATGGTCATTTGTGGCACTTACTGCATTTGAAGTACTGTATATGTACAGATATTAAGCTGAAATGGAGTTTTCGTGCTGAGGTGAAAATGGTTGAATGACAATACACACCTTGCTTTAGGTCTTAGTCAAGAACATGGCTCTGTTCAGTGTCTTGTCCCCCTAGCAGCCCCTTTAGAACAGACTCCTCTCAGATGAATGAAGATCTCCTGCTAGGCCAAAGTTGCACCTTCTTCACTTAGCTCCACCTCTTCCTCATTGTCTCTCCTCAGCACGGCTGCTTTCCCTGTCAGGTAAGTGATGTATATTAGCTGTATGGTGCTTATCTCCAGTTTATTGCAGTTTAAAGGTGAATAAATTCAGGTTTCCTCTTCTCACTGTTGGCTTACAGTCTTCTATTAATTAGTTCAGGATGCACACACTTAACAGCTCCCTGCTGTCAGCCACCAGACCTCTCCACTCTAGAGAGCATAGGCTCTGGCTCTTCATACCAGATTCCCAAAGGCAAAATAGAAGGTAGTGGCAATATGTGTTAGGATTTCAGTGAAAGCTCTCACATACAGCAAGCCAGAGGCAAAACTACCATTGGTGTAGAAGGTGCAGTGTAAAAAGGCCCATGAGGACTAAGGGATCGCTGCTGCTGCTGCTGGCACCCACTGCTTTTCCGTGTCACACTCTACCACCCTCTGCCTCTCCCGGTTACCCACTGCCATGTTGCATATAGTGAACTTGGGTTGGGGTATAGGAGGGGACCCAAATTATATTATAGCACCTGGGCTCACCACCCACTGCTGCTACAGAAAACCATGTGTCTACCGTGGACATACAATATATTAACTGGGAAATAATTTATTTCATTCTCTTGCAGGTCTTTCTTCCTGTTTATTAAATACTTATTCTCTTGGTGTGTTAATATATGATAGCGACAACACTATCATATATAGGGGAGTATTCAATGTTTTAAATATCACCCATTTTTATGCAGAGTAGATAGGATTCACATTCCATCTATTCAATCTTTTAATTTTTTCCCTGATTTTCGGAAAACAATCCAAAAATTGGAAAAGACGTTTTTTTCTGTGTAAACAGATGCTAATTCACAAATTTAGTGGCCTTTCCCCAAACGCAGATTCAGCTTTTCAAAGAGCCGAATCTGCAGCAGTGCGTCCTGGCCAAAAAACAGCCAGGATTGAATATGTGCTGGACGATATTTTCAAGTATTGAAAATATTGTCCAGCATTAAATACCCCATACACTGTTACATTTGTTTGTTTTTTCGTTTTATAACCGTAACCCATTTCATTTGTGTCTTTGGAGCAATTTATTGTATTTGTGCAAAGTTATAGGTGTATAATACCCATCAATTTTTTTCACACTAATATAGAACTTAGTTAATTGAAGAATTAGATTTGATAAGATAATGTGTTCTTCTAAAAAAACAACAACTTTAATTATACAGTAAACATTTTAGCTATGTCTAACTATAGCATATTCCAGACAAGCATATACATGAGGCATTTAGAACTGCTATAAGTGGATCATCAGCTGTGTTTATGAGAGGCTATTATCTTACAAAATGTCAGTGAACTTTCCATTACAGTTGCTATATCTAATATATTTGTAGACACCTGCTGGGCTGCACTAAGGGCCTTATTCTAGTTCACTCTTTGAGGCAAATTCCTTCTTAGCTGGACAAAACCATGTGCACTGCAGGGGGGCAGATGTAACATGTGCAGAGAGATTTCGCTTTGGGTGAGTTATTTTGTTTCTGTGCAGGGAAAATACTGACTGTTTTATTTTTACACTGCAATATAGATCTCACTTTGAAGAAAAAACCCACCCAAATCTAATTCTCTCTGCACATGTTACATCTGCCCCACCTGCAGTGCACATGGTTTTGTCCAGCTAAGAAGGAATTTGCCTCTAAGAGTGAACTAGAATAAGGCCCTAAGAGTGGTGTAATTGTACTGGTGCACGGGGCACACGATCTAGGAGCACTCTGGTGGATGGAGAGGTGCCATTCATGTCCTCAAGTTGCCCAACTCTTAAACTGCCCAGACTCGTCTTTTTCCAGGTGCTGGGGAGAGGGACAGCCAAGGCATATTCATTTTAATTAGATTAGGGAAGATCCGGATTTACCTGGATCTCAAAGCAGGATCTTATTGGTTATCGGTCGTCACATGTTTTGACAGCCAATAAGATTCCATTTTTTTTTTACACTAACAGGTCTGAAAATAAGCACATTTTCATGACTGAAAATCGGGAAAAAATGCGATAAAATTGCATCTCATTAAGGGGGAAATTTACTAAAGGAAATTTGTAAAAAATAGGTGTATTTGTATCCAGAAATACACTTATTTTTGACATTTACTATCTCGAAAATATGGCAATTCGTATTCGTATTGATAGCACATCAATACGAATACGAATTGCCGTATTTTCGGGATAGTAAAAGTAAAAAATAAGTGTATTTCTGGATAAAAATACACCTATTTTTTTACAAATTTCCTTTAGTAAATTTCCCCCTAAATCTCGCCCATATTGTAGTACCAAATTATCAGGCCAATTAAGGATCTTTTTTTAATTAGTACTTTCCAAAAGCCCCAGAACAAGTTTATCAGTCTGTTGCAATTGTACAGAAAGCAAACTGATGAAAATGTCGGTAGTCTCATAGATTTAGGTTTGTTTTTATGCTAGTAGAGTACATCATGCTAATTAGAAATGTAGGTAATACATTAGGCAAATGCAATTTATTTCTGCACCTATCTTGGCAGTTTTCTACATTTTCAACTTGTGAATTTTTTACATAATTCCTATGTATTACTTTATCTTAATGTATTCTTTACAGCAGAATTCTAAGCCTAGGCACACACTTTGAAATGATTTATTACTTTTTCTTAATATTATAGGTTCTATTTTAGCACACAGGTAGGTCCTTACTCATAGCTAATATATGCACATAATTCTAAAAACACAAAGCTGCAACAGTGTCTCATTCATTGGAAATGAAATTGTCCTAATCACGGTGTCCATACTTGATAGGTTAACAGTTAATAGGTCGACAACGTATGGTCTTCACAGTCAAAATGATATGGTGAAATGGGCGACACGTGAAAGGGTCAATGTGAGTTTTTTAAAATGTATTTATTTTGGTAATTTTTCATACTTTATCCACGTGGACACCAATTGGGAACTGTGGCATTGTCCAAGTGCAGTGGTGGAGGAGAGAGGCACCTTGAAATGAGAATAATCAGCTATACACTTCAAATTAACCAGTTTGTAGGTATATTAAGAGAGCGCCACACAATGGAACTACCAGTAATACGTTTTTAATAAAAATAAATATAAATAAAGAACATACAATAAAAATACACAATATTATAAAATAATACACAATAGTTGATAATTCCTCATTAATATAATCTATCTAAGATTTGTGTAATAATATCCAGCTCCAAATAATTTTGGTGTAAATTACACTGCCACTTAAGAAGAAATATTTAGTAGTAGTAGTCGCAATTCAATATCCAGATATAAAGTCGGACTGGATTATAAAGTTAATGTCCCAGCTGCAGTTATTTTAACAGCGGTGCAACGGGCCCCGTGTTAAGGAGAATGGTTCTGATTTATAATTTCCATGACAACATATATGAAGTGTAGAAAACGCAGTATTGGGGAGAATAATCGATACAACCTTATATTGTAGTGTCCCCGGCATCGGTCTCTCTAGAGGTAGGAAGTATTCCAGTAGCTCAATCTCCCCCGTGCCGCTGTTGTAGAGTGACCGGCGGCAGTTGGTTATACTCAGCCGGGAGAGAGCTAGTTCAGACGCAAGTTGACTTTGCGGATCCACCGGGTTGAGAAGGCAGGATGTCACACCGGCTATCGCTCTACCCGTCCTGTGCTGTTGTCCGATGACATACAGTACAGCTGGTCAGAGTCTTATTATGGGGAGCAAGCCGTGCAGTGAAAAGCCAGCGTTGTTATGATATACTCAGCCAAATGAAAGCCGGTGATTGCAGTTACAGCTGTGCCGGGTAGATAAAACACTCCTTACGGGGAAACTGACAGGTGGCAGACAATTTTTGTCGGAGCGGATACAGGGGTTCAGTGCTCCCCCACCCTTGACGCGTTTCTCTGTTATTAGTAGCAACGGTTTCTTCAGAAGGAATGAGAGAGGCACCTTGCCTGAAGCACATGGTGAAATATACAAAGTGACATCAAAATTGGCACAAAATACTAAAGGAAAAAACTTATGTTAAAGCTTTCATGTGTCAACGGATTCGGTATGAAATCCCGACGGTCAAAATCCCGAATGGGTCAAAATCCCGACATGGACAAAATCCCGACATTTAAAATCCCGACAGGGTCAAAATCCCGACATTTAGAATGTACAGGTAAAACAGTCTACATGCCTTTCGGTCGACAGGTGCGAGGTCGACATGGGTTTTTTCACTGTTTTTTGAACCGAATGTCGTCACAGTCGACATGGACACAATTGCAAGTGAACCGCAGCCCCTCGCATCGCTCGCTACGCTCGCAATGCTTCGGGCACGGTGCCTCGCTGCGCTTGGCACACTATTTTATTCTCCCACCACACCATAGTGGATGGTAGGGCATGAAATACTGCCTGTCGGCACATGTCGGTTCAAAAAACAGTGAAAAAACCCATGTCGACCTCGCACCTGTCGACCGAAAGGCATGTAGACTGTTTCACTTGTACATTCTATATGTTGGGATTTTGACCCTGTCGGGATTTTGAATGTCGGGATTTTGACCCTGTCGGGATTTTGTCCATGTCGGGATTTTGTCCATGTCGGGATTTTGTCCATGTCGGGATTTTGACCCGTTCGGGATTTTGACCCTGTCGGGATTTTGACCGTCGGGATTTTGACTGCATCCCATGTCAACCATATCTATGTTGACTTTTTGCTGGTGTTGGCATTTTGTCCATCGAGCATTTGGGGTCCACCTTTTATACCTCTTGTCAGGGATGTGTAACCTTCAGTTTGGTAACATTGCTAATCTGACATACATATACAGTACTGTAGGGCATGTCACAGTACTGTTGCATAACAAAGGATTTGAGTCATTCCAGTCCTGTTATTACATAAAGTTGACTATCCAATAACACACCAATGAAAACTGCAATAATTAGAATAACCCCCTATTGTGGTAAAAAAATTAGCTGCACTCTGGCTGAATAATTTATAATAATCAACTTTCAGAAAAGGCTAATACACAATTTTTGGACGTAATCTCCTTGCTTTTCAAAACACTTTGGAGGTCATTCAGCTTGATACTCATGCTGCGAATTGGCAATGGTGAGTGTTGTTGATGGACTGCACATGCCCATGTGCAAACCATCTGTGCAAACAGACGTGGCAACTTGTTTAGTCACTGGCCTTTTCGCATGGAGCAGTGCTGGTGGGGATGATGGGGTGGCGCACACGGGTCACGGCCATGGGAATGCCCAGCATTTCATGGGCATCCCCATGAAAATGCTGGGCATTTCCACAGTAATTTTCCTGTGACACTGAGAGCCAGGGGCAGGCAGCTGACGTCACAGGATGTCAGCTGCACACCCTCTTTCCATACCAGGGTGCCACAAATCTGAGTAACCAGAGAGTGAGTTAGAGTTGCGAATGCTGTAGAAATCATTCGATGGTCAGCGACCATCGAATGATTTCTGCCCCGCACGCAGGCTGCTAATGAATGTTTATGTTATACCTTTCTTTCTGCAATTGTTAGAATTAATATTAACAAGAAATTATTTCTTGTTTGACAAGAAATGATTAATCCAATTTTGTGGCAGTGCAATGGGTTCATGTGTCGCTCCAACATTAGCTACAGTAATTGCTTCATGTTCTATATTGAAAAAGATCTGTTCCTGTCCAATTAGCTAATTGCTCAAAATACATTTTTTATAGTCCCTTATATAGATGATCTACTGTTAATATGGACAGGGCAGGAACAAGACTTCAGACAGCTTATGTCGAACTTCAACAGCCTTAAGTCAACATAAAATTTACACAGAAATGAGTTGAGATCAGAGATGTCATTATTTGGATGTTGTCCTTTCCATCAAAAACTAGCAATTACATACCAGTCTGTTTAATAAACCGACAGACCCCAAACTATGCTTCAATTTTCCAGCCAACACGTTATCCACTTGTAAAAGTCAGCCTTTCTCCCAGTTCTTATGGGTTCACCGTATATCGGGTGACCCCGTGGAGACAGAGAGAGAGACATACTTGGTGATGCAAAAGCTCTCCTCTCAGGGATATGAGCTCATTGAATTGTTGCAAACTAATAGTATAAGTTTAAATGATCAGCCAAGCGGATCAACAAGTCGGTTGACAAAATTGCATTTGTTCAGCATTATGAGACAAGTAAGTAAATAGTACAGACAGCTTGAAACTTATGGCCTCTAGTCACCTCAGACCTGATCTCAAGATGTTTAAGGGGTCCTCTTTACTGCCTAGCTATAATAGGACTGGTTAGTCCAGAATTATTTTTCCAACTTTGTGGTTAAGATCCCTAGAACTTTTTTGTCTTAAAAAAAACAGGCTGTTAACAGTGTATGGGTTGCATCACATGTCGTTTTCTGGAAACAGGAGACTCTTTTGCGCACCCACGCACTAGGAAAACCTGCACTGTTGGTGTGCCTTGAGGACCGTGGTTGGGAATGCCTGCCCTAGAGCCTGGGCTAGAAACTCACAGGTTCCTAACAATGTTCCCTCTAATTTTACGAAGGCTGTGTGCGGCTAAAGATTTTGGCTGTGCAACTTTGGAATGAAATTAAAAATTTTGTGCGTCACTTATATAGAACTGGAAAATGACATTCAGCATTTGTGTTAACTTTACTTCAAAATTATATTAAACATTTAAACATTCAAAATACAGTACACAATGTAGTTAATGGGTAAAACACAGATTAATTGAGTCCACAACTGCAAAAAGGGACCACTGCTGCTTTGTGCGCTCTGTTGTAATGTCTGTGCGCACGCTCCTCAAGGTGTGTGCGCGCGCACGTGCGCACAGCTTAGAGGGAACACTGGTTCCTAATCAAGGAGAACTGAGCATGGTCTCATGCAGCTGCTGCAATCAGTCTGCAATGTTCACACTAATTAGCAGCATGTAGCAGAGCAAGGCAGAGCAGAACCAGCAGGAATTCACAAACCAGATAAACACCAAAATACCTGAATGTTGTGACAGACACTTCTTGCCCTATTAAGAGTTTGTATTTTAAATACTTTAGCCAGAAATCTCTGTCTAGTTAATTCCAGCTGTGCCTCAGCAAGATCCTTTTTGAAGACCAAGATATCCCCAAAAAGTTCATTTGTTCAATATGGATTGTGGCTGTGAGAGAATGTATTTCATTAATTTACCATATCTAGAAAGGACTTATCATCACCCTGCCAGAGACAGAAGAGATAGTAAATTTAATGTTTGAAATATAAAAACCTTTCACCATATTTTGGTAAAATACATTAATTCTCATAATGATCCATAAATATGTTTGTATGAGTTATCCCTGAAAGTGGCATAAAGAACTCATCCACATACAGGAAGTGATTACACTCAATTACCATCTGAAGTGAAGGAGTCATAACTTTAACAGTTGTGCCAACATAGGGTCCTGAAGTGAATTATCTACATACTGCTTCCACACTGTGGGCCTTATTCTGCTTGGAGCGTCCGGGCCGTACGCGTACGTCCCGGTTTTTTTTACAATCTGCGTATGTGCAGATACGCTAATGCGCCGGCGCGAACACTCCACAACGCTTACGGCCAGGGTCTCAACGTGCGAAAAAACCTGTACGCGAGCGTACGGGTAATGGGGCGGCATAGGGGCGTGTTGATGGGAGCGGCCGAAATAATGAGGGAAAATGGGCGTAAATATGGGCGTACACGGGGGTGTGCACCCAAAATGAGCGGTGCTACTACCGCACGATCGACTAAGGCACCGTTCATTTCGGACGCCAAACAGGCGGCCGCCAACCGCCAGCTAAAACCACCCCTACAGATACCGCATGCCAGCGTGCGCCTGAGTTGGCTAATTAACGCTGATTACTACTCAAACACATACACCTGAATGTAATAAGCAATGCTGCAGTCTATTAACTACAAACCATGATTTCACTGCCTGCAAGCCACACATGCAGCACGCAAACACATTGGAAGCTTATGTTTCTATACTTCTCCACATTTAAAGGTTTGTTTAATTTAAGGTAAGAATCTTTGGTACTTGTTTCCTAGAACGGCCACAATCGTGAGTGATCGTGGCTCTTAATTAAGGGACACGATCCTCACGATGTGGCCGATTTTTTACAATTTTTTCACTTTGAATGACAGAAATCGGGTCAATCGGTCGGTCGCGACCAATTAAAATCGGCCGCGATGCGACCGACCGATTGACCCGATTTTTCCATAGACTTCAATGTTAAAAAATCTTTTAACATTGAAATCGGGAGGATCGCGTCGGTCTTGTGCCATTATAATGGCACAAGATGAGATGGACTTGATTAAGTCCATCTCACATAGGGTAAAATGATAAAAAAGGTGAAATGGCCCAATATGACCCATTTCACATTTTTTATGTGCCCGCCATGACCCCACGATAGACGTCAACCCGAAGCGTGGCGAGCGCAGCGAGCCCGCGAGGGGCGGCGGTGCGCGTCCTCCGACCTTTTCATTCCCCTACTATCCACTAGGGCGTGGAGTGAGAATAGAATAGTGTGGCGAGCGCAGCGAGCCACCGAGCCCGAAGCGTGGCGAGCGGACGCGTATACCTGTGAAGTTAGACGCGTCCCCTCGCGGGGCTCGCTGCGCTCGCCACGCTTCGGGCTCGGTGGCTCGCTGCGCTCGCCACACTATTCTATTCTCACTCCACGCCCTAGTGGATAGTAGGGGAATGAAAAGGTCGGAGGACGCGCACCGCCGCCCCTCGCGGGCTCGCTGCGCTCGCCACGCTTCGGGTTGACGTCTATCGTGGGGTCTAGCCCACTTAGTAACATTTGGGGGGGCAATTGAAACAAATCTGGTGAAAAAAAAAAAAAAATCGGGTGAAAAATCGGTCGGTCGGATCGGTCGCATCGTATGCGACCAAATCGCATGCGATGCGATCGATCCGATTTTTTATCTTACGACCACAACGATCTAAATCGTTGTGGCCGTGCTAGGAAACAAGTACCGAATCTTTTTATACGCTAAGGTAGGTATTTGCTAAACAGACACATTCACTACCTGCTTTCATAGACTTTACGCAGTAGCACACTCAATCTACACAAGTCGACAGGTGTCAACGTGTTCACTCTAATACTAACATAGGTTTTGTATTTAGGATACAATAACATAAACCACATCTAACACCTACAAACGATGTTTCAGCAATGTTTGAAGCCCATGACCACTATTTTCCACACAATCTTTGTATAGTACCCAAAATTATGACCTGTACCACTATCTCATCTGCTATGATTTGGATTTCACTACACTCTGGATGTAAGATGCCACCAATCACATTATTGCACTCTCATCTCTCTAACAAAGGATTCCTACATCTGATTATGACACTGTCAAATCATATATATTTTAAAAGTTATGCATGTTTGTTCACAAGCTAATTTATCATGTTTGGCCCATTCACACATCTTTTTTTAGGGAGGACACATCTGAATTCCTACACAAATGTACCTTTTCACCCTTGTTTGTCTGCCTCACCCACTCCATGAGGAAAGCATTGTTCTGGACCTGCTTTTACCTACTACTGTAGGAGCTACCTCACCTGCACACAAACTGCTTTCTCACCTATTAAGTTGCTCTGCACATGTGCTGACACAAACTAATTAGCAGGGAAAAGTTGGATAGGAACATGGGAATGGCCATGGAGAGGGTTACACATGGGAAACTTCCACCACACTTCAACAAATGTTCAAAAATACCCTGGTCAGTAAGTACACATAAATCTAGTATTTGTTTCACACAAGAAATGACACATACCACAATTTAGATTTAATTTGTAAAATAAATTTATTTGCTGTTCAGCATCACAGCTTGACACTTTAATGTGAGAAATAAAAAAAACAAATAAAATAGACACACAAATAATAAAACAGCCAGAACAAGAGGTTGCATATCTCCAAACATGTGTTACCCTGCAAATGCAATGGTGAAAGAAATGGGGACACCAGAATACGTACTGCAACAACCAGGGTGAATACTAAGCAAGATTGTAAGCTTGCGAGCAGGGCCCTCCTACATTTTGACTGTCTGTAAATACCCTGTTTTGTTTCACTGTCTGCTATTGTAAAGCGCAACGGAATATGCTGCGCTATATAAGAAACTGTTAATAAATAAAATAAATAAATAAGATACACACCACCAAAAAAAAATATCCTGCATTTGTAGAGGTCAAAATACGAACTTTCATGCCCATGGCACGCAAATGGATCGATGGGCAACTCAGGAAGCGGATGTCCAGTGCAATTTAAACCTTTGGCCTCCAACCACAGAGGAAGTGAACCAGGTCTCATTTGGGCCCTTTTTTTCCCCTTTTAGATGGGGCCTTGGGGACAGGGGCCTTTGGGTCAGCTGGCTTTCGGCGTCTTCCCCTAGTCGCCACAGGAGGGTCAGCCGAGGTGGAAGGTTGGGGAGCAGCTTGGGGTGGGGCAGCAGATGGGGGATTGTCCCTTAGGGACCTGGCGGTGGACAGCTGCTCCGCAATAAGTTCATTCTGGCGGCTGAGGTGTTGGCCAATGCTTAGCATGCCAGCCGCCAGAGTTTCATTAATGCGGTTCAAGGCCTCAACCTGCAGCTGGTTTGTGGCCTTCCACTCCGCCAGAAAATCCGCCACCTGCTGCTGACGGATCGCAGCATCCACCCCTTGCTGCTCGATCCTGTCCAGCGTCACCAACAGGCTCTCACTCAATGTCTCCTGTGGCTGGGGCTGGGGGCGACGTCTTGCTGGAGGCTGGACCACCTGCTCCACCTGTGGCTCTGCAGAGGCCGATGCTGCCGGTACATCCTGACTTTCTGCTTCTGCTAGGATAAGAATTGAAAAATATGTCACCATCACATACGCAATAAAAAATATCTTTCTAAATACAATGCATTACTGTGACTTACCATCAAAAGCAGCAGCAAAGACCTCCACCGGGAGCTCACTGTCCATATTGGAGATCCCCCTGATCTCCCCCACATCGATGACGTCACAGGAGTCCAGCTCCAGGGGGGTAAACTCCAAATGGTCAGGCATTGGACCGCTCCCGGTGGACATGCTGTGGTTGTACCGGTCAGTCATCTTCCTCTTCAGGGCACTTTTGAAGTCAGTCCACCTACAAGTTTAAAAATACAAATATCACCATGAGATATGTGCACCACTGTGCTACGTGTAGGGTTACCACCTAGTCCCTTTAATTCCGGACACATGTTACTTACACAGGTTCTGTGGCAGTTTAAAATTAGGTGAAGTGGAGTCTTGAAGTCAGCCAGCCACAGAACCTGTGTAATTAATATGTGTCCGGAATTAAAGGGACTAGGTGGTACCCCTAGCTACGTGACATTTCCTAGTGTGGGTGATCTTTTGTGCCATGTGTGGCCAAATATTTCTTTGATGGACAAAACCATGTGCACTGCAGGTGAGGCAGGTGTAAAACCCCACCCAAATCTGATTATCTCTGCACAAGTAACACCTGCCTCACCTGCAGTGCACATGGTTTTGTCCATCTAAGAAATATTTGGCCAGAAAGAGTGAACTACAATAAGGGCCTCAGTTCCTGCTGGAGACTGCTGAAAAATTGCCCTGACAAACACACTAACCTTTTCTTCACCGCGTCCCAAGTTCTGACCACTGGTGCCACCTGGTTCACTTCCTCTGTGATCTTGTCCCAAAGGTTTCTCCTTGCACTGGCACCCGGCTTCCTGGTTGCCAATTCAATCCATTCGCGTGCCCTGGGCACGAGAATTCTCATTTCGGCCTCTACAAATGCAGGGTTTCTCCTTCTGGTGGTGGTATCCTGCTCAGTCATCACCCTAGATGTTGCAGCACGTTTTCTGGTGGCCCCAGCTCTCTCACCATGCACCTGCTGGGTCACACCTGTTTGGAGAGATGCAACCTCTTGTTCTGGCTGGTTGCTTGGCCCTTGTGGAGCTGGTGGAGGTTCACCAGGGCCTGTTACTGAGGGGCCCGCTTGATCTTGCAGGCGACTCCTCTCTTGGGCCCTCCTTCTCCGCTCCTCTTCCCTCTTCTGTAATGCTTGAAGCAGGGATTCGGCTTGTGCTCTCTGCAGAGCGTCCTCTGCTGCTGAATCGTCAGAGTCAGACATGTTTGCAGCAATTGTGGGCTGCATCTGACTGAATATTTATATGTTAATCTCCCGCCACGAACAAGGGGGCGTATATATTTTCCCGCAAGGTAGATGCAAATTTACGCCGATATTTCCCGCCGATAATTGCCGCTTAAATTACGCAGGTCTCAATGCACCTGATCAATCACCCGTATGTGTATATACACAGGTTGTGGAGCATTGTGGGCTACATCGTGAAATGTGTGCACCTGTCATTCCAATGATGAGTGTTGTCAGCTGGTATCTGTTGGAGTTCGTGTATGCTTTGTGAGTCACATTTCAAAACATCACGTTATCATGCTTGCCTTGCATATGTAATGTGTATGAAATTGTCATACAGCAACATGTTGCATTGTGGCCCTTTAGACAGCGTAGTTATAAGTAGAGGGTTGCGTGTATTATTTTCCGCCTACTGTATATACAGTACTCCTCCCCATGCATATCGGTGTATCGTGCCCCCTTTAAGCAGCGTAGTTATAAGTAGAGGGTTGCGTTTATTATTTTCCGCACACTGTAAATACAGTACTTCTCTCTTCATTGAATGCATGCTGTTGGTTGTGGTGTGTGTATATCGGAACGGTCCGCGTAAGTTTCTATTCGCATCCAGTTTGTTAATGTAAGAGGGATTAATAAAGTTAATACCAAACAAACAATTTTTTCGACCAATCAGCAAGCACCAAAAGTGATATATGTACCTGCAATTAATAACTGCGCCATTGCCAATATGACTTGTACAAGAGCTAGGCCCTTTTCGACATCAGAGCTTTTGGCCCTGGTGGAAGTGATGGATCGTCACCTGGGGCCCAGGGGCCCATATGTTTCTAATGCGGACAAGCGGCGGGCGTATAATGCTGCCCGCCGCCTGATATTTTCCACAACCGGCGTCCGCAGAAGCCTGGGGCAGGTTGAGCGGCGCTGGTCCGACCTGCGCCGGCGGCAGCCGGTTCTACTCAGCAGCCTTCGCCGCCATATTGTCCGATGTAAGTTTTGATTACTAGTATGTCAGCGTTTTTTAGCAATGTTTTGTGTACTTTTTATAAATATGTTCCTGAGTATGGGGGTGTATATGGGTGTATAGGGGGTGTATATGGGGGGTATATGGGGTGTATATGGGGGGTATATGGGGTGTATATGGGTGTATATGGGGGGTATATGGGGGGTATATGGGTGTATATGGGGGGTATATGGGGGTATATGGGTGTATATGGGTGTATATGGGGGGTATATGGGGGGTATATGGGGGGTATATGGGTGTATAGGGGGTGTATAGGGGGGGGTTTAAGTAGTTGATCAGTTTTTGGGTGTAGGATATCAAATAGTTTGCATGATAAATGTCTGAAATTTCACAGCAATGATAATTTTGAAGGTTATGAGCATGACTAATGTGAATTTTTCTTTCCCCCTTTTTTATGAAACCCAATCTTCGATTTCTATGCCATCAACATGAACATTTCAGCACGGGCAAGGGCACGCATTCAAGCCCGGGAGCAGGCAGCCCGGGACCAGGCAGCCGAGGAGGAGGAGGAAGAGGAGGAGGAAGAAGAGGAAGAGGAAGAGGAGGAGGAGGAAGAGGAGGAGGAGGAGGAGGAGGAGGAAGAGGAGGAGGAGGAAGAAGAGGAGGAGGAACAAGAGGAGACCCAGGGTGCAGTTTGGACCCACACCATTTCCCCATCCCCTTCCCCCTCCACAACCCCCACCCCCTCCACAACCCCCCCCCTCCTCCCCAATCCCCCCCCCCTCCCCAACCCCCACCCCCTCCACAACCCCCCCCCTCCACAACCCCCCCCCTCCACAACCCCCACCCCCCCCTCCCCACCCCATTTCCAACCCCCCTACACCTCTCCACCACCCACCCCCAAACCTCTCCACTCCCCAGTCACACCCACTACCTCGGTCCAAACACCAGGACCATCCTCCTTGCTCCTGCCCCCCCCAACCACTCCACAGCCAACCAGCGGCGCCCAGGATGGCTCAAGTAGCCGTAAGTAAATAATGTGTCTAATGTTGACCTACACATTTCTACACATAAACAATCACAACAACCACATATGTGTATCCAACATCAACATTAGTTGCAACATATCACTGCAGGCCGACCATGAGGTGTGTCCTGTCCTTCTCCAGGAACAAGGCTCCCCTTGGTGGTTTTTTTGAGTGTGGCCATGCCTCACCCCTTGAATAATTGACATAACAGTACATCCAATGAGATATCCGACATTAGTGGTGTGGTAGTTATGTGGCTCCAGGTGTTGGGTAACTCCAGTTCCCAGCATGATGTGCAACACAGGGCCAGATTATAATGGAGGCGCAAGGGGTCAGTGCCCCTGGGACCCCCTCTAGCTAGGGGCCCCCTGTGGTTGTCATTTTTTAAAAAAAAAAGAAAATGTTTAAGTTATGTTTTTTTTTTTTTAGCTAAATGTTTTGTGCATGGGTGGGGTAGTGCTGCAGCTTCACCTATCTGCCAATGTGACAATGATTTATGGTGCTGAGCATCGGGAGGCAAGGCACACTGATTGCACAAGTGTGCAGTGCATTTCTGGGAGTTGACTAAGTCCCATGACACTTTGCACCAGAGGACAGAGGCTGAGAAGTTTGTGCTGAGCTCTGATTGGTGGAGCTCATTACATACTTCTCAGGTCCATGGAGAACAGCAGCAGCAGCTTAGTCATAGGAGGGTTTTTAATCAGAGGCAGCACTAGGACTGTGAGGTCTCCTCTAAGGGGCAGAGGGACAAACACAGGCTTTTCATGTGGTGTGTGTATATATATATATATGGTGTCTATTATTATTCCGAGTGCCGCCAACCCCCTGTCTATATATATATATATATATATATATATATATATATATATATATATATATATATATATCCCCTGCAGGTAACCATTGACCAAGTTTATTCTGCCTTTACTCTATGTTTTGACAGTATAATATTCGCCCATGCAGTGTGCGGCCAGTAATGACAAGTGCAAGGGGGCCCCCCGCTCTAAAGTACCCCGGGCCCCCCAAAGGCTTAATCTGCCACTGGTGCAACTTAAATGTAGAGATTGTTTTGGTAATAGTGTGTGAGGCCATGCGGATGCATGCTTTACAAACATAGCTGTAGGCCTATAATTTGTACAGCAATGTCCTAAATTTAAAATAGTAAGGAGTGCTTAAGCCACAACAATGTCATAACCCTTAAATAGCACAGGCTAATTGTGAGGTTAGAGGAGACCAAAGTACTTCATTGATGAAGGAGTAATTGAATTAATGTTATTTACTATGTACAGTATGTGCGTGTTAACATATTTTTTTTTAGTACTGTGTTTACAGCAGACCCATCTTCAATGTAGTTTCTAAATGTATGTGGCCTTCACACATAACTCTGAACTTTTTATTATGTACAAATACAACAAACATTTGTGTATATTAATTTTTTGTTTTATCCCTTCATTACAGACACTGAACAGCAGCAGGAGGAGGTGGCAGCCCTCATGCGGGAAATAATGGTCACCCTGGTCTACCTGCAGCTACTTTTTGGCCTTCTGGAGGCCCGCCTTTAATTTTTTATTTATCCCCCCCCCTTTTTATTTTTGTATCCAATAAAAGTTTGATGACAGTTCGAAATTGCCTGTGTTTTTAATAATAAATATGTTAGAGGGCGTGTAAGGGTAGGTACATACAGATGTGTACTGTAAGTTATACTTGTAATTTGAGGTGAGGGGTAATGATTGATGTGTGAATGTGTGTGTTTTGGAGTAAAATAACACATAGTGAAAATGCATGAATGTTTAATGTTGTTCGATTAAAACATCACACATAACATCAGGGTAGGTATACATGTTACACATTTTGGAAAAAGTAATTACGTACATAATTTAATACATATACAGAAACACCAACATAACTTGATTTAAAAGTAACAGCAATATGGGGACACATAGATAGTGATTAAAATGCCACATTAGAACATAACAAATATACATGTAATGTGGGTTAAAATGTAGTTTTATTAGGTCTTTATTAAGGTAGACAATTGAGTTAATAGAAAACAATAAGTGAATAACAAATAGATTAATTAATCAATTGTCAGATTAGTAGTTGAGAGGCAAGATTTGCAGGTCCATATATGTGAAGGGTATGCCAGCGTGCACGGACGTACGCTCACTCTCACGAGCGGTGACATAAGCTGAGTTTTCCATTGAAAACAATAGGGACCCGTCCGTGCAAACTGGCGTACGCTCAGATCTCCGCAAGAAGTCGGTGGAGAGACGGCCGTAGACGGCGCCGTACGCTCAGTCGTACGCCAGTTGTCGGAGTGTAAGGGCTGGGCCGGCCGCGTACGTTGCCGTACGCTCATTTGTACACCACTCCCCTTCTACGTTATTTCTGCCCGTACGTAAGCGGCTGATTTGTGGGTGGACTTAACCCTAACGGCCGCGTACGGCTAGCGTGCGGTAATTGTGAACGTACGCACGTTTGGCCGCTCCGATCAGAATAAGGCCCAGTATGTGGTATCATGGTATAGAGGGAGCATATTTCTAACTTGCCAAGAAACAATCCTCAGGTATATCTAAGAGCATATTGAATACCTCTCAGAAAATCACCCATATCATTGATATCATGCCCTATTTGTTTGCAACAACTTGTACAGTTTTACCAGCAGAATTTGTAACACTGATCCATTGGCAGAAATTATTTATCACCCAGAGGTATAGTACACCAAGTATTTCTGGAATTTGGCTAATGATCAGACCAGGTGATCTAGCATCAAGATTATAAGCAAGGTTAATCAGTTGATCAACATACTTTCTTATTGTCAGGATCTGGTCTTTAGTCATCTTAGCAGGGAAACCTCACCACTCTAAAGCTGACAGGGACTGCGGCTCCTCATCAAAGACAGCAGTTGGAGGCCCACAGAACAGCTTGATGCTGAAGCTCTTGCACTGCCACAGGAGCTGCAGACACGGTTTCTTCTTCCCCTCAAGAAACTGCTCATCATTGTTATATTATAATGCACTGCAGGCAGTGAGTGGAACTGTTAGACCGCTACTCCATGATGTATCCTAAACTAATTAACAGGGGATACCATGTCAGGGAAAGTAGGTATGGCCTTGCAGCGAGGGCATAGCCTCAAAGGGAATGCTTTATCCAACAAGCTATGCCCTCATTTGATAGTGTGTGACACAAGTGAGAGGCAGTTGATTATACTAAGGAACGGATGACAGAGGGAGGCAGTGGGTGGTGTAGAGGGTGACAGGGAGAGATAGTGGAAGATGGAGAAGCAGTGGGCGACAGGAAAGGATAATATGAACCGAAAATGGATGACAGGGAAAAAGTGATGGGGAGAGACAGTAAGTGACAGGGAGAAGCAGAGGGTGATGGGTGTTGCACTGGAGAAGCAGTGTGTAACAGGAAAAATATGGTAATGAGGAGATAGTGATGCAGTTGAAAGGCAGAGGCTGATGGGGAGAGGTGGCGGGTGACAGGGAGATTGTGATGGGAAGAGGCATTCAATGACATGGAGAGGGTGGCTGGGAGAGGTATTAAGTGATGCTAGGGAGAGCCATTAGGTGACATATGGAAAAGGGTAAAATCGAAAGGCAATGCATGATATATAGGTGGCCCTGAGCTGGATGGGAAAGGGGGTAATCAAATGTGGTAGGAGGGGGTAACATTAGGCTGGAGATTGGGGGGTACATTGTGATTGGACTAGCTTCAGGGGAGTTCTTACTAACGGGACATTAGATGGGACAGTGATCTGGTGTGGGCAGGGAAGGAAGGAGACACTGGGCTTGCAGGATAAAAGAGAAGATATTGGTATAGGGGTTAGTGCGATGGTCAGGATGGGAAGCGGGCAGTGAGATAGGGATGGGAGGGCTGAATGGGGAGGTCATTTTGACTGTACAATGTACCTACAGTACACCTGATAGAATTGCACATAGTACATGTGCTGGGGTTTTGGAATTGTAGGAATTACAAAGAGAGAGCAGAACAATCAGCTGCAACCCAAACATGTGGAACAGGTTTTCTGCATCTTTTGTTTTGCAGCTTTTTGGGCTCACATGTACTATGCACAATTCTAATATATTTGGTATAGGGAAAGCATGTGTGTACTAATAAAAATACACTTTTCCTGCAGTATATGGCGATTTATCTATGATGGTCACCTCTGAAAAAACTTGATGGTCACTTGGCAGATGGTGTCTTTAGTTGGTATTTGCTATTCGTGTAGATATTTCATGGTCCGGAAGATGTCTTTTTGTGTTGGAAAATAACCAATGTCATTATCATACAACAGATGTTCAACCATACTTGTGCCCCATGCCCCCTCCAGCTTTCTGACACTGTTCCACTCAAGTCTTATTCTCCCTGTCACTCCTGCCCCTGCTCTATGTTCCATCCATCCCTGTGTCTTTCCCACTATGTGAGTCATTTGTTAGCTTTAACCTCTGGCTCCCTGTGTCCCCTCCAGATTCCTGAATTATGCCAGCTTCCTGTCCCCTGTGTCACTACTGCTCCCTGTCACCTCCTGCCCCATGTCCACACCAGCCTCCTTCCCTGTGTGACATCTATCCTCCCGTTCCCTGTTCCAATTCCAGATCCCCATGTCATTCCAGCTTCTTGTCACTGTATCACCTCCAGCCTCCTGCTCCATGTTAAATCCAGATCCATGCATCATTCTAGCTTCTTGCCACCTGTGTTGCTTCCGGACCAATTTCCCCTCCAGCCTCCAGGCATTTTTTAGCTCAAAGTATCTTTTTTCTTGTTTTGAGCTACTTTGAGCTAAAAATTGACTAGTGTGTATGGCTGGGCGATGAGCGGTGGACGCTGATGCATGCTCTCGCATAATTGCTGTCCATCGGCCTCTTTTACAGGCCAAGTGAACCACTTTCCACAGCCTCCTACTGTGGAAAGTGGTTCACCCCCCATACAAATTGCTGACCCGGGTAAAAGTGTGTATGCAATGAATTATCGGCCACTGATTTTCACATCTTCGCTCGGCATACACATTGGGCTAAACGCCTAGTGTGTATGCACCTTTAGCAGTATATTCATCATAGATTTTTTATAGGTAACCTAACATAAACTGCAAAATGCATCATTAACTGATCTAACGGCTGCATTAAAGATAATCCTGTTGCTGTTAAAATATATTAAAAATTCACATTGCATTGGCAAATATATCCAACAGTAAAAAGCAGGAATGGTGTTTCTATAAGAATCTCACGTCAGCATCAAATTCCCTCTGATATAAAAGATGAAAAACATTTACAATCAATCCAATATTTTGAACATTTTACTCTAATATGATATATGAAACACTTAAAAACGTATCTGTAGAACAGTGCAATGTTCTGCAGCCACCAGAGAGAATAGCCTGCAATAGCAACACTTTAAAAATCAATCAATTTTATGTATATGTATGCAATTATGTTATATATGTGGAATAATGCCATAACAATTCTACATTGATTTATTTCAAAGTATAAAATTACAAATAAAGTGATTCAATTATTACAAGATGAACAGAATAAAATATAAAGGGCCCCATATATCAATGCATTTAAGCTGTTTTGAACACGTTGTGAAGGGTAATTATAGCTGCAGCTATTTATCATGGTTGATTGGTGTTGTAAAGTAGCACTACTTAGTTTTCTTATGAACCTTAGAATTGTTATGTTTTTGATATTAAACAACAAGCGGTATTTTTTATTTACTACTCATTGGGAATCAGTAAACTCTCCAGGTACCTCTTTGATTCATTTATCTCCAGAAAGCACCTCTGTCCAGATTCCTACCCATAATCCTTTGTGCCAACTCATGTCTCTTAGCAAATGAACCGAGAAGCCCTTTCCTTCCCACTCTCCAGCTCCTAGGCTCTAGCCCCTCCTTTCAGCTCTCCATCCTCTCAATTGAGTCCACACGCACACCTCTTCATTCGCTTGTAGCTGGGAGGGGGGGGAAACACACCATTGGCTGCTTTGCTAACACTGCCGCTAAACATCAAGCAGGTTAGTGATGAACTACAGCAGAAAAAAAAATGTGACGATCAGTGACACTAAAAGTTCCCAAATTTTGCAGGCTCCCTTGTACTGTACTGCTATGATAAAGATAAATATATACACACAGCGAGGGTTTTGTATGAAAACGGAGGATGAGAGACTCTGGCAGAAGCTGTCTGTATGCACAGGATGGCATCTGATTTATTAGCCTATTCTCTCAAGTGTGTGAGATCGCAACTGCACAGGTACCCCTGAATCAGGCCCATTGTGGCAAACACTTATGATTTTGCATTTAATTTATTGGCATTTTAAATTCTGTGACCAGAACCGCTGACATAAGCGGATTGGAAACACTGTGACTTCTACATACAATCCTTTTTATCTGTTTTAAATATTTTCATAAATACAGTACTAGTACTAAATGCATGTCTTTAAGATGTTAATTTTCTTATATTTAAATGTATAGTTGTATAATATCTGATTTTTGTTATTCTGTGCCATGTGCAGCTTAATTAACTCTACAGTATGTGTATATTTTACATAGAATGCATATCTGTTGTAGATTTATTTAATCATTTTCAGATTGCTTAATGTCATTTGTACCTACTGTCTAGATTAGTGAGGTGGTCCATTTATACAAAATGTCTGAATAAAGATTAATGTAAATATATTAATTAAAAAGGGAGAATCTGCACTATATTTATGTAGAAATATAACAACTCAAAGCGCAACCTCAAGCGCAAATAGTTGATTTTACTGCCAGAACAACTGTGAAGAGATAAAAAGCTGCACTTATCAATTAATCACGTTAGTAATGATCCCACAATAATATACAATTACAAAAACCAGTGGGTACTATAAAGATTAAATATTTAGATATAAGAGCAATATAATACCATTTTAGAATCAGGGGGTCATCTTCTTCCAGAGGGGCCAGGGATGGTCATCTGCATGTGAAGCTTCCATCTCCCATCATCAGAGTTCCCATCCTGGGCCACCTGAGAAGGGGTGCTTCAACGTGGCTGAAAGAAGGAGAGTGCTGAGTTAGAGTGCCGGGTGCGAAGGAGGATGGAGATTGCTGAGTGCTCCAAGCGCAGGATGTGGCGACCCCCTGAAAATTCAGGCCGGATTGGCTTCAACGTGAATAATATTGAGTAGAAGGATAGTGGAAGTTCAGCCTATAGTTAAAAACAATGAAAATATTTAACGATAATCAATAATTATAAGGGCAATTAGCCAGTAGCTGATTGATAAGCAATATGCTGTGCAAGGTTAAAGCCAGAGGATGTTAGGCATAGGATACATACATAAGGTTTTCTATCAGAAACCTCAAAAAAAAAATAATGGAATTGTTACTATTCTATATGGGGGGGGGGGGGTATCTGATATAAATTGAAATATATATATATATATATATATCTTATAGTGATAACTTCTCAAAAACAATACAGTACACGTTCATTTGAACTAATCAAATAAAGTATACAAAAAGTAAAATGAATAATAAATGTATACATAATAACAAATGTTTAGAGACCATCCATAGGTTAGCCTACCCAAAGTAAGCCTACGTAATCTCACTTCCTGTCAGGGATTAACATAAATCATCAGAAAGGAGGTTCTGGTTCAGTAAGAGGGTGCATAGACACGTACAAAAGGAGGTGGTGTTACTTGCCCACCAGAAATAACCTGTTTAAAAGAGTGATATAAAAAGCAGGGAATTGCTAAATATGATAGTGACCGACGCTCTGAACCTCCGGTTCTGGTATGTAGTTCAATGTGTGCCAGCACGTACTTCCAGTCTCCGAGGTGATCAAAGTATAGAATCTAATAGGAAATTTAGTTAGTAAGTGCCGTGCAGATGTGCCAGTACTGGGTAGATCAAAGATAAGAGAGGGGCTTTAGCGACACTAAGCTTGAGCGATAACTCTGTACTTCCGCTTTTGGTATTGTACTCCAACATGTGTTCCAGCATGTGTATACGGTAGTCAGGCTTAGAGAGGGCTACAAACAAAACGAGTGGACTGGTGCGTTCCAGATTGCTTTCCACCATTGATGTATAGCTGCCCTACAACTATAACTATATAAAAAGGTTTATTCTAAGTAGGGTGTACAAACAATAAATGCTCCAGATGTATTATAAGTAATTAATAGGTTAATAAACTATAGATGGTTGTAATCTAACAGTAAGTAATATGAACATATAAAAAATATAAAAAAATACAAATATAATGTTATGTCATAATAAACTATCATTCTTTACATGAACACAAAAGAGCAGAATCGTAGCAACGGTATGCATTATATCATCCCAAAATATTCAGAGGTTGAAGGGTAAAATTAGACCTTTAAGTGTAAACATATAGTAATTCCACATATCAAATGTAGAAGTGAGGGGGAGCAATAAGAAAAAGTGTAATGAGTCAGGAAAGAGGATTTATAAGAAAGAGACAATATCAACATTCTCATTAAGGCCATTCGGGTTCATAACATTAAGGGTGTAGATCTGTAAAGTTTTGCGTTTGGCAAGAATTAACTCTCTGTTATCTCCACTAGGGTCAAGTTTGATCCAATTTGTTGAATAAAAAAGACAATCTATCCCAGACGCTCCATATTTCTTGCTCCCCTTTCTCCATTCTTCACTTTGTCTTTCCATCCCTGAAACTCTCTCTCCATCTCACTTGAAACCCCCTCTCTCTGTCTAACTTCCTCCACCCCTGTTTTCCTCCACCCCTGTTACCCTCTCTCCTTTGCTTGTTCTCTCTTTATTCCATGTGTTTCCTTTCCTTATCACTGTCTCTCCCCTCTCTCACTTCCTGTCTCTGTCTCCCTGATGCCTTTTCTTTTATCCTTTCTTTTCTCCATATGCACAACTCAGAATCGTAAGGAGATTTGATACATACCTTTAACATTCCCAATACACTCCCACAATACTCCCACAAGTCAGGGTGGTTATGTACAATAATTTGACACTGTCCAATTAACACTCTGAAATGTGATATTTCACAGAAAGGTTAATCAGGCAAAGTTGCATCCGACTCAAAATAGGCCAGACATATGAAAAGTCACTAGTACATTATTAAACATTTTTTTAAATTGCAGCCACTGATCTCCCCTGAAGTAGCACAATCAAACTGCTTGGCTTTATCAAACATACAGTATTTTAGCAGTCATTATATGAAAATAAATCCACTATAATATATAATGTGTTGCAAAGTTCTGGTGACAAAAATCTTGCTAAAGGAGCAAATGAAGAATAAAATATTTAATAACTTCACAGTGCAATGCAACCTTTAACAGATGAGATGTAATGACTAATACTGCAATCAAATTTCAGTATTAAATTTGATGAGCAGAATTGAGTAAACTGAAATGAGCAGATATCTCAAACAAAAGCTGTACAGTTCATAATACGGGATTGGTACTAAATCCCGTCGTTCAAAATCCCGTCGCCGAAATCTCGACAAGGGGGGGACGTGGATTGTCCGCCTTGCGGGCTCGCTGCACTCGCCACGTAGCAGGCCCGGTGCCTCGCTACGCTCGGCACACTCATTTATTCTCCCTCTATGGGTGTTGTGTACAACCGTAGAGGGAGAAAGTGTTGGGATTTCGGTGGCCGGGATTCCGGCGTCGGGATTTTGAATGCCGGGATTGTAACTGCATCCCCATTATACAGTATCAGAGAAAAAGACCTGAAATGTATTTAGTATCATAATGTCAGACCTGCAAGAAGTCTTTTATCACTGTTTATAAGGATTCAAAGGTAACAACGAAATACTGATTGCAATATTTCCCTTCATTATGAACACAATAAAAAGCCTCATTAGCTCGTGTGCATAATACAGAAAATAAATGTTTTAGTAAAATCAGATAATAGCGTCAGAACCCCAGCAGTGTTAAATGAGAATAGAAAAAAGAATAGACTTTATACTATAAAATTGTATAACACTTTCAGGGAGATTTTCACTCCATGAGATCTAGAGCACCGCCAAGTGTTACATTTGGCTTAGGCATTACTGAAGGGTACGTTTTTATTTTGGGATATGCTCACTAGGTCCCCTGTCATAAGGTTAACATAAATTAGGATTGACCAGTGAAGGTCAACGAGCTTAAAGTCGACAGGGTCATTAGGTTGACACTAGCATTAGGTTGACTTTAGGAAGGTGGACAGTCAATAGTTCACTTTTTTGGGGCCGACATTTGCCATTGGGTGGTATTTTATGCCCGGCCATACACTAGGGTGTGGAGGGAGAATATAATAGTGTGCTGAGCATAGCAAGGCACCGGACCCGAAGCATGGCGTAGCGCGTGCCATGCGAGGGGACGTGATGCACTTTTTCAGTCATTCTGGAAAAAAAAGGGTGAAAAACCCATGTCGACCTTTTGACTGTTAACATTCCCAATGTTGACCTAATGCTTGTGTCGACTTAATGACCCTGTCGACTTTAAGCAATGTCAACCTTTTTCATGTGTCAACATAAAGCCTGTCCACCTTCAGTGGTGGACCTAATGTATTTCGACCTTAGTTTTGTCAACCTAATGATCTACACCCTTTATTTTTTGGCATACAGTGCTTGTGCGGCATTTCAGCGGATATCAATTCTAAATTCCACCTTTCATATGGCTAATGTCTCCATATTTTCCTGATTCTGTTTTTCAAATGTTGTACAAAATGTAAGATGGTTTTATTAAGAGAGTAAGGATTATTATTAATATAGGAACCATCATCATTATCTTTTATTTTTCTTTAAATTTATCTGCAGAACTACACTCTATTAAGAACGGATTACACAGGGTGCATATACTGATAAAAGACACAACAAATGTCGTAAAAGACCTTGCTCATACATATATATATATATATATATATATATTTTTTAAATCTTCCTTTACTCCAGGGAAACTTCAAGCTTTAGCCTACGATCTCTATTGAGCATGTGGTCTATCGGAGATCATCTCCACTCAATCAGCTTTTTGCCAGTAGAATATGAATTAGCAGCAGTGACTGGTCTCCCTCTTTGAGGCTTACATACGCGTTCTCCGCCTAAAGTGCATCGGCTGCTTCCTGATATTGTGGACCTGGCAACTTTTTCAATCCTGGGTGTGTGGAGTCCAGTATAAAGAGCTGAGAGGGGGCACATATACCCCATATGAAAGACTGCCTAAACTACACCAGGAAGGAATACCTTTACAAAACATCTCTTTGAAGCGGGACTGGTAATTATGTGATTCCATTGCCTCATTTACATATCTATATGAAAAGCTATGGTTACCAAAGCCTCATAGTTATCATATAGCCTCAAAATAAGTGATATTGAATTTTATGATGTATGTTGTATATCTTGTGTGTCCAGTTTTATTTTGTTAGAATTGCACTTCAAAATTGTTTTTTAATTGATGATATTTTCTGAAAATAAATATATCATGTTTATTAATCCAAAATTGTGCTTATTGTCCTGGGTTTAGTTGCGCCTCTTATAAAGGGAGCTGGTGATATACTCACCGACTCCTACCTCTACAAGTTTCCCTTAGAGGCCCACTAAAAATCTCTGACCGTAAGGGGCAGCAACTTGAACCCAGAGTAATAAAAGGATTCCCCCAATATAAAATATCGGTACTTATGTATTATCTGGGCTCCCATGTTAAATGCACCCAATTTTTTCATACCCCTACTATCCAACTATGCATGGAGTTGATTTTATATAGTGTGGCGAGCGCAGCGAGCCACCGTGCCCGAAGCGTGGCGAGCGGACGCGGTCTCATAAGAAAAACGTGAGCCCAGATATTACATAAGTACCAAAATATTAATATCAACGCTCCTGTGTGACATATTGTCACCCCTCCAGACTTATACTGTAGATGAACCTGGTAATAAAATTAGCCATAATGTCATATTTAAGATTCATATATTTTATAGTCCTTTTCATGCAAAATGCAGAAAATCTCCTGAAATTTATGCAGAACCATTAATATTTTAGCAGAGGTCCCCAGGAATCTTGTAAATACTAACCTAGATAGCAGTGAATATGCAAGATCTACTGTTCGGGAATAGTATTTGTATTCTTCAGTTACTAAATTTTCAGCTTTTATGAGCTCACATCATATGCGAAGCCTTAAGAATATGATTTCATTGCTATTTCCTTTGATTTATATTTCATGGTTCTTTAGTGTTCTTATGCTTTTTACCTAAATGAAATATGGGTTGTTGAAATATTTATGGCATGTGAAAATCTTTTACCAGGCTTAAACTATAAAGCACAGGCTTCTGGCTGGAGAACAATCCCTGGGAAGAGTTTCTAAAATTTTAATAGTGTATGCCCTCAAGGATTCTAGTGTCCTTGATGTTAATATTTACATGAAGGTTTTGGAGGCATTTTGTATTGTCAAGGTGAAATATTCTTCACTACAAGATAAATAACAAGCATCCAAAACATAAAACAGGTTACTTTTAATCTTAACAATACTGCCAGAGAAAATCCAGTGAAGAACATGGAAACTGGCAATGAAATGAAAAAAATAGTTAAGAGGTGTATAAAGACTATTAATAAAACTGCTTAAAAAAGCTGCAAGGTGTTGTTCATAGAAGACTACAATGTTGATATACAAATTGAATAGGTTACAAATATTTTTTAATTGGCTATGGGCCTGATTCAGACCTTATCACTGCTGTGCGAATTTGCAAGGCAGCTGATTATCTTAAGAATGACTGTTTATGCACACAGATCATAGTGCGCGTGCGCAAGCTCAAATAGTGACAAAATCCAGCATCTACTCTGACCGCTAGCTGTTGGCAAGTTGATTGACAGGAAGTTGCTGTTTGCGAGTGTCCCAGGCCATTTTCTGGGTGTGTCAAAAAAAATGCAGGCATCTCCCAGTCTTTTTCTGGGAGGTTATGTAATGTCAGCTACAGCTTCGATCAGCCTGATTCAATAGCACGGTTACAGTAGGTTCTCGGATACGCACAGAAAATAATTTGATTGAGTTGTGAATGGATTTGCAGCTGGCAGATGATTGGAGATATTTTTGCAAGCCATTCGGAGACTTGCACAGGACATGTTTTCACTCTGTCTGGACGGCGGCTATCTGATTGCTAAACAGCAAGAGGGGGAACCACCATGACGTGACCACACCCTGAGTGCATATTCCCACTGGCCACACCCCCTGTGCCAACTACATGTCCAAGACAAAGGTGCTCACTTCCCCCAATAGAGATGTGCACACATACACGTACATACACGTGCATACATACACATCTTTTTTAAACAAGAAACTATAGTTCTGTAGACGCACAACTGCATAGCAATGGTGAGGGCAGGGACATTGTGCTATAAATCTATGCTTTATCAGTCCGAATATAATGATAACAATTATCTTTTATTCAAGCTGCAGCCTGATGGGTATTGGTCATTGGGTCTACATGTATTGGCTTGACCACTTATGGTCAAATTGCTTAAGTCGACACATGAAATACAGTAGGTCGACATGTCTAAGGTCAACATGGTTGGAAGGACTACACAAGCATTAGGTCAATAATGGCTAGGTTGACAGTCAAAAGATTGATATGGGGTTTTCACTTTTTTTGTCCCAAATGTCAACATGGTCGACATGGACAAAATCAAAGTGTACCATGTCCCCACAATCACAGGTGGTAGAAAGAAATAGATTTAGGTGATTTATTTTGTTTCTGTGCAGGGTAAATACTGGCTGCTTTGTTTTACACACACTTCAATTTCACTTTGAACGCACCTCACCCGAATCTAAAGGCCCATACACACTAGAAGATTATCTTTCCAATCTGGCTGGTTGGAATGACAATTTTGAAAATTTTTGGGAGCAAATGACAATTGACCATTTGCTCCTAAACATGGAAAACAGACACAAATTGTCCCTACAGACAAATTGGTCAGCAGAAGTTATAAAAAATTAAATATTGGTCACTAGAAGATATGAAAAATGAAATATTGGTGAACAATTTCCCTTGAGCTGATCATGAAAGATATTGTGCTGCACGTCCGGAAGATGCTGATATCGTTAACAATGAGCGGTGTGTATGGGCCTTTATGCAGATGACTGCTTTTGTCCATTTTTCAGCGTTTTGGAGCAAATGGTCAATTGTAATTTGTTCCCAGAAATTTCCAGATTTTCGTTCCAACCAACCAGATTGGACAGATAATCTTCTAATGTGTATAGGCCTTTACTCTCTCTGCACATATGACATCTGCCCCACCTGCAGTGCACATGGTTTTGCTCATTAGAAACCATCCATGCTGCATCAAGCCTATAGTCCTATCTATATTTGATCTCAGGCTTGCTATGTTGTCCCTTTTGTAGAACAGGGGAAAGGGGATATGGGGAAATTTGATCAGCACCAATATATAGTTGTATTATTTACTCATTCGCACCTGTTGTTGGTGTTTCTTTAGGTTCAATGTTGTAGTTATTTTCCCCTAATATTTTTTTCAGGGTGGTGCTACCTATCTCACAGATACGTAATGTAAGATAAAAAGAGGAAAATATGAGATCTAGATGGTGCACTCTGTAGATATCTAAATTGAATTCCACTGAAAAGGGAAATGGGGGTTATAAAACTTAACTTTTATTTTAGATTCCCTAAGACTGCCCCTTATTTTTAGAGGTAAGTCATTTTTGGAGAAATTTATTTAAAATCAAGATAGATAGAATATAGTACCAGTGAATAAAGATAAGAAAAGAATAAATGTGTTTAAAAAACAGACCTACAGTAGCTGTTAGGTCATAGGTGTCTGCTTTTCTTTTTAGATACTGTATCTGGGCTACTGTTGCCCTTATTGACAGTTTTTATTTATGTAGTTTGTACTAAAATGCTACTTAGTATGTGTTCTGTTGTGTACGGGCTTACTTGTTGCAATGTATCTACTGTATGTTGCAACCTTGATGCTTTTTTGTGTTTCACTTTTATTTCCTCAGACTGCCTTTATTCCAGTCACTCTTGGCTGAATGTTGTTTAGGAAGATACTTTCACTGTGTACTCTGATCGTCTGAGGTGATCTGTGTTTAAAGGTAGAAACGGGGTCTCTATTAGTTAGCTGCAAATGGCTATTCTTGCGGCTGTATCATTAATTATTAGAACTGTTGTTGTTCTAAAGTATTTTTATTAGCTCCTAACATGTCCTTTATGTTTATTCTTTGGGGTGATTCCCTCAGATCTCATCTTTTCCTTTCTTTATTTTACATTGATATGTTGTCCCCATGTACAGTATACTGTATGTCTTGTCTTCTATATTTCTATCACTGTGCTATTTTTGTAAATTAAATTGAATAAAAACCCTTAGTAACATATTATGGACTTTTCCCCCAATGTGACACTGATTATTTCTTTACCTGCTTGTCCCAAACAGTTTTCCTTTCATTTATGTCATATTAATAAATGACTGGATACAAACATGAAAAATTTCAATTTATAGTATTAGAAATGTTCTTCAGAAATGTTAACTGGCTTAGATGCTATAACTGAGTAACACCTTATATTTTACCTACATTTGTTTGTATATACTGTACCACAAATTTTGCTTAAAATTAAATCAAATTAAGTTCCATTTAGCAACCATATGTTTCTATGTTCTTATTTCTTCTGTGCTAATACATTAATACGCTACATACTTCCTTGTCATGTTTATGGCTCTTTTCCATATTTTAATGTATTTTGACATCTACAGACTTTTAGACTTTGATCAAGACAATCTGCTCCTATGATACCATATTAGAGACTTCTGTTCAGTGTCCTCAAGGCAAATACAAAAGTAGAGTTACTGTATTGAAAATATGCAAATATGCAATTATAGCAAATATTTTAGATATATTTTAGATCCCGTTTCAGAATTCTTGTGTTTCTGAAGAATTATTTGGAAACTTACGTCAGTATTTGAATAAATGTGCTCCTAAGTAATTATACGCAAGCTAAAACAATGAAAGGAAATAAACTGTACAGTGAACAAGGCAGAGTAGAAATGAGTGAGAGCATTTCCAAAGCAATAATGTAAATCATTGAGATATGAAATATATATTTGTTTGTTCTTTAAGCAGGTGTTCCAGTGTGTAGGTCCTCACTGGATATCATAGTATTAATAGTGAATTAAAAAATTGAGTACACATCAGTGTCTATAATTAGGCCTTTTAACTAGAGATGAGCCCCGAGCCCACTGTGAGCAGTGCTCGCGAGTTTTAACCTGAGCGCGGCTGAACGGCTTAGTCTCGTGTCGGATTCTTGTGAGACGTCAAGTCTTTATAGGCTCGGCGTCTCAAGAATTCGGCGCCATTTGTTCCACGCTTCCCCAAGCAGCGCACAGCTCTGCAGTGGGGGTGGGCATGTAGTTGTGCTGGCAGTTGTGCAGGGGTGTTTGTGCAGAGGGGTTTGTCGCGGTGCAGAGTAGTTTGTATTGTGCAGACGGGTTTGTGTTGTGCAGAGGGTTTGTGCAGAGGGGTTTGTGCAGAGGGGTTTGTGCTAGGTTGTGTCAGAGCAGTAAGATTCATCACATCAGTCAGTGGGCAGGCTGTGTCAGTGTACTGGTCATGTTAGGCAGGCTGTGTCAGTGCATCAGTGCGCAGAGGTCAGAGGCTGTCAGTCAGTGTAGTGGGGTGTACAGTACACAGTCAGGCTGTGTCAGTCAGGTTTTCATTTTTTTATATTGTTTGTGGTGTATGGTGTGCTGCACTGCACTGCATCCCAATACACCATAGTGAGATACTACTGTCAGACTCAGTATTGTTTGTGTGTACTGCACCACAATACACCATACTGATATTGTCAGACCTTGGCCTAAATTGAATGGAAACAACATTGTAAGCTGTAAAGTGGTCAAAATTGTCTGGAAAGGGCTGGAAATTAATGGTATTGAGGTTAATATTACTCTAGGGACAAAAAATGCAAACATTTTGTGATTTGGGCATTTTTTGACCATTTTTGAAAAAAATCCAAAGCCTTTCACCGCAGCTTGACCAAATCCAAATCCAAATCTTTGGCCCCGGCGCCCATCTCTACTTTTAACAGCCCAAGATAGACCTAAATCATCTTGAGATAAGTATAGAAGTATTCAACTATTCAGTTTGGCCAGTAGGATGGAAAATATGAAAAAGAAAGAGAGTGGATATGTTTGGACTGTACAGTGGGGATGTGATTAGAACAATATATGAAGGTTAAGTAGCTGGTTCTGGAATTTGATAAGCTTGCCTGAAGAGGTGAGTTTTCCAGGAAAGCTTGTAGGTTTGGAGACTGGAATAATCCATACAGACCAAATCGGTTTTATTACCGGAAGGCATTGCGTTGTCAATGTTTGTCTAGAGAGACTAGAGTCTAGAGACATGCTGTTGAACTACTTATTGCTCCATCCGTACAAATTGCAGTATTTTACAAAATGCTTATGAAAAATATGTTATGTTGACCATGCTCAATGGCATCTACTGCTTGGTAAATGAAAAATGACTTACCTTCTCTTAATAAAATTGACAATATTATTGGTCTACATGCTACCTCATTGAAATTGCTACCCTCAGTATATCTTCAAGAAGTCTACCTATGGACTCTACACAGGGCCTATATAACTCCTTATCATCAAAGACATATGGTAGTAGATGAGCAAGGCCACTGTTTTAAATGTGGTATAACTAAAGCAGACTTCACTGTAGGCGGAATTGGTATAAATTGAAAATATTCTGGGGTAAAAGTCTCACTATTTTCTCTAATATGTTCAATATTCCCCTTTGTTTGAACCGGCGGCACTCATGGGGTTTAATTGAATTCTTGGCCAAAAAAGCAATATTAAGAGTTGTTCGCTTACTATTCTTATTAGTACACTTACGTTAGTTAGGAAGTGTGTTTTAATTCACTGGACAAAAAAGACAGCTCCACAATTACTAATGATTAAGCAAAAACGTTGGGAGCACAACTTTTTTTTTAGAAATGGTATTTATTATTGGCATAATTATATACTGACGGAAGCTGATAAAACCTGGGCCAATTGAGTACACAGAGGGGGTGACCCCACTGCAGGAAACCATTGCTCCCCAGACATTGTCATAGGTATATATAGCTGGGCAGCAGCCATCCCAAGGGGATTAATAGGGAACACAGGTTGACTTCCCAGAATACCTCAAAAAGCCCACTTTTAGTGGTAGCTGGTATGGCGGAATATGACCAGTAGCAGTCAGGGAGACCTGACTGTGAGAAATCGTCTTTCTTACCATACTTTAGGTATATAAAGTTGGTGAACTGTCACCTAGGAGATTTGTTGGTTAACTGTTCTCATCCCCTTCCCTTTACTTCTTTTTCTTCCTTCCCAGAGAGGGAGGAGACCAATTTTGCCTTCTAGGCAATATTACATATACCAACACACTTACTCATATTTTCGCTAAGCTTTACAGAATTGACTTACTGTGAAAATATTATGTGATACACTGCTAAGGAATACTTTTCTCTCTGACTTAGAAAATGTATCCATTTTGAGTAGATTGGATGAGTAGATTGAACGCGCATATGTTATCTGTTACTGCCTTCAGTGAGACTGCTACATGCAGTTAAACAGATACATTACTTGACCTTAGATTTGGGATGTTGCAACATTGTTATTTTTGACGACTGTGAATCATATGTTTCCAAGCTGTACTGCAGATACTGTAAATCCTTTTGTATAAAGATACAGCCTCTAGCAAAATACACAATAACACCAGGATTTCCCTTTTTGGCCGTCAGAACGCACTACTTTTTGTTCTGTTTGTTTTGAGCGTGTTGAAATACAATACTCATACCTATTAGTGGGAGCTTATCCCAGGAACATCTGTCAGAGGGAGCCGATCCCACTAATTTTTAAATAAATTTTTGGGTTATGTGTATCCATGTTTAATCACGTTATTTGTTTGTGTGTCTATGTCTAGTGCCTATTTTAATAAATCCTAATTAAGAGTTAAATTTTAATACACCCAATTTACGCCAGGGTAAATTCCCTGAACACATTAATAGTGTACTACTAACCCAAAGGGCTCATACATAATTGATGAACCTATTCAGTCACCTCGAAACTTATTAGCTATAACTTTTTCTTACAACTGTACAAATGATTGTATAAGAGTGCCCCGACAAAAAGAGAGTCTTTCCCTTCTTTTTCCAAATGCCCTATTTTTACTCTCTAGGGAACACCTCCACATTTTTTGATTTAAACGAGTCATATACTCGTGCTGGTAATCACACTGTACTGTGGATCTGAACATACTAAACCTCACCATTTGGATCTTACACCTGTGCACTGGTCTATCCCCATATCCCCTCTCCCTCATAGCAGACTAGTAAAAAGAATGTCAGGACGTCTTAGAGTGGTTCATAATATACTTTAGCATATTAAAAAAGAGTATGAGCTTGTCCTATTGCAAAGATACTGACTTTGGTGGGAGAAAAAAATCCCTGATATCTATTTCATGGCCATAACTGTGAATATTGTGGGCGAGATACACTAAGCTTCAAAAGTGATAAAATTAAGAGTGATAAACAGCCAGCCAATCAGCTCTTGCCTGACATTTTTCAAACAGTCTGTGACATAACAGGTACAGTAGGAGCTAATTGGTTGGTTGTTTATCACTCTCCATTTTATCACTTTTGAAGCTTAGTGCATCTGGCCATTTGTGTGTATTCACTCGAAAGTGTTTTTTTTTTTTACTTTTTAGAGAAGATGCCCTGTAATTGAAGTGACCCCCCCCCCCCCCCCCCAAAAAAAAAAAAAAAAAAATTGGGGCAAAAAATTGGGTAAATCCCCTTTGTTGCCCTTAATAGAATAGTGCATCTCTGTGTCTTCTAATGTCCAACTCTTTACTGAATGCTACAGTAAGTTCAGTAAACAATGCATTATGCTCTGTTATTTAGGTGCAGTATTTTAAACACTTTTGTTTATTGTCTTTAATTGTGGCAGTTTATTTTAAACATGAATGCCATATGGGGCAGTACGGATGGTGTAATGGTTAGCATTACTGCCTCACAGTGCTGAGGTCATGGGTTCGATTCCCACCATGGCTCTAACTGTGTGGAGTTTGTATATTCTGCCAGTACTTGCGTGGGTTTCCTACGGGTACTCCGGTTTCCTCCTACAATCCAAAAATATACTGGTAGGTTAATTGGCTCCCAACAAAATTAACCCTAGATTGTCTGTGTGCGTGTATATGTGGTAGGGAATATAGATTGTAAGCTCCACTGGGGCAGGGACTGATTTGAATGTTCAAATATTCTCTGTAAAGCGCTGCAGAATATGTATGCGCTATATAAGAAACTTAATAAATAATAAATAAAAAGTGAAACTTTAGGTGTCTTGCCGGAACAGAAGATATTGACTTTGAGCAAAATGCTTTTGCACATTTCTTATTAATGTCAAGCCACAACTATTCCACACTAGCCAATTTTGAATATCTCCATTTCAACTTCTTACTCCACCCTAATATACACCACACATATACATATATATATATATATATATATATATATATATATATATATATATATATATATATATATATAAAATATTATATATTTGAATGTCTTCAGATTGGAAGCTTTTCGAACTGAGCAGGGAAATGAGTTCCATAGAGTTGGAGCCACAGTGCTGAAAGCTCAACCCCAGATGAATTCAGGGAAATACTGTGTACTGTTAGTAGTCCTTCATAAACTGATCTGTAATCAAGTAGGGCAATATGGGATCAGAAGCTGCTTCAGGTACCTTGGGCCCTGGTCATGTAGAGCTTTGAAAGTCAGTAAGCCAATCTTGAAAATGATTAGCCATCTTATAGTGTAGGGAGTACAGAATGGGTTTTATGACTGCCAGTTGGCTGCGACTGAATCCTGATAAAACAGAGGTGCTTATGATAGGTCACAGGGCAAGACTGCAGAAGAGCCAACCAACAGAACTTATGCTTGGGGTACAGAACTTCAAAATACGGAACATTTACGGAATCTTGGTGTTGTCCTGGATAGTGGCTTGACACTTAAACATCAGGTATCAGCTACAAATAAATCCTCATTGTATCATGTTAGGAATATAGCCATTCGTCATCATTAATATAAATGCCTTTTCATATTTTCAAAAAATATTTTTAAATAATAATTATTTACGGAATTACAATAAGGAGGACCAAAAGATTACAATACACAAAAAAATAATGATAGCAAGGGTCATACAATGTGAAAAGAAAGGCCATTTACCTTTAAACCTTACATAAAAAAAACTTGTCATTTAAAATAGTATTTTCATTAAGGTTTCATTTACTTGCTGGGATTTCTTGAATCTTTTGGGACAGATGATGTTCATGAAGAGAAGCTAGTACAATCAGGGATGAGTACTGAGATAAGTGGCAATGGAACTTTTCTGAGAAACATTCAATGAATGCTCTTGTTGAAGTGAGATTCAATGAACAACTGACTTTGCCATTCTGCTGACTTGTTCTAACTTTTAATAACAATGATTAATCTCTAGCTCATTACACAAATCACTGCTGGAGAGAAAACCATACTTAATAAGATTTGTAAGTTTAGTAAGTGCATTACTTCATAATCATAAATGTGTTACTTAACATCAACTATAGAATGACGCAAGTATTCAAAGATGATTGGTGTGATAAGAAAGGCAACATATTAATTTAAATAAAGTTGTTTTTATTTCATAACATTTTTTTTAGACCAATGGTTTGTTAAACCCCCCAAAAATAGATATCTTTTTGTGATAGTGTGAGGATGATCCCAGGTTGTTCATGTATCCTCTTGTGGTATTCATTTTATGGTATATTAGGCTATCACTTTTCTGTTTCATATTTAGATTGTGAGCTCTTTGGGACAGAAAGTCATTGAAAGGTATAACAGAAACATTTTCCATTAAAGAAGTTAAGGTTTAGCAAAAGAAGATAACAAGTGAGAATGTGATGTCCAGTTGCCCATTGTGATATTAGACATTATCTCACTCTGGGGGTTATTCTAGTCCATTCTTTCTGACAAAATCCTTCTTAGATGGACAAAACCATGTGCACTGCAGGTGGGGCAGATGTAACTTGTGCAGAGAGAATTAGATTTGGGTGGGTTTTTTCTTCAAAGTGAGATCTATATTGAAGTGTAAAATCATGCAGTCAGTATTTTCCCTGCACAGAAACAAAATAACTCACCCAAATCTAATTCTCTCTGCACATGTTACATCTGCCCCCCTGCAGTGCACATGGTTTTGTCCATCTAAGAAGGATTTTGTCAGAAAGAATGAACTAGAATAAACCCCTCTATGAGGTGCAATGGAAGATAGTATGATTTAGTGACAATTAAAATACCAACAATCGATTGGGCAACACTGTTATACCAACAGGGTATAAATACAGATGGTTAATATCCCGATAGGTACATAATAGCGACAGTTGAAATGCCAACACGTATCTATCAGTATTTTGATTGTCGTTATTTTGATTGCCAGTGTTCAATACCTGTGAGCATTTTGTCCGTTGGCATTTGGTTGTGGGGATTCTGTCAATCCGTATTTCCTCCATCGGTTAATAAACTACATACACAATGGACAATTGGAGATATTGGTGACTGTAAACTGATGGTGTCCTGGCTGATCCAATGGCACTGCTTATTAGAGTGTATTTCAACATGATAATATACTGTACCTTCACTCTGCTAATGGGATTGGTGTAGTATAGACAGTGTATAGCATTTACTCTGTGATACAATTGTAATCCTTAATACTGCCTGAATTTAATAAAAAACAACAATTATTATGCAGTAATGTCAGAGTTCACTTGCATTGAATGACATCATTTCTTAATGAAGCTTAGCAAGTATTTAATTCAGAATGTATTATATTTTGCATGGGTTACTGCTCAACAGACTTGTGGTTAACATGACAGTTTTATTACTTGAAAAAGAAAGTTGTAAATTTGCTGCTACATCTTTTGAAAACCATTAGTAAATCTTTGACAGTTTCATAAAGCAAAATGTTAATTAACATATTCTTCTGTTCCACCAAAGAGATTGAGTTTTGGATCAGTCAGTAATATGCATGTTTGGTATTCTCAATGGTAAAGACTTTTGTTACACTATTTGGGCAATGTTTACTAAGAGGCTGAGGGGAAATGGAGAAATGTGTTTTCCGTGGTCTTAGTTAATTAAAAAACTGTCAGAGTATATTAGAATACAGTACAATAGAATTGAATGATTGATATCATCTGTGAACATTATAGTATTTGAAGACTTTGGGTTAATTCAAAACTTAAAGGGGCGTACACACGGGGAGATTTTGACTAATGGACAATTTTGACTAAGCAATTTTGGAATAGATTTTAAATTGATGCACTGGAGATTTTATCTAAGCAATGATAGTCTATGATCTAGTAAAAATTGCCTTGCCTGCACAGCAATTTCTGCCAGACAATAAGCAGGATAAAAATAGGGAGCTTTTGGCTAACCTTCTAGGAGATTTTGACTATCTAGTCAAAATCTCCTATTAACCCCTTCCTGACAGAGCCAGTTTTTGCGTTCCTGACAGAGCCCTTTTTTTCAAATCTGACATGTATCACTTAAGTGGGGATAACTTTTTTTTGCTTTTACTTATCCCAGTGATTTTGAGATTGTTTTTTCGTGACACATTGTACTTCAAATTAGTGGTAAATTTGGGTCGATACAGTCTGTGTTTTTTTGTGAAAAATACCAAAATGTCGTAAAAAAATGGAAAATTTAGCAATTTGCAAAATGTTAAATTTTCTGCTTGTGAGACAAATAATCATACCACTCAAAATAGTTAATAACTAACATAGACCATATGTCTACTTTATGTTTCCATCATTATTTCAACTTCCTTTTAATTTTTTTGGACACTAGGAGGCTTACAATATGAATAGCAAATTCTCAAATTTTCAAGAAAATTTCAAACACTGATTTTTTTAGGGACCAGTTCAGTTCTGATGTGACTTTGAGGGACTTGTATGTGAGACACACCCATAACTGATACCATTTCAAAAACTGCACCCCTCACAGTATTCAAAACAGCATTTTGGAAGTTTGTTAACCCTTTAGGTGTTTCACAGGAATTAAAACAAAGTGTAGGTGAAATTTCAAAATTTCATTTTTTTTGCAGATTTGCAATTTTAATACATTTTTCTAAGGAACACAGTACATTTTACTAGAGAAATGTGACTAAAAATTGATTCCCCCAATTCTTTTGTTTTCATAAATATCCTATATGTGGCCCTAGTGTGCACGTTGACCAAACCACAGGCTTCATAATAGAAGGAGCACCTACTTGATTTTGGAGCCTCCTTTTTATGAGATTATTTTTTAGGCACCATGTAGGTTTCTAGGCACCATAAGATGCTAAAATTTAGGAACCCCCCCACAAGTGACCCCATTTTGCAAACTACACCCCTCAGGGAATTCATCTAGGGGTATAGTGTACATTTCAAACCCCCAGGGGTTTCACCAATTGTGGTACAACTGGGCAGTGAAAATGAAAAATTTAATTTTTTACACAAAAATGCAGTTCTGGCTCAAAATTTTTCATTTTCAGAAGGTATGAAGGAGAAAAAGCACCCCAAAATCTGTGCCCCAATTTCTCCCGAGTACGGCAATGCCTCACATGTGACCAAAAAATACCATTTGGGTGCATGGCAGGACTCAGAAAGGAAGGAGTGATTTTTGGATTTTGCAGCTCAGATTCTGGTGGAATGTTGGTGGGTGCTATGTTGCATTAGCAAGACCCCCCAAGCACCAATACAGTGGAACCCCCCCACAAGTGACCCCATTTTGCAAACTACACCCCTCAGGGAATTCATCTAGGGGTATAGTGTACATTTCAAACCCCCAGGGGTTTCACCAATTTTGATACAACTGGGCAGTGAAAATGAAAAATTACATTTTTTTACACAAAAATGCAGTTCTGGCTCAAAATTTTTCATTTTCATAAGGTATGAAGGAGAAAAAGCACCCCAAAATCTGTGCCCCAATTTCTCCCGAGTATGGCAATGCCTCATATGTGACCAAAAAATACCAGTTGGGTGCATGGCAGGACTCAGAAGGGAAGGAGTGATTTTTGGTGGTGGAATGTTGGTGGGTGCTATGTCGCATTAGCAAGACCCCCAAAGCACCAATACAGTGGAACCCCCCACAAGTGACCCCATTTTGCAAACTACACCCCTCAGGGAATTCATCTAGGGGTATAGTGTACATTTCAAACCCCCAGGGGTTTCACCAATTTTGATACAACTGGGCAGTGAAAATGAAAAATTACATTTTTTTACACAAAAATGCAGTTCTGGCTCAAAATTTTTCATTTTCAAAAGGTATGAAGGAGAAAAAGCACCCCAAAATCTGTGCCCCAATTTCTCCCGAGTACGGCAATGCCTCACATGTGACCAAAAAATACCATTTGGGTGCATGGCAGGACTCAGAAGGGAAGGAGTGATTTTTGGATTTTGCAGCTCAGATTCTGGTGGAATTTTGGTGGGTGCTATGTCGCATTAGCAAGACCCCCCAAGCACCAATACAGTGGAACCCCCCCACAAGTGACCCCATTTTGCAAACTACACCCCTCAGGGAATTCATCTAGGGGTATAGTGTACATTTCAAACCCCCAGGGGTTTCACCAATTTTGATACAACTGGTCTGTGCAAATGCAAAATTACATTTTTTACACAAAAATGCAGTTCTGGCTCAAAATTTTTCATTTTCACAAGGAATGAAGGAGACAAAGCACCCCAAAATCTGTGCCCCAATTTCTCCCGAGTACGGCAATGCCTCACATGTGACCAAAAAATACCATTTGGGTGCATGGCAGGACTCAGAAAGGAAGGAGTGATTTTTGGATTTTGCAGCTCAGATTCTGGTGGAATGTTGGTGGGTGCTATGTTGCATTAGCAAGACCCCCCAAGCACCAATACAGTGGAACCCCCCCCGCAAGTGACCCCATTTTGCAAACTACACCCCTCAGGGAATTCATCTAGGGGTATAGTGTACATTTCAAACCCCCAGGGGTTTCACCAATTTTGATACAACTGGGCAGTGAAAATGAAAAATTACATTTTTTTACACAAAAATGCAGTTCTGGCTCAAAATTTTTCATTTTCATAAGGTATGAAGGAGAAAAAGCACCCCAAAATCTGTGCCCCAATTTCTCCCGAGTATGGCAATGCCTCATATGTGACCAAAAAATACCAGTTGGGTGCATGGCAGGACTCAGAAGGGAAGGAGTGATTTTTGGTGGTGGAATGTTGGTGGGTGCTATGTTGCATTAGCAAGACCCCCAAAGCACCAATACAGTGGAACCCCCCCACAAGTGACCCCATTTTGCAAACTACACCCCTCAGGGAATTCATGTAGGGGTATAGTGTACATTTCAAACCCCCAGGGGTTTCACCAATTTTGATACAACTGGGCAGTGAAAATGAAAAATTACATTTTTTTACACAAAAATGCAGTTCTGGCTCAAAATCTTTCATTTTCAGAAGGTATGAAGGAGAAAAAGCACCCCAAAATCTGTGCCCCAATTTCTCCCGAGTACGGCAATGCCTCACATGTGACCAAAAAATACCATTTGGGTGCATGGCAGGACTCAGAAGGGAAGGAGTGATTTTTGGATTTTGCAGCTCAGATTCTGGTGAAATTTTGGTGGGTGCTATGTCGCATTAGCAAGACCCCCCAAGCACCAATACAGTGGAACCCCCCCACAAGTGACCCCATTTTGCAAACTACACCCCTCAGGGAATTCATCTAGGGGTATAGTGTACATTTCAAACCCCCAGGGGTTTCACCAATTTTGATACAACTGGGCTGTGCAAATGCAAAATTACATTTTTTACACAAAAATGCAGTTCTGGCTCAAAATTTTTCATTTTCACAAGGAATGAAGGAGACAAAGCACCCCAAAATCTGTGCCCCAATTTCTCCCGAGTACGGCAATGCCTCACATGTGACCAAAAAATACCATTTGGGTGCATGGCAGGACTCAGAAAGGAAGGAGTGATTTTTGGATTTTGCAGCTCAGATTCTGGTGGAATGTTGGTGGGTGCTATGTTGCATTAGCAAGACCCCCCAAGCAACAATACAGTGGAACCCCCCCACAAGTGACCCCATTTTGCAAACTACACCCCTCAGGGAATTCATCTAGGGGTATAGTGTACATTTCAAACCCCCAGGGGTTTCACCAATTTTGATACAACTGGGCAGTGAAAATGAAAAATTACATTTTTTTTTACACAAAAATGCAGTTCTGGCTCAAAATTTTTCATTTTCATAAGGTATGAAGGAGAAAAAGCACCACAAAATCTGTGCCCCAATTTCTCCCGAGTATGGCAATGCCTCATATGTGACCAAAAAATACCAGTTGGGTGCATGGCAGGACTCAGAAGGGAAGGAGTGATTTTTGGTGGTGGAATGTTGGTGGGTGCTATGTCGCATTAGCAAGACCCCCAAAGCACCAATACAGTGGAACCCCCCCACAAGTGACCCCATTTTGCAAACTACACCCCTCAGGGAATTCATCTAGGGGTATAGTGTACATTTCAAACCCCCAGGGGTTTCACCAATTTTGATACAACTGGGCAGTGAAAATGAAAAATTACATTTTTTTACACAAAAATGCAGTTCTGGCTCAAAATTTTTCATTTTCAGAAGGTATGAAGGAGAAAAAGCACCCCAAAAATCTGTGCCCCAATTTCTCCCGAGTACGGCAATGCCTCATGTGTGACCAAAAAGTGGCAGGACTCAGAAGGGAAGGAGTGATATTTGGATTTTGCAGCACAAATTCTGGTGGAATGTTGGTGGGTGCTATGTCGATTAGCAAGACCCCCAAAGCACCAATACAGTGGAACCCCCCCACAAGTGACCCCATTTTGCAAACTACACCCCTCAGGGAATTCATCTAGGGGTATAGTGTACATTTCAAACCCCCAGGGGTTTCACCAATTTTGATACAACTGGGCAGTGAAAATTTAAAATTACATTTTTTTACACAAAAATGCAGTTCTGGCTCAAAATTTTTCATTTTCATAAGGAATGAAGGAGAAAAAGCACCCCAAAATCTGTGCCCCAATTTCTCCCGAGTATGGCAATGCCTCATATGTGACCAAAAAATACCAGTTGGGTGCATGGCAGGACTCAGAAGGGAAGGAGTGATTTTTGGATTTTGCAGCTCAGATTCTGGTGAAATTTTGGTGGGTGCTATGTCGCATTAGCAAGACCCCCCAAGCACCAATACAGTGGAACCCCCCCACAAGTGACCCCATTTTGCAAACTACACCCCTCAGGGAATTCATCTAGGGGTATAGTGTACATTTCAAACCCCCAGGGGTTTCACCAATTTTGATACAACTGGGCTGTGCAAATGCAAAATTAAATTTTTTACACAAAAATGCAGTTCTGGCTCAAAATTTTTCATTTTCACAAGGAATGAAGGAGACAAAGCACCCCAAAATCTGTGCCCCAATTTCTCCCGAGTACGGCAATGCCTCACATGTGACCAAAAAATACCATTTGGGTGCATGGCAGGACTCAGAAAGGAAGGAGTGATTTTTGGATTTTGCAGCTCAGATTCTGGTGGAATGTTGGTGGGTGCTATGTTGCATTAGCAAGACCCCCCAAGCACCAATACAGTGGAACCCCCCCACAAGTGACCCCATTTTGCAAACTACACCCCTCAGGGAATTCATCTAGGGGTATAGTGTACATTTCAAACCCCCAGGGGTTTCACCAATTTTGATACAACTGGGCAGTGAAAATGAAAAATTACATTTTTTTTTACACAAAAATGCAGTTCTGGCTCAAAATTTTTCATTTTCATAAGGTATGAAGGAGAAAAAGCACCACAAAATCTGTGCCCCAATTTCTCCCGAGTATGGCAATGCCTCATATGTGACCAAAAAATACCAGTTGGGTGCATGGCAGGACTCAGAAGGGAAGGAGTGATTTTTGGTGGTGGAATGTTGGTGGGTGCTATGTCGCATTAGCAAGACCCCCAAAGCACCAATACAGTGGAACCCCCCCACAAGTGACCCCATTTTGCAAACTACACCCCTCAGGGAATTCATCTAGGGGTATAGTGTACATTTCAAACCCCCAGGGGTTTCACCAATTTTGATACAACTGGGCAGTGAAAATGAAAAATTACATTTTTTTACACAAAAATGCAGTTCTGGCTCAAAATTTTTCATTTTCAGAAGGTATGAAGGAGAAAAAGCACCCCAAAAATCTGTGCCCCAATTTCTCCCGAGTACGGCAATGCCTCATGTGTGACCAAAAAGTGGCAGGACTCAGAAGGGAAGGAGTGATATTTGGATTTTGCAGCACAAATTCTGGTGGAATGTTGGTGGGTGCTATGTCGATTAGCAAGACCCCCAAAGCACCAATACAGTGGAACCCCCCCACAAGTGACCCCATTTTGCAAACTACACCCCTCAGGGAATTCATCTAGGGGTATAGTGTACATTTCAAACCCCCAGGGGTTTCACCAATTTTGATACAACTGGGCAGTGAAAATTTAAAATTACATTTTTTTACACAAAAATGCAGTTCTGGCTCAAAATTTTTCATTTTCATAAGGTATGAAGGAGAAAAAGCACCCCAAAATCTGTGCCCCAATTTCTCCCGAGTATGGCAATGCCTCATATGTGACCAAAAAATACCAGTTGGGTGCATGGCAGGACTCAGAAGGGAAGGAGTGATTTTTGGATTTTGCAGCTCAGATTCTGGTGGAATGTTGGTGGGTGCTATGTGGCATTAGCAAGACCCCCGAAGCACGGTGAAATGATGAACCTAATAATCCATAGATGTGTGGTATATTTTAAAACACTCCTTTATACATAGGCCGGGTTTGTCGGGGCAAGTTTCACAGTGGAAAATAGTTTCCTTTCTTATTCCCTTTTTATAGCAAACTTTGCACCTTTTTTGTGTCCTGCCCTTTCTTGCAGTGGAGGGGATTTTGTTCGGAAAATGCTGCCCTGGTACAATACGGGGGCCAGTACTAGAAGTACTGGGGCCCTCTGCCTGCTGGTTCCCAAATACTAGGCCCTTTATGACTTCCTCTTGAAAGTGCATAAATGTCCCCCTCTGGCCGGTAGAATGGAATAGCACGTAAGCGTTATACAGTGCCATCTGGATGATATACACGGCCAGCTTCTTGTACCAGATTTTTGTTTTCCGCAGGGCACTGTACGGCTTCAGTACCTGATCTGAAAGATCCACTCCGCCCATGTACCTATTGTAATCCAGGATACAATTAGGTTTTGAGGTGTGGGTACTGGTACCTCGTACAGGGACGGAGGTGGTACTGTCTCCGTGAATTGTTGTCAGTATAAGGACATCCCTCTTGTCCTTATATTTGACCAACAACATATTTTCGGTGCATATTCCCCTGCTTTCACCCCTTCTCATTACTTGGGCAATGTGCGTTTTTGGGAGGCCTCTTTGGTTCTTGCGCACAGTACCGCAAGCTGCTGTACCTCTTGAACCAAGGGCCTTAAACAGGGGGATGCTAGTGTAAAAGTTATCCACATAGAGGTGATAACCTTTATCCAGGAAGGGGTGCACTAAATCCCAGACAATTTTTCCACTAACACCTACGAGGGAGGGGGGGCATTCTGGCGGTTCAATTCTTGAATCCTTCCCTTCATATACCCTAAACCTGTGAGTGTACCCTGAGGTGCTTTCACACAGCTTATACATTTTTATGCCATACCTTGCCCTCTTACTGGGAAGGTACTGGCGGAATTTAACCCTTCCTTTAAAATGTATAAGGGACTCGTCTATGCAAATGAATTTATCTGGGATGTACATCTCTTCAAATTTGGCACTGAAATGATCAATGACCGGCCTGACTTTGAATAGCCGGTCAAAGGTGGGATCATCTCTGGGTGGGCACTGTGCATTATCGTTGTAATGCAAAAATTTAAGGATCGTCTCAAATCGAGCCCGGGGCATGGCCATACGGTAAAATGGGGTGCTGTACAGAACATCTGTACTCCAATATTGCCTAATTTCTGGCTTTTTTACTATGCCCATATGAAACACCAGACCCCAAAACGTCATCATCTCTACTGCATCTACAGGGGTCCACCTAGCAAATGATGACGTGGGGTTTTGAGCAATAAACTGCTGGGCATATAAATTAGTTTGGTCCACCATTAAATTTATAAAATCATCAGAGAAAAATAATTTGAAAAAGTCAATTTCTCTGAGACCTGTGGAATCAAATTGGATTCCTGGCATGGCCAAAAACTCAGGAACCTGGGGCTCAAAATTGTCTGGTGGTGGGGTCCATACGAGATCAATTATTGGGGGGTGGGTCTCAGCTGCTCTACGGGGGCGTCTTTGAGGGGGTCCCTCATCACCAGAGGAGGAAGAGGAGCTTAAGACGAATCCTTCAAATTCCCCGCTTGCATCACTGGCTGTGTCAGAGTCAGAGGCAAGCATGGCATATGCCTCCTCCGCTGAATACATTCTTCTGGATGACTGGGATGACATTTGGGATGACATTTGGGATGACATTTGGGATGCCATTTTTATTTTTGTGTTACTGGTAGTGAAATGTTTCAACACGTGTATAGTGTAGGGGGGGGGTACAAACTTTATTTCAACCCGGGGGGTATTTAGTGTGTAGTGTGTATGTAGTGCAGAAAAAAAAAATACTTTATACAAAAAAAAAATTGAAGGGGTTAAAAAAAAAAAAAAATTGAAGGGGTTAAAAAAAAAAAATTGAAGGGGTTAAAAAAAAAAAAAAAAAGGTCCTGCGCCAAAAATTGAGCACAGATGTTGGTCAGTAACGTCCGTCACTGAACAGCGCTCAAAGGCAACAGGAATTTGATAAAAAAAAAAAAAATAGATCAACCCTGTGCCGAAAAAGATGATCAGTGATGTACGTCACTGATCAGCGCACAGTGGCCACAGGACACCCACAAAATCACAGTGTGTGTAAAAAAAAAATTAAAAAAAGACCCCACAGCACCCACAAAAAAAAAAAGGTGATCAGTGATGCGACACTGATTACCAGTGAGGGGCAGCAGGTGCACAACCTTTGGTGCAACTGACAGTGCAACTGGCAGGTATATATATATAAAAAAAAAAAACCTCTGCACCCCCAAAAAGTTGCTGATCACCTCAGATATAGTGATCAGCACAAAAGGCGGGGGCAGCAGACACAAAATTTAGCACTCTCTATCACTCTCTGTCACTATCTCTCTCTATCTCTCTATCTCTCACTATCTATCACTCTATGACACTGCAGCAGCAGCACTGACAGTTATATATATGAAAAATAACCCCTGCACCCCCAAAAAGTTGCTGGGGGTGCACAAAAGGGGGGCAGCAGACACAAAATATAGCAGTCTCTATCACTCTCTGTCACTATCTCTCTCTATCTCTCTATCTCTCTATCTCTCACTATCTATCACTCTATGACACTGCAGCAGCAGCACTGACAGGTATATATATATATATAAAAAAAACCCTGCGCCCCCAAAAATTTGCTGATCAGTTAATTTATACTGATCAGCACAAAAGGGGGGGCAGCAGTCAGTTATATAAAAAATATATAGCACAATCTGTCACTATCTCTCTATCTCTCTCTATCTCTCTCTCTCTATCTCTCTCTATCTCTCTCTATCTCTCTATCTATAACTCTATTACACTGCAGCAGCACAAAATATAGCACTCTCTGTCACTAGGCCTCTCTATCTCTCTCTATCTCTCTCTCTCTATCTCTCTATCTAATAACTCGCAGCAGCACAACACAGCACAACACAGCACAGGATGTCACAAGAAGATGCAAGATCCAGGCAGTGATCAGGTAAGTATTTAGCAAGGTTCTGGTCAGTAAATGGCGACAGCTGGGCACGGTGACCGCACTGCACGCTATTCCAGACCGGAATGGCGTCTGCAGTGCAGTCACCGTTAGTTTAAACCCCCCTCCATGGCTGTGATTGGTCCGTCGGTCCGACGAACCAATCACGGCCTTTGGGGGCGGGCGGGGTGAGGTGGGGTGACACCAGTGTCACCCTTACACCCCGCGGTGATTGGTGCTGTACTTTACAGCACCAATCACCTCCGATCCCGTGTCACCGGCGAACGTTATTCGCCGGTGACACAGAAAACGCTGTGAATGGCTGTTCACACTGAACAGCCAATCACAGCGATCGCCGACGGGGGGGCGGCATCGCAGCCCCCCCTGGGCATGCAGGGACATGTCTGCTGTCAGGGACAGCAGACATCGTCCCTCTGTCACTGCGTCTCTAGACGCAGTGACAGTTTGAAGTCATGACGTATATATACGTCATGTGTCGGGAAGTACTTCCCGGCCATGACGTATATATACGTCAAATGTCGGGAAGGGGTTAAAAGTTCTCAGTGCACCCCTTTAGTGTTTCAAAATGATATGCAGATTTCCACTTATAGTAAACCACACTACCTTAATCCGCATACTGGTGACAGTTATTTCAAATTAGAAGAATCTCTGTATACACTTACCTTTAAATAGCCCTAATTTACAATAATATGCCCATGACACGTCTGTGGCAAACTTAATTTTGTGCACAAATGCCCAGTTTTCACCTGCTGCCTATATCTACTCATTCGCAAGTGGAGGTGTAACTAAGATCTTATCTTCTTTGAATGTCTGATAATTTCCATAATTTCATGCAAACCTTTTAAAAATTCAAGCAGTGCCAATTATAGAACCACATGCTGTCCCTAATTTAATGCTTAATTAAACAATTTGCACTTGTCATTGTTCTCATTTACAGCCAGTACTGTATATGCCATGCACACACCTTGGGTGAAATGTAATAGGGTGAGAGAATCAGAAAGTGAGAGATTTGGTAAGAAATCTCCAGGGTTTTTTAAAGCGGCAATCATTTGATTTTGCAGTGTAAATGATTGCCGCTTTAAAAAAACCTGGAGATTTCTTACCAAATCTCTCACTTTCTGATTCTCACCCTATTACATTTCACCCAAGGTGTTTGCATTCAGTTTTCTCATGGTATAGTTTATTTATAGTGGGTCTGTTATGTTCCAAGGCTCATAAAAATACGTTCTTTTCATAACTTTTCCATTATTCACCTTAATAGTAAGACTGCTAATGACATTGAATCCACATCTGCAAAACTGCACTTGAGGAAAAATATTTAAATGACTTAAAATTCAAAGACGTGTTTTAAATTCCAAAGGATCAGCTTCATTCTACTTAAGCAAAATAAATTACAAGGTTCCTTTCATATTAATATGAAAATATAAATTAAGTATTGGAAAATGGAAGAGCTATTTAATCAAATTTTTATTTTAAATTTAAAGTATACCACTAGGTTTGTGAATCTAAATCATTACCTAATACTAGTTGGCTTCATCGTACCAGAATATGAACCTTGGTTAGAGGATCACTAGCATAAAGCATTATATACAGTGCTCGAAGTGGAAATTTTAAAGTGGGGGGTATGGAAAAATAAAGGACTTATTTATGCGCGCGCCGGGTGTGGCCACTGAAAAAGGGGGCGTGTCTTTACGTGTAGCGTACCATACCACATACCCCTTATATACCACACTAGTAGGACCCCTTATACTATCTAGTACTAGTGCCCCTTGCACATTGTGCCACACTGTGAGAGCCCAAATTCAAGGACAGCAAGGACAAACAGACAGAGTGACAGCAAAGAGAGACTGACAGCGGGAACAAAGAGAGAAAGTGACAGGGACAGCCACATATGTATATTGGGTATCACGGTGTGTGGCAAATGTATAATGAGCATCACTGTGTTTGGCATTTGCTCATTATACATTTGCCACACACCGTGATGCCCAATATACATTTGGCACACACCGTTGTGTCCAATATACATTTGCCACACACCGTTGTGTCCAATATACATTTGCCACACACCGTGATGGGTGAGAAGGAGGTTAAGCAGAGGAGAGGAGTAGTGGAAGAGGAGAAGGGGAGAGGAGGTAGGGGGAAGGGTAGGGTAGGGGAGGAGGTATGGAGGAGGAGAAGGAGCGGAGAAGGGAGAGCAGTACAAGTGGGCGCTGTGTACCTCCTGTCACGATCAGCAGCGACGGTAGTTGCTCCTGTTCCCAGATCTGCTCCAGTTTTTTTCTGCTCCAGTTCCCAGGTCTGCTGCACTCCACCCCCCCCCCTCCCCGGCAACTCCTGTTCCCTGACGCCGCTCTTTCTTCTTGGCACCGGGTGTTCTTCTCCTGTACCCCAGCGCAGGGTCCCTGGCAGTCTAGGAAAGAGAGAGAAGTGGGGTAAAAGAGGTGGGGAGGAGAGAGATAGAGGGGGAAGAGAGAGCAGGGAAGAGAGAGTGAGGGAAAGAGAAGGTGGTGGTGAGAAGGAGGGGAAATGGAGGAGGGGGAGTGGAAGAGGGGGAGAGGAGGAGGGGAGAGTAGATGAGGAGGAGGGGGAACAGAGGAGAGGAGGAGGTGGGGGAGTGGTGGAGGAAGGGGAGCGGAGAAGGGAGAGCAGGAGAGGGGGTGAGGAGGGGAAGTGAAGGAGAAGGGGAGCGGAAAAGGAGGTGTGTGGAGGAAAGGGGGTGAGGAGGAGGGGAAGTAGAGGAGAGGAGGAGGTGGTGGGGGAGCTGAGGAAAGGAGGAGGAGTGGAGGAGAGGAGAAGGGAGAGCAAAGGAGGGGGAAAGGGGGTGCGGAGGATAGGGACTCGGAGTGAGTATGAGGGAAGCAGAGGAGAGGAGGAGGGGAAGCAGAGGAGCACAGGAAGGGGAGCAGAGCAGGTGGTTGGGGAGCTGAGGAGAGTAGAAGGGAGAGCATGGGAGGGGGAGAGGGCCTGAGGAGGAGGTTAAGCAGAGGAGAGGAAAAGTGTAGAAGAGGAAGAATGTAGAAGTGGAGGGGGAGGGTTGGGGAGAGGAGGATGAGGAGGGTGGGTGAGAGGAGGATGAGGAGGGGGGAGAGGAGGAGGAGGAGGAGGAGGAGGGAGTCGGGAGGAGTGGACATGTGGTGGATGAGCAGATGTACCTCCTGATAAGATCAGCAGTGTCATTATTTTTTGCTCCTTCTACCGGGCTCTCTCCCCCGGCACTAATCATCTGCATCTCATTCATACATACTACACGCACTGCCGCTCCCATTCACACATACTACACGCACTGCCGCTCCCATTTAAACATACTATATACACTACCGCTCTCATTCATACATACTACACGCACTGACGCTGTCATTCATACATACTACACGCACTGCCGCTCCCATTCATACATACTACACGCACTGCCGCTCCCATTCACAAATACTACACGCACTGCCGCTCCCATTCATACATACTACACGCACTGACGCTGTCATTCATACATACTGCACACACTGCCGCCCTCATACATGCTGCACACACTGCCGCCCTCATACATGCTGCACACACTGCCACACTGCCGCCCTCAAACATGCTGCACACACGGCTGCCCTCATACATGCTGCACACACTGCCGCCCTCATACATGCTGCACACACTGCCGCCCTCATACATGCTGCACACACTGCCGCCCTCCTACATACTACACACTGCCGCCCTCATACATACTGCACACACTGCCGCCCTCATACATGCTGCACACACTGCCGCCCTCATACATGCTGCACACACTGCCGCCCTCATACATGCTGCACACACTGCCGCCCTCATACATGCTGCACACACTGCCGCACTCATACATGCTGCACACACTGACGCCCTCATACATGCTGCACACACTGCTGCTCTCACTCAAACATACATACACTCACTGCTTCCATACATATATCCATCCCACCACACCACATGTCAAGACACACTGAGACCACTACACTACCTGTTGTCCTCTGGCTTCTGAGGCTGCAGGCCGGGCTCTGGCAGCTGTCTCTGTGTGCTCTGGGGGAAAATGGTAGAACCTATTGCTCCTGTATACCACAGAGGGGTCCCTACTGTGGGCGCCCAGAGGGGTTAATAATAAAGGTGCTCCTATAGCACGTGTCCAGCGATTTGTGGGGCAGCATTGGTGGGTTTGTGGAGAATGGGCAGGGGTTTTGGTTGGGGAAGGGTACCTGGTGTCTGCTCCTGTTGCAGGCTTCTTACCGTCACTTTCCTCTCCGCGATGTCTGGTAGCTGGCTGTTCAGTGCTGGCAGCGCTGTCCTCTGATCCGCCGGAGGGCGCACTAGTGCGGGCGCCGCAGCGTTGCCGCACTCAGTCGCCCCTCCGGTTCCCTGGCAGTCCAGTCTGGGGTCCTCTCTCTCTCCAGGGTGGCAGCGGTTTCCTTCTCTCGGCTCCTCTCCAGTCACGTGGCCCAGCCGGCTCTGTCCCCGCCGGCTGCTTCTCCAGTACTCCTGCGCACCCGACTCCGTCCCTGTGAGGACTCGGAGGGCTGCTGCGGGTAAGCGTGCACCCGCCTGGCACTCTTCTCCTCTCGCTCGCCACGCTGCCCTCTCTCTCCTTCCCGTCCGGGACCCCCCTGACCTCCTAGCATCTCCCCTTCTCTCTCTATACGTCCCCCTGCGCTGTCAATCAGCCTGGGGACATCTCTTTGCGCCCTCCGCCGGGGATTAACCCCTTGGGTCCTGGCACCTGTCGGCTGTCCCTGCTATAACGGATACCCCTGGCTGGGGTGCCACACCCGCACAATCACTTCCTGGCTGTGCTCTGTAGCCGCCGGGTGGGGACCCCTGCAGGAGCACTGTGGAGACTGCTGTCCAAAAAAAAAAAAAAAATAGTGTTCGAAGTGAAGTGCCGGTGTGACATACTGTTGTATACCGGCCCACTTCGAGCACTGATTATATATATATCTATTTGAGAAACTATATATATATATATATATATATATATATATATATAGCAGTCGAACGGTCTGGCACTCTGGATGAAACAGGCCAACCACCGGGGTGCCTTCCTGAGTAAGGTATAAAGCTGGCTTTGGATCCACAGCAATGGAATCACGAGGCGGCTCCGGAATTGGTGCAAAATAATTTGTATTTAAATCATAAAAAGCCAGCTTTATATATACATAAAGGGTTGCTTTGGCGTCTTGAAAGAAATGAACGAATGCATATATGAAATTTTAGAAGAAATTTTTTTTTTTAAATAAATGTTGGTTGTATAATCTGAAGTTGTACACTTATTTATATGCGGTGTAAAATCACATCATAACCAGGTGGTGGAATTTAATCCAGCACTCTCTATATTTCTATATATATATCTATATATATATATATATATACAGTCCCAAATTGACCGGCACTCTGGTGTGTAGGCAGCTGAGTCTGGTGATCATCCAAACAGTAGTTATACAGTATCCCAAAAGGATGTCACTCAGAAGAAAAAAGACAGACAAACGATCGTCTCCTTAGCCATCACTGAGACTGTAAGAGATGCATTGCGCAAAGACTTTCCAAGGATCCCAGCGCTATACACGATCCCCAAAATGCATAAGGATCCCTTGCACCCTCCGGGCAGACCGATTTTTTCTGCCCGGGACTCCATCTATTACGGCATCTCGAAATATTTAGACCATTATCTTCAGCCACTTATCCAGTCTCACCCGAGGTTCCTCAAAGACACCACCACCTTCCTCAATAAACTTCAAACCTGGTCAAGGAACAAACAGAAATCTCTGATGTGCACGATTGATGTATCCAGTCTGTACACCCGCATACCCCAGACAGCTGGTGTACAGGCCACCAACAGATTTCTATCAGGAAATCTACATTACAAAGGCCCGGACCAAGACTTTTTCATCCAGCTTCTTGAACTGACACTTACAAGAAATTATTTCTTGTTTAACGGCAACATGTATCTGCAACGCTCGGGGTGTGCTATGGGGTCTTGCGTAGCCCCGAGCTTTGCAAACATATACATGTTTGAGATTGAACAAGACTTCTTCTTTGCTGACAACTTAATTGCTTCCCAAATTGCAGGGTACACCAGATACATAGATGACATCTTCCTTCTGTGGACTGGACCCCAACAAGCATTTGAAGATTTGATCGCGGGCATTAATGCCTTACAATGTCCCATCAAATTGACCTATGAGTGCAGTTACCAAACTGTTCACTATCAGGATGTCAGCATCTCACAAAATGATGACGGAGTCCTTTCAAGCTCCATGTTTTATAAACCCATAGACAGGAACACGATACTACAAGGGAAGAGTCACCACCCGGACTCCCTTAAACAATCATTATCGTTCTCTCAATTCCTGAGAGTAAGTAGAATCTGCAGTGATCCTATAGATGCAAACAAACAGATGGACCTGATGCTTCACAAATTCCTCCAACGCGGTTACCACCACAAAACCCTGATCAGAGCTAAAAACCAAGCCATGATAATGTCAAGAGAAGAGGCATTATTGGACAAAATAAAGTTGTTTGGACACAAGAATTCACCATCACCAGCACTTCACTTATGCACCAAGCCAAAATGATCTGGCCAATTGTTGCACAAGACAGCTCATTACCGGCCCTAATGGGTGCCAAAATTCTTCCCTCCTATCGAAGAAGCAAAAATATTCGTGATATGGTGGTCCATAATGACATTAGCAACTTTAGTGCCCCTAAACCCAGTCATTTTTTGACTCGCAAACCCGGCAACTACAGGTGCACTGGCTGCACTACCTGTAGTACCATGGATACAGGGGATAAGTTCAGTCACCCATATACAGGTAAACAATACCTTATCAAATACCCGTTAACATGTTCAAGTCGATTCGTAGTCTACCAAATTAAATGCCCGTGTGGCTTACTCTATATCGGCAAAACTTCCAGGCAAATCAAGGAAAGACTGGCCTTGCACCAATCACATATTAAAGCAGCACTGGAAGGGAAAACTGCAGACCAACCAGTGGCCAGACATTGGAAAACAGCACATCACAGTAGGACTAATATCAGAATGAAGATGATTGACCACGTACCCGCAAACAACAGGGGAGGTGACAGAGATAGAACTTTATTGCAGAGAGAGACATATTGGATACACACTTTGCAAACCCTCCATCCAAAAGGACTGAACGAGATGCTCTCTTACTCTGCCTTTCTTTAACAGACTCAGGATCATACAGTGCTACACACGGTCATTCCCCCATACATCGTGTTTCCCCACCTGACTCGGGACTGTATTTCACATTGTGTTTTGAGATTTGACTGTTTGCCATTCTGCATCCAGTCTTCTCATTATGTTGCCCCTGACATTTGCCTGCCCAGTCATTTCAGTTCCGTTCATTGATTATACATATTTTTTCTACTTTTTATTTTTCATAAATTGTAGCCGGACTCGCGGTTGCCCGTAGCAACCATTAGTCTTACATTGTTAGACGTTTCAAATTTTTTTACTGCGATATTGCTCAAGGTTACCATTAGTAACCACTGATTTCTCCCTGCTTTTTGTGCTCTTCATTTTTCACAGGCTCCGTTATATGCACAGTTCACATTCTCACACTCTTGTACTTTTATTTTCACAGTGGCTCACAGTTATCATTCCATGTACATAACTCCAATGGGGGCACCCGGCCGTCAGCATAACAGGTCGGCATGTTTCAGCACCATGAACACCCCCAGCCGGGAAGCACGCACTGTGTCCCGGGTACACACCATTACATCCCCATGGTAACCAGCAGCCCTGGTGAAGCCGCGCCTCTTGGGAGGTGCCGAGCCGTCTCTGCTGTTGCACACTGATGACGTCACCGGACCCTAAACGGAGGCAAGGCTTGGTGATGGGCGCACTAAACTGTAAGTTTTGTTTCTCTATATATATGTCTGCATGTAACATGTTCTTTAAGTCTTGATAAAAGGGCCAAAGCCCTGAAACGTTAGGCTAAGGAGACGATCGTTTGTCTGTCTTTTTTTTTCTGAGTGACATCCTTTTGGGATACTATATATATATATATATATATATATAGTACTGGTATCTGCCGAGGTTCCCTTTCAGGTCCCAGAGTAGAAGAAGAGGCGGCACTCAAACGGACTTCTTAAATCAAGTAAATCTTTGTATTAAGTCATAAATGTAAAAGCAGTTCGACAACGTTTCAAGACCAAAACAACGGTCTTTTCATCAGGTCCATACAATCATTACATTGTGCAAAATGTGGTCACAAAAGTATCTTACCTCCAGGGAGACTATATAGGGATCAGTGTGCGGTAGCGTGCATACAGGACGCCAACAGCCGGTGTACAGGACTTCCGGTCCGGCGGACCTCTCGGAGCCGCCTCCGAAGGGGAGTGTCCACTCGGCGTCACTATGACAGGGCTGCCAGCGAAACAAACTGTGAATGAAAACGTGAAAAAAAAGGCTGTCAAAACCCGTGAAACATAACAAACGTGATGAGTGAGCTACTGTTTAGAGAGATAAGAGTGGGCAGAAAGGAAGTGGAAAATAAAAACAAACATATACATGTACACATATACAATATACAAATAACATTGAAAAAAGACCGGCTCAAGATGAAATATATTAGTTAAATGATTAATGGCAAGTTACTTTTATAATATGAAGACGGGTCTAATCAAACCGCGTCATTATGTGTATATCACCTGGAAGTTATATTCCATACGGTGATTTAAACACTGTTTCCGTTACCTTAATACCATAATAGCTGTAAAACGCATAATCAGCCCTGGACTTGTCAGGTGCCGATACTGAGCCGATAAAATGTGGAGCAAAAACACTCGGTGTACGTCCTCATCTATCAATTATACCTGCTATTGGGTATATCAATGAATTATAGGGCGCATGTAGAATATAACTACAGTGGGAGTATAGACATCATCTGAAGTGTCTACTCTGTCGACCCGTGTAGTAACCGCAATATATTAGTTGGCCTCAGTTTCGATGTTAAGTGTATCATTTCATCTAGAGCACAACAGCAAAATTTATATCCATCTGCATATTTAGCCAAAACAGTTCAAGATCAATACCATAGTGCTGCAATCATTATATAGGGAAAAACCATACGATAATGAACCTGTCATAAAAAGATGTTCCAAGTGAATTTTTCATTAAGTCCTTTAGGGGACAATGTATTCAACAAGTAAATCCATTTGGACTCACACTGTGACAGTTTTTTAAGGCGATCACCACCTCTAGGGAGCGGTGGAATATGGTCGATTATTTTGCAGCGCATGCTTGCAAGAGGGTGTCCAAGCTCCCTAAAGTGCTTTGCCACCGGTTGTTCCACACATTTGGCATCTTTGCCAGCTATGGCGGCCCGAATTGCTGCCCGATGTTGAGCCATTCTAATGCGTAAATTGCAAGTAGTTTGGCCGACATACATAAGTCCACACGGACACGTAATGATGTATATAATGAATGGCATGATGCATGTCAACGTGTGTTGTATGCAGAATTTTTTGCCGGTGTAATGGTTTTTAACATAAGCACCCGGTTCCATCGAATTGCAGGTAGTGCAGGAAGGGCATCGTACACTGCCACGGATCTTGGTAGGTAAAAAAGTTCCTCGATTTAAGGGCGTCAAATTCGTCTTCACCAACATATCCTTGATACTCCTCCCCCTCCTATATGCTGGCATTAGTGATTTATTCTTCAGGCAAGGCAATGCGGGGTCACTTGTCATCATAGGCCACAGACTTTGAATCGATTTGGAAAGCGTCTCGCATGTGGGGGTATATTTAGTGACAAATGGTATTTTGTCACCCACCGATTTCTTATTGCTGGTTTTTAATAGGTCATCACGAGACAGTAGCAGAACCTCAGCTTTCGTCTGTAACAATTTTTTAAGAGGGTAACCACGATCAACGAATTTTTTAATCATGTCATCCAGGGTATCCGCCAGAATGGATTTATTGCTGGAAATTCGGGCTGCACGCAGCATCTGCGATCGCGGCAGACCCCTTTTCAATAACGGAGGATGACAACTGGAGTTTAATAGGAAAGTGTTCCTGTCAGTGTCTTTATGGAACACCGATGTATCAAATTTATTATCCTGTAGCGATATCCTTACATCCAAGTAATTTATTGATAAAGCGTCCATAGTAGATGTAAACTTTATAGGGGTATCCTGGATGTTGATATTGTGGATAATCTCCTTTAGCTCCTCTTGCGTGCCGGTCCATAGAATCAGGAGATCGTCTATGTAGCGGCAGTACATGAATATTTTGGCTGAGATCATGACATCATCAAAGAAAAATTGTTGCTCTTTTTCAAACATATATATATTTGCTATGGCCGGTGCCACCGGGGAACCCATGGCACACCCCGTGGTTTGAATGAAGTATTGGCCATTATGAATAAAGTAATTATGGGATAACGTGTATTCAAGGAGTTGGATGAAGAGTGGAATTGGTATAAGGTCGAATTTTTTTCGTGTCAGGAACGCCTGAGTAGCTGCCAGTGCTCCGGAATGTGGAATAACAGAATATAAATTTTTAACGTCCAGTGTGCATAACTGCAAGTCTGAAGGTGGAGATTGTAGGTTATTTATTTTATTTAATAACTGGGTCGTATCCTTGAGGAATGTCGGCTCTTGTGTCAACAGGGGTTGCAGAAATGAGTCCAGCCATTTAGAGACAGGGTGTGCTATAGAGTCAATAGCCGATATTATAGGCCTCGGAGGTGGGTTTTTGTCATCTTTGTGGACTTTCGGGATTGTGTAGATAACCGGAGTCCGTGGATGTTCCTGGAGTAATTTATTCCGGCTTTTATTATCAATTTGACCCGTGTCCACCGCCTCCCGTAAAATACCTGCCAATTCTTTGTTGAACCTCTCTGTCGGGTTCCCTCGCAAGGCACAGTATGTTTCAGGGTCATTTAGCATACTATCGAGATTTGTTACATATGTAACTCTATCCTGCAGTACTATACCCCCGCCCTTGTCGGCGGGGCGGATAATTAAATTATTATCCTCTGATAGATGTTTCAAGGCATTACGTTCCACTCTGGACATGTTATTATGACATTTTTTTTTGTTTAATGTCATACTCGGTCACTGACAGATCTAGCAGGCGATTGAAGGTCTTTAATGTGGGGTTCGATGATGGGGGATCAAATGTTGTAGTTTTATTTTTTATCAGAGATGCAGGAGTATTTAGTTCACTAGTTGCTGTTTTGAACTGAAAAAATTCTTTTGTTTTTAAATTACGGTGTAGACCATACAGGTCAATTTTCCATTGTAGGTCGCTATGTTTTGTAGAAGGGACGAACGATAGTCCTCTGTTTAATACCGACAATTCTGGAGGTGTCAAAACATGCGATGACAAGTTAAAAACTAGTACCGGCTGCCCCTTGTTGGCGGCTTTGTATATCCTTTCGCTTTGGCCCCCCCGCCGGGTATACTTGCGGTTTTGGTGCGGGTTATTGCACCTAAAGGGCCTTGTGTACTAGTTGAAGGGTCATCCGATTCCTGTACGTTGAAATCGCTGTCGCTGTTCGTTGCAGAGTCAGATCTTGGTGTGTTGGTTCTCTGTTGTTTCCAAGACTTTCGCTGTTTATAGGGACGAGAAGTTGTAGATTGGGACCCGTAGAGCCATCGGTAGACTTTATAGTCTTCATAGTCTGTTTTGACGGTAGATAATTTAGTTTTTTTTAAAGGCCACCAGGTCCTCCTTGTACTTCAAACACTGGACTTCCAGCTTCTCCCAGAGTTGTGCGTTTTTTTTGTCATCCAAGATTTTTTTATTGGATGCTTTTATTTCAGCAATCTTGGCTTTAGTTTCTGTGAGAATCCGGCCGGATTCCGCAACCACCAGGAGCATTAAGTCCATACTGGCCTTATTCAGGACTGAGACCCATTTCCGACAAAAGTCCGCATTATTGCGGCCAATTGTTGGAATGTTTCTAATCCTGAAGCCACGTGGGATCATGTTGGATCGGAAATAATCCGATAGAGATGTACCGTGAAGTAAGTAATCTGTCTCTTTTTTGAGGTATTTAAACAGAGTATTGAACAGTTCGTCAGGTGTAGTTACATCTGATTTGGGGCTTAAATCCTCTTGAAATAGGATTGCCTCCGCTTGTTCTTGTGATAGAGAAAGACGTTCACCCAAGTGTTCCTTGAGATCCAGAAAAGATAATTTTGCCATCCTTACTTGGTGTATATTACTCCAATTCTGTAAGGTAATTTTGTGGGTCACAAGTTGCCAGGTGGTAGTAAGCAATGTCCAGAATAAAGCAAATAGAATTTTGCTCCGGTGCCTCAACAAAGTGAGATTGCCCAACAGGGGATCCCACACATATACAAAGCAAGGGGGGGATTGGCACTCAGGACCACTGGAACAATGCCGGGGTGCCTTCCATATAGAGATATACAGTACTGGTATCTGCCGAGGTTCCCTTTCAGGTCCCAGAGTAGAAGAAGAGGCGGCACTCAAACGGACTTCTTAAATCAAGTAAATCTTTGTATTAAGTCATAAATGTAAAAGCAGTTCGACAACGTTTCAAGACCAAAACAACGGTCTTTTCATCAGGTCCATACAATCATTACATTGTGCAAAATGTGGTCACAAAAGTATCTTACCTCCAGGGAGACTATATAGGGATCAGTGTGCGGTAGCGTGCATACAGGACGCCAACAGCCGGTGTACAGGACTTCCGGTCCGGCGGACCTCTCGGAGCCGCCTCCGAAGGGGAGTGTCCACTCGGTGTCACTATGACAGGGCTGCCAGCGAAACAAACTGTGAATGAAAACGTGAAAAAAAGGCTGTCAAAACCCGTGAAACATAACAAACGTGATGAGTGAGCTACTGTTTAGAGAGATAAGAGTGGGCAAAAAACCCACCTCCGAGGCCTATAATATCGGCTATTGACTCTATAGCACACCCTGTCTCTAAATGGCTGGACTCATTTCTGCAACCCCTGTTGACACAAGAGCCGACATTCCTCAAGGATACGACCCAGTTATTAAATAAAATAAATAACCTACAATCTCCACCTTCAGACTTGCAGTTATGCACACTGGACGTTAAAAATTTATATTCTGTTATTCCACATTCCGGAGCACTGGCAGCTACTCAGGCGTTCCTGACAGGAAAAAAATTCGACCTTATACCAATTCCACTCTTCATCCAACTCCTTGAATACACGTTATCCCATAATTACTTTATTCATAATGGCCAATACTTCATTCAAACCACGGGGTGTGCCATGGGTTCCCCGGTGGCACCGGCCATAGCAAATATATATATGTTTGAAAAAGAGCAACAATTTTTCTTTGATGATGTCACGATCTCAGCCAAAATATTCATGTACTGCCGCTACATAGACGATCTCCTGATTCTATGGACCGGCACGCAAGAGGAGCTAAAGGAGATTATCCACAATATCAACATCCAGGATACCCCTATAAAGTTTACATCTACTATGGACGCTTTATCAATAAATTACTTGGATGTAAGGATATCGCTACAGGATAATAAATTTGATACATCGGTGTTCCATAAAGACACTGACAGAAACACTTTCCTATTAAACTCCAGTTGTCATCCTCCGTTATTGAAAAGGGGTCTGCCGCGATCGCAGATGCTGCGTGCAGCCCGAATTTCCAGCAATAAATCCATTCTGGCGGATTCCCTGGATGACATGATTAAAAAATTCGTTGATCGTGGTTACCCTCTTAAAAAATTGTTACAGACGAAAGCTGAGGTTCTGCTACTGTCTCGTGATGACCTATTAAAAACCAGCAATAAGAAATCGGTGGGTGACAAAATACCATTTGTCACTAAATATACCCCCACATGCGAGACGCTTTCCAAATCGATTCAAAGTCTGTGGCCTATGATGACAAGTGACCCCGCATTGCCTTGCCTGAAGAATAAATCACTAATGCCAGCATATAGGAGGGGGAGGAGTATCAAGGATATGTTGGTGAAGACGAATTTGACGCCCTTAAATCGAGGAACTTTTTTACCTACCAAGATCCGTGGCAGTGTACGATGCCCTTCCTGCACTACCTGCAATTCGATGGAACCGGGTGCTTATGTTAAAAACCATTACACCGGCAAAAAATTCCGCATACAACACACGTTGACATGCATCATGCCATTCATTATATACATCATTACGTGTCCGTGTGGACTTATGTATGTCGGCCAAACTACGTGCAATTTACGCATTAGAATGGCTCAACATCGGGCAGCAATTCGGGCCACCATAGCTGGCAAAGATGCCAAATGTGTGGAACAACCGGTGGCAAAGCACTTTAGGGAGCTTGGACACCCTCTTGCAAGCATGCGCTGCAAAATAATCGACCATATTCCACCGCTCCCTAGAGGTGGTGATCGCCTTAAAAAACTGTCACAGTGTGAGTCCAAATGGATTTACTTGTTGAATACATTGTCCCCTAAAGGACTTAATGAAAAATTCACTTGGAACATCTTTTTATGACAGGTTCATTATCGTATGGTTTTTCCCTATATAATGATTGCAGCACTATGGTATTGATCTTGAACTGTTTTGGCTAAATATGCAGATGGATATAAATTTTGCTGTTGTGCTCTAGATGAAATGATACACTTAACATCGAAACTGAGGCCAACTAATATATTGCGGTTACTACACGGGTCGACAGAGTAGACACTTCAGATGATGTCTATACTCCCACTGTAGTTATATTCTACATGCGCCCTATAATTCATTGATATACCCAATAGCAGGTATAATTGATAGATGAGGACGTACACCGAGTGTTTTTGCTCCACATTTTATCGGCTCAGTATCGGCACCTGACAAGTCCAGGGCTGATTATGCGTTTTACAGCTATTATGGTATTAAGGTAACGGAAACAGTGTTTAAATCACTGTATGGAATATAACTTCCAGGTGATATACACATAATGACGCGGTTTGATTAGACCCGTCTTCATATTATAAAAGTAACTTGCCATTAATCATTTAACTAATATATTTCATCTTGAGCCGGTCTTTTTTCAATGTTATTTGTATATTGTATATGTGTACATGTATATGTTTGTTTTTATTTTCCACTTCCTTTCTGCCCACTCTTATCTCTCTAAACAGTAGCTCACTCATCACGTTTGTCATGTTTCACGGGTTTTGACAGCCTTTTTTTTCACGTTTTCATTCACAGTTTGTTTCGCTGGCAGCCCTGTCATAGTGACGCCGAGTGGACACTCCCCTTCGGAGGTGGCTCCGAGAGGTCCGCCGGACCGGAAGTCCTGTACACCGGCTGTTGGCGTCCTGTATGCACGCTACCGCACACTGATCCCTATATAGTCTCCCTGGAGGTAAGATACTTTTGTGACCACATTTTGCACAATGTAATGATTGTATGGACCTGATGAAAAGACCGTTGTTTTGGTCTTGAAACGTTGTCGAACTGCTTTTACATTTATGACTTAATACAAAGATTTACTTGATTTAAGAAGTCCGTTTGAGTGCCGCCTCTTCTTCTACTCTGGGACCTGAAAGGGAACCTCGGCAGATACCAGTACTGTATATCTCTATATGGAAGGCACCCCGGCATTGTTCCAGTGGTCCTGAGTGCCAATTTCCCCCTTGCTTTGTATATATATATATATATATATATATATATATATATATATATATATATATATATATATACAAGGTAAGTAGGTGCGGCACTCAGCTTTCTCATCCAAATAAGGAAATGACGACAGGACCATCATTTCCTTATTTGGATGAGAAAGCTGAGTGCCGCACCTACTTACCTTGTGAACATGCTTACCTGAAGCTGTGGGGCACTGGTGAAAGCTTCCAGTGCAACGGGAGTGCCGGTACACCTGGATCTCTATATATATAGCAATGGTGGATGGCGGCACTCAAATAAATGACACAGACTGCTGGGGTACTACCGGCAGTCTGTGTAATTTATTCAAGTGCCGCCATCCACCATCGCTTTGTCTAAATCTCACCAGTTTGTTTACTACACCGTTTGATCAGTGGAGTGCCACATCCATCCAAATTTATATAAATATATATATATAAATATATATATATATATATATATATATATATATGAACTTGGAGGGGGTTGGGCATACCCCATTTGGAGTCGAGCTGCACCTGACTGTCTACAGAGTTTCTGAGAAAAATGGGATGGACTTTTAAATTGATTGAGGACTTTGCACAAAGTTGATTATTGTATGTATGTATATATATATATATATATATATATATATATATATATATATATATTATTTGGTAGGTGACACAAGGGTTAATATGGGCTCTGGACAGTGATACATATATCCTGTGGCTGATTGACTGATTGATTCAGTCTCTCCACGGATATGTGTATTTTTATTCAATTGTTTTTATATTACATGTGTAATTTGATGTAACAGTCAGCGATGACATGCTTCCCCTGCTTGAAGGCTCTTCTTTGTCTACAATAATCAAGCCCGCTTTAGTATTTAATATACACTTCCTAATAACCTGCTTCCGCCTTGGTGGAACGCAGGAAGGGAAGGGATAACATATTGGACCGTCTGGTGAAACGCATATAGCGTCACATCCGATAGAATAGCATGTGACCAGTGAATTATGATTTACGTCTGCTCTACTATCCCTAATCCTGCTTCCGCTTTGGTGGAACGCAGGATGTGTAAGCCCAATGTATTAGACCCGCGGATGGAACGCACGCAGCGTCACATCCGGCGGAGCGTCAGATGACTGGGTGCTTTGAGGGAAGTCTGAGTGACTACTTCCCCTCTATGGAACGCACGCCGTGCGGAAGCGGTGGTGATATAGGAGTGCATATGGAGCGCACGCCACACCACGAGCGAGTGGCGGGATTCTCTACATCAGGATAGGTATGTTACATTATCTAACAGCTGGTTGCTTGTGCAATACTTGCCCCGATAGGCTGGGTACTTACCATAATGGGCGGATCTTGTAGCATTTAAGGCTGGACGCAGGGGGATAGTGTTATGGCTGTCAGCAGGAGATCAGGCTGGTGGAAGGTCTTGAAAAAGGGTCGTGCAATGGCCCGAAACGTCGACTACCATGTTGAATTTTAAAAGGATGAATTAAAATTTGGAAGTTTTAAACTATTTTTCTGAAGTCTGGTGAGTGCGCTCTGTGGAAACTGTTCCCTCTTTGGATATATATATATATATATATATATATATATATATATATATATAACTACCATGGGGGTCCGGCACTCCACAGCTCCAATTCCTGCGGCGGGTGCCCGCAATACACCAAATGTAATACAGACCAACCAGAAAGCAGCACTCCAGCCAATGAAAGTGGAAAAAACTTTTAGTAACAAATGTGAAAGCTTAACAACATTTCGACACAGGTGTGTCGTCTTTAGGCTCACACCACACAAACATAAATCAGCCCTTAAGTACCTTTAGGACGCAATCCCTGAGCGCGGGAAATCCTCCTCGCTGCAGGGCGCGACCATCACCGATGACATCATCAAACAGCAGCCCTTTCAAGCCGGGCGGTGTGTATTGAGGTTGCCATGGACACCCTGGATGCGTGTGGCAAAGTTCCGTCCTTGTGTCAGCGTGGTAACCACGGCAACCCGTTTAAAACAATTTATAAATAGAGAAACAGTAAAAGTGCGCTTATAAAAAATTAAAGATCTAAATGCATAATATACAAAACGAACAAACATATACACAAACGGGCACATCAGCAGTGTATATACCTCCGTACTTGGATCACATCATTACAATTCAAGTATACTCTGCATAGCAGTATATCCGTCGGAGACCACACACTTCAACATGCAGAAACCATGTCGGGACACAATGTTAAATCCAGTGCTGCTCAGCGATCAATAGACATATAGCTGTAATAATTATTCCTACATGAAGAGCTAATAGAGATTAGATCCTTAAAGAGACAATGCAATAAGACTATAATCATGGCATGCCAAAATGCTATCCTTAAAATACTATTTCTAGGTGATCCACAACTTCTACCTGATATGCCTCCCATATCCAACTGAAATTGTATATACAGGTAAGAAGACATGTTCCCAATCTACAACATTACTGGCTCTGAGATTTTAGCTTAATAATGCATTAATACCAGAGGATTCATTCAATCCCTTCGGGTTTACGGTGTCAAGCCTCATTATCCAATATGCCTCTCTTTGTAACAACGTGAGGCTTCTATTCCCACCTCGTAATGACTGAGGCACATGATCCAACATGCGATATCGAATAGAAGAGACAGAATGACGTGCTGTCAAAAAGTGGCGCGCCACCGGCTGCTCACTTTTGCCAGTATTAATCGCTGACTTAATTGCGGATCTAGGAGCCGCCATGCGCTCTTTAAATATATATATATATATATATATATATATATATATATACAGGGCTATTTTTGTGCAGGCTCCAGCAGGAACTGTGGCCCTTATTCTAGTTCACTCTTTCTGACAAAATATTCCTCAGATGGACAAACCCATGTGCACTGCAGGTGTGGCAGGTGTAAAACCCCACCCAAATCTAATTATCTCTGCACAAGTAACACCTGCCTCACCTGCAGTGCACATGGTTTTGTCCATCTGTTTAATATTTTGTCAGAAAGAGTGAACTAGAATAAGGGCCACAGTTCCTGCTGGAGCCTGCACAAAAATAGCCCTGTATATATATATATATATATATATATATAATGGTCGACAGGAACAGAGGCGGCACTCAGCGGACTTAGTAAAAAGTTATTTAATCACAGCAAAGTGAAATGAAAGTCCAACGTTTCGGAGCAAACGTGCTCCTTTTTCAAGGTGTACAAGTGTAAAAAGAAAAGCTCATACCTTATATACCTCACCCAGAAGTGTGCAAGATCTCGCCCCGGGGCCGGAGCAGGCGTCTGACGTCATATCCGGTAAGCGCGGTGTACCAGCGCGCTTACATGTGCACTGTTGCTAGGTGATCCAAGCGGCCAGGCTAGCATTGTCCGTTGCCTGGGTAACCGCCGTCAGAGGCTGCGCCGGTCCCGTGGGCGGGATGTTCTGTGTAAACAAAAGAAACCAGTGAATGCTACGGAGGTTAAATATACAAAAACAAATCAACTTGAATATTGTGAGATGACTGCCGCTATGGGCAGATAGTGCAGACTACCTGTGTCTATGTGGTGACTGATACGAAAAAAGAAAAGTAAAAGAATGAAAAAATGAAAAAAGATTAAAACGGGTCTCCGAGTTAAGGTCTACACACCTCCCAATCTATAAATGCTGAGCTGGCTGAGAGCCAATCTAAGGAAAAAACAGGATAGAGCCTTGTGATCCCATATGCCCGGCAGGAAGGAGGCCCCTGCCACGGGTCTCCCGTCTGCCGGCCACAGGGGAATCCCTAGGGGAAACTTCACCCAGTGTTAACAGCAATGTCACGTTATAAGTGCTAAAACTGGATCTACAACATTGATAAACCGTGGTTGGGGGAACAGAGACTCTGAGAACGGTACTGGAGTCTGTTCCAATCGTATCCTAGAATCCTAGCTCAAGCCTTGTGGAACCAGTTGGTCTCACGGTGTGCCGCCCTGGTATCAGAAGGCAAGTATTCTCCAAAATGTAAAAAATGAAAAAATATGAAAAACATAGACTGGAAATGTTCCTTTGGGGGAACCCAAGGATGGTGTATCCCCGAGTGAAGTCCTGGTCCCTAATGAATCTTCGTTAGGTATCGACCGGTGTTAAAGGAATACGTTCAAAGATTGCCTTTCGTTAAGGCCCTTGGGTCTGCCTGAGTTCAACATGTGGATCCATCTGGCTTCGCAGCGTAGTAATGCCCCTTCTCTGTCCCCTCCCCTGTTAGAGACTGGGACATGATCGATTATGATGCATTTGAGGTCCTGGAGTCTGTGCTTTGCCTCTAAGAAATGCCGTGCCACCGGTTGTTCGGATGTTTTCGAAGATAGGGCATTTTTGATGGCCGAACGGTGTAGAGCCATTCTCTCGCGTACCGTCCTTACCGTTTTGCCCACATATTGGAGCTGGCATGGGCATAAGATCAAATAGACTACGAATGAGGACCGGCAGTGTAGAATGTGTCTGATTTTAAAGGTTTTGCTGCCATCTGCATTAGAAAAGGTGCTGCCCGCTATCATATGGTCACACGTGGTACATTTCACGCAACGGTAGCAGCCTGGCTGCCGAGATAGAAAATTCTTTGGAATTTCTGTTTTGTTGAAATTAGAAATGTCAGAGTGGACCAAATGGTCCTTGAGGTTCTTTCCTCTGTTGTAGCAGACCATAGGGCGGGTTTTTTTGAAGCAGTGGAGGTCCTTGTCCGTAGACACTATGGGCCACAGGGCCCTCGTGGCTCGAGGAATCACGGGGCTGCTAGTGTTGTATCTCGAGACCCAAGGGATAATATTGGTCTTCTCTTTGATTTTAGGTGACAATAATTCATTTCGTGGGATACGTAACACCTCCTGTTTCTGGGTCCCCAGGTCTTTGAGGTTATACCCCCTGTCAGCAAACTTAGCCACCATCCTATCCAATTGTGCCGGGAGCTCCGATGTTTCACTAGTAATCCTAGCTACCCGTATCATTTGAGACCGAGGCAGGCCTTTGATCAGAGATCTCGGGTGGTGGCTGTTGGCCCTTAGCAAAGTGTTCTTATCGGTCGGCTTGTTATAAATGCCGGTGACCAGGCGGTCACCGCATATGGTGACTTCCACGTCAAGATAGTTGACTGTATGTGCAGAATACTGATGGGTTATTCTGATCGGGGAATCTCTGGAGTTGATTAGGCCGAACAGTGTCAACAGTGCCTCTTCCCCTCCCGTCCAGAGGAGGAAGAGGTCGTCGATATAACGGGTATACAAAACGACCTTGGATGCTGTGTCGGCATTGTTGAAAAACATTGCCCTTTCCTCTTGGAACATGAATATGTTCGCGAAGGAGGGTGATACGTTGCTCCCCATAGAGCAACCGTTAAGCTGTTGGTAAAAGCCATTATCGAACAAGAAGTAGTTTCTCTTCAATGTGAGTGACAGTAGATGGATGAACAGGTCAATGTTGAAACCGTCGTAGTTCTCCTTAACGAGGAACTCCCGTGTCACCTCCAGTCCCCTGTCTTGGGGGATACTGGTGTAGAGACTACATATATCAATTACACACATGATGGTGCCTTGTGGTACTGTTTCTATCTCGTTCAATTTTAATAAAAAGCTGGTGGTATCTTTGATGAATCCCTCCTGTTTGAGTATTAAGGGCTGCAAGATGGAGTCTAAAAACTGGGAGACCGGTTGGAAGATGCCATCTTGAGCCGAAATAATCGGTCTACCCGATGGTGTGTTCAAGTTCTTATGCACTTTTGGTACCGTGAAGAATAGTGGCACTTTCGGATGATGCTGTGTCAATGCTTTCCTAAGTTGGTCGGTGATGATACCATCATTGACAGCCACCTCCAGAATTCCGTCCAGCTCGAGTTTGTAAGCTGCCATCGGGTTGGTGTCGAGTTTAATGTAGGTGGAAGTATCCGCCAATTGCTGTAAGATCTCAGTTCTGTAATAGTCAAGGTCCAGGACTACGATGCCACCGCCTTTGTCGGCGGGGCGTATGACTATGTCTTGGTACCCACTCAATTTTTTAAGAGCTGCCCACTCGGTTTTGGAGAGGTTATAGTGCTTAGAGTTTGCCGCCTTGGAGTACTTGACAACTGATTCGTCCACCAATCGGGTGAAGGATTTGATGGACGCATTTTGGGATTGGGGGTCAAATTGTGAGGTAGATCGCTTATTAATAAAGCTCTGGTGAGGAACGGGGGGGGGCGTAGATCAGGCTTGTTCTGGAAAAATTCACCTAGTCGTAATTTCCTGGAGAAGCGGTGTAATTCGATTTTCCAGTTAAGTTCATTGTAGTCTGTTGTTGGGACGAAGGAGAGTCCTTTTTCGAGTATGTTGATTTCGGACTCAGTGAGGTGACGTTGTGATAAGTTGAATACTAGGGATCCTGGGGGGGATTTCTTTTGGTGTACCCTCTGGTTCTGGCCTCCCCGACGGGTGGCCGGCCTGCGTTTCTTGCTTTTCTGGAGCGGGGGTTGGACCCTAAAGGGATATCATTTGCTATGGCGGCTCCCTCGGAATCCATATGTGCCGGATCCGTGTCGCTATTGGAGGACGCCTGCGGTCCAGAGCGCGTTTCCCTGCGTCTCCGCCATCCCTGCCCCGATTTAACCTGAGGTGGACGAGATCTTTCATTCCCCCCGTTCAACCAGCGGTAGACCTGGTTCCGCTCATAATCTTCTTTGACTGTCTGGAGTTTGTTCCGCTTAAATTTAATGAGGTCATTGCGATAACTGTCGCATTGCTGCTTAAGCTTAGCCAGCCAGTCCTGTGATTTATCAGCCGTGAGCGCTTCCAGGTGTTCTGCCTCGTATTGTGTGATGCTTTCTCTTGTTTTAGCGAGTTCTCTACCTGACTCCTCTATGACAAGCATTAGCAGATCTAGGCTGCATTTATTCAGAATGCTTGTCCACTTCCTGCAAAAATCCTGGCTGTGGCGTCCTATGGTGGGTACGTTCCTCACCCTGAACCCTCTGGGAATGAGGCGCTCCCGATAGTACTCGGATAAAGAAACGCCATGCAGGAGGAAGTCAGTCTCTCTACGTCTGAGTCTGTAGAGATGCTTGCAGATATCGTCAGCACTCAGATGTCCATCCATCAATGATATGTTCTCATTGAACAGGACCCTTTCTACCTCTTCGTCGGTGTACCCGAACACGCTGCCCCTCGTCAGCTGAATAGAGCTGCATCCTGGTTGGTCCTCAGATGCCGCTTGGCTGGGTGGGTTTCTCTGGGTATCCATGCTGGTAGATAGTGTGGGTGACCAAACAGATCCGGAGCCCGGTGCCGTGCAGTGTACGGTGGTGCCGTGCGGTGTACGGTGGTGGGTTTCGTGCAGTAGTGAGAGCACTGCCTTGAAGGTATATAGGTAACACAACGGTTGGTGGAGGTGCCCTGGCTCAGGTGGGTCCGGTTAGGGTCCCAAATCTGTATTCCACGGAGTCAGCCCGGCACTCTTGCCTGAGTACTTTCCAGCTGCCGATGGTGCCTTCCTGGGTAGATATCTAATGGTCGACAGGAACAGAGGCGGCACTCAGCGGACTTAGTAAAAAGTTATTTAATCACAGCAAAGTGAAATGAAAGTCCAACGTTTCGGAGCAAACGTGCTCCTTTTTCAAGGTGTACAAGTGTAAAAAGAAAAGCTCATACCTTATATACCTCACCCAGAAGTGTGCAAGATCTCGCCCCGGGGCCGGAGCAGGCGTCTGACGTCATATCCGGTAAGCGCGGTGTACCAGCGCGCTTACATGTGCACTGTTGCTAGGTGATCCAAGCGGCCAGGCTAGCATTGTCCGTTGCCTGGGTAACCGCCGTCAGAGGCTGCGTCGGTCCCGTGGGCGGGATGTTCTGTGTAAACAAAAGAAACCAGTGAATGCTACGGAGGTTAAATATACAAAAACAAATCAACTTGAATATTGTGAGATGACTGCCGCTATGGGCAGATAGTGCAGACTACCTGTGTCTATGTGGTGACTGATACGAAAAAAGAAAAGTAAAAGAATGAAAAAATGAAAAAAGATTAAAACGGGTCTCCGAGTTAAGGTCTACACACCTCCCAATCTATAAATGCTGAGCTGGCTGAGAGCCAATCTAAGGAAAAAACAGGATAGAGCCTTGTGATCCCATATGCCCGGCAGGAAGGAGGCCCCTGCCACGGGTCTCCCGTCTGCCGGCCACAGGGGAATCCCTAGGGGAAACTTCACCCAGTGTTAACAGCAATGTCACGTTATAAGTGCTAAAACTGGATCTACAACATTGATGATCCGTGGTTGGGGGAACAGAGACTCTGAGAACGGTACTGGAGTCTGTTCCAATCGTATCCTAGAATCCTGGCTCAAGCCTTGTGGAACCAGTTGGTCTCACGGTGTGCCGCCCTGGTATCAGAAGGCAAGTATTCTCCAAAATGTAAAAAATGAAAAAATATGAAAAACATAGACTGGAAATGTTCCTTTGGGGGAACCCAAGGATGGTGTATCCCCGAGTGAAGTCCTGGTCCCTAATGAATCTTCGTTAGGTATCGACCGGTGTTAAAGGAATACGTTCAAAGATTGCCTTTCGTTAAGGCCCTTGGGTCTGCCTGAGTTCAACATGTGGATCCATCTGGCTTCGCAGCGTAGTAATGCCCCTTCTCTGTCCCCTCCCCTGTTAGAGACTGGGACATGATCGATTATGATGCATTTGAGGTCCTGGAGTCTGTGCTTTGCCTCTAAGAAATGCCGTGCCACCGGTTGTTCGGATGTTTTCGAAGATAGGGCATTTTTGATGGCCGAACGGTGTAGAGCCATTCTCTCGCGTACCGTCCTTACCGTTTTGCCCACATATTGGAGCTGGCATGGGCATGAGATCAAATAGACTACGAATGAGGACCGGCAGTGTAGAATGTGTCTGATTTTAAAGGTTTTGATGCCATCTGCATTAGAAAAGGTGCTGCCCGCTATCATATGGTCACACGTGGTACATTTCCCGCAACGGTAGCAGCCTGGCTGCCGAGATAGAAAATTCTTTGGAATTTCTGTTTTGTTGAAATTAGAAATGTCAGAGTGGACCAAATGGTCCTTGAGGTTCTTTCCTCTGTTGTAGCAGACCATAGGGCGGGTTTTTTTGAAGCAGTGGAGGTCCTTGTCCGTAGACACTATGGGCCACAGGGCCCTCGTGGCTCGAGGAATCACGGGGCTGCTAGTGTTGTATCTCGAGACCCAAGGGATAATATTGGTCTTCTCTTTGATTTTAGGTGACAATAATTCATTTCGTGGGATACGTAACACCTCCTGTTTCTGGGTCCCCAGGTCTTTGAGGTTATACCCCCTGTCAGCAAACTTAGCCACCATCCTATCCAATTGTGCCGGGAGCTCCGATGTTTCACTAGTAATCCTAGCTACCCGTATCATTTGAGACCGAGGCAGGCCTTTGATCAGAGATCTCGGGTGGTGGCTGTTGGCCCTTAGCAAAGTGTTCTTATCGGTCGGCTTGTTATAAATGCCGGTGACCAGGCGGTCACCGCATATGGTGACTTCCACGTCAAGATAGTTGACTGTATGTGCAGAATACTGATGGGTTATTCTGATCGGGGAATCTCTGGAGTTGATTAGGCCGAAAAGTGTCAACAGTGCCTCTTCCCCTCCCGTCCAGAGGAGGAAGAGGTCGTCGATATAACGGGTATACAAAATGACCTTGGATGCTGTGTCGGCATTGTTGAAAAACATTGCCCTTTCCTCTTGGAACATGAATATGTTCGCGAAGGAGGGTGATACGTTGCTCCCCATAGAGCAACCGTTAAGCTGTTGGTAAAAGCCATTATCGAACAAGAAGTAGTTTCTCTTCAATGTGAGTGACAGTAGATGGATGAACAGGTCGATGTTGAAACCGTCGTAGTTCTCCTTAACGAGGAACTCCCGTGTCACCTCCAGTCCCCTGTCTTGGGGGATACTGGTGTAGAGACTACATATATCAATTACACACATGATGGTGCCTTGTGGTACTGTTTCTATCTCGTTCAATTTTAATAAAAAGCTGGTGGTATCTTTGATGAATCCCTCCTGTTTGAGTATTAAGGGCTGCAAGATGGAGTCTAAAAACTGGGAGACCGGTTGGAAGATGCCATCTTGAGCCGAAATAATCGGTCTACCCGATGGTGTGGTCAAGTTCTTATGCACTTTTGGTACCGTGAAGAATAGTGGCACTTTCGGATGATGCTGTGTCAATGCTTTCCTAAGTTGGTCGGTGATGATACCATCATTGACAGCCACCTCCAGAATTCCGTCCAGCTCGAGTTTGTAAGCTGCCGTCGGGTTGGTGTCGAGTTTAATGTAGGTGGAAGTATCCGCCAATTGCTGTAAGATCTCAGTTCTGTAATAGTCAAGGTCCAGGACTACGATGCCACCGCCTTTGTCGGCGGGGCGTATGACTATGTCTTGGTACCCACTCAATTTTTTAAGAGCTGCCCACTCGGTTTTGGAGAGGTTATAGTGCTTAGAGTTTGCCGCCTTGGAGTACTTGACAACTGATTCGTCCACCAATCGGGTGAAGGATTTGATGGACGCATTTTGGGATTGGGGGTCAAATTGTGAGGTAGATCGCTTATTAATAAAGCTCTGGTGAGGAACGGGGGGGCGTAGATCAGGCTTGTTCTGGAAAAATTCACCTAGTCGTAATTTCCTGGAGAAGCGGTGTAATTCGATTTTCCAGTTAAGTTCATTGTAGTCTGTTGTTGGGACGAAGGAGAGTCCTTTTTCGAGTATGTTGATTTCGGACTCAGTGAGGTGACGTTGTGATAAGTTGAATACTAGGGATCCTGGGGGGGATTTCTTTTGGTGTACCCTCTGGTTCTGGCCTCCCCGACGGGTGGCCGGCCTGCGTTTCTTGCTTTTCTGGAGCGGGGGTTGGACCCTAAAGGGATATCATTTGCTATGGCGGCTCCCTCGGAATCCATATGTGCCGGATCCGTGTCGCTATTGGAGGACGCCTGCGGTCCAGAGCGCGTTTCCCTGCGTCTCCGCCATCCCTGCCCCGATTTAACCTGAGGTGGACGAGATCTTTCATTCCCCCCGTTCAACCAGCGGTAGACCTGGTTCCGCTCATAATCTTCTTTGACTGTCTGGAGTTTGTTCCGCTTAAATTTAATGAGGTCATTGCGATAACTGTCGCATTGCTGCTTAAGCTTAGCCAGCCAGTCCTGTGATTTATCAGCCGTGAGCGCTTCCAGGTGTTCTGCCTCGTATTGTGTGATGCTTTCTCTTGTTTTAGCGAGTTCTCTACCTGACTCCTCTATGACAAGCATTAGCAGATCTAGGCTGCATTTATTCAGAATGCTTGTCCACTTCCTGCAAAAATCCTGGCTGTGGCGTCCTATGGTGGGTACGTTCCTCACCCTGAACCCTCTGGGAATGAGGCGCTCCCGATAGTACTCGGATAAAGAAACGCCATGCAGGAGGAAGTCAGTCTCTCTACGTCTGAGTCTGTAGAGATGCTTGCAGATATCGTCAGCACTCAGATGTCCATCCATCAATGATATGTTCTCATTGAACAGGACCCTTTCTACCTCTTCGTCGGTGTACCCGAACACGCTGCCCCTCGTCAGCTGAATAGAGCTGCATCCTGGTTGGTCCTCAGATGCCGCTTGGCTGGGTGGGTTTCTCTGGGTATCCATGCTGGTAGATAGTGTGGGTGACCAAACAGATCCGGAGCCCGGTGCCGTGCAGTGTACGGTGGTGCCGTGCGGTGTACGGTGGTGGGTTTCGTGCAGTAGTGAGAGCACTGCCTTGAAGGTATATAGGTAACACAACGGTTGGTGGAGGTGCCCTGGCTCAGGTGGGTCCGGTTAGGGTCCCAAATCTGTATTCCACGGAGTCAGCCCGGCACTCTTGCCTGAGTACTTTCCAGCTGCCGATGGTGCCTTCCTGGGTAGATATCTAATGGTCGACAGGAGCAGAGGCGGCACTCAGCGGACTTAGTAAAAAGTTATTTAATCACAGCAAAGTGAAATGAAAGTCCAACGTTTCGGAGCAAACGTGCTCCTTTTTCAAGGTGTACAAGTGTAAAAAGAAAAGCTCATACCTTATATACCTCACCCAGAAGTGTGCAAGATCTCGCCCCGGGGCCGGAGCAGGCGTCTGACGTCATATCCGGTAAGCGCGGTGTACCAGCGCGCTTACATGTGCACTGTTGCTAGGTGATCCAAGCGGCCAGGCTAGCATTGTCCGTTGCCTGGGTAACCGCCGTCAGAGGCTGCGTCGGTCCCGTGGGCGGGATGTTCTGTGTAAACAAAAGAAACCAGTGAATGCTACGGAGGTTAAATATACAAAAACAAATCAACTTGAATATTGTGAGATGACTGCCGCTATGGGCAGATAGTGCAGACTACCTGTGTCTATGTGGTGACTGATACGAAAAAAGAAAAGTAAAAGAATGAAAAAATGAAAAAAGATTAAAACGGGTCTCCGAGTTAAGGTCTACACACCTCCCAATCTATAAATGCTGAGCTGGCTGAGAGCCAATCTAAGGAAAAAACAGGATAGAGCCTTGTGATCCCATATGCCCGGCAGGAAGGAGGCCCCTGCCACGGGTCTCCCGTCTGCCGGCCACAGGGGAATCCCTAGGGGAAACTTCACCCAGTGTTAACAGCAATGTCACGTTATAAGTGCTAAAACTGGATCTACAACATTGATGATCCGTGGTTGGGGGAACAGAGACTCTGAGAACGGTACTGGAGTCTGTTCCAATCGTATCCTAGAATCCTGGCTCAAGCCTTGTGGAACCAGTTGGTCTCACGGTGTGCCGCCCTGGTATCAGAAGGCAAGTATTCTCCAAAATGTAAAAAATGAAAAAATATGAAAAACATAGACTGGAAATGTTCCTTTGGGGGAACCCAAGGATGGTGTATCCCCGAGTGAAGTCCTGGTCCCTAATGAATCTTCGTTAGGTATCGACCGGTGTTAAAGGAATACGTTCAAAGATTGCCTTTCGTTAAGGCCCTTGGGTCTGCCTGAGTTCAACATGTGGATCCATCTGGCTTCGCAGCGTAGTAATGCCCCTTCTCTGTCCCCTCCCCTGTTAGAGACTGGGACATGATCGATTATGATGCATTTGAGGTCCTGGAGTCTGTGCTTTGCCTCTAAGAAATGCCGTGCCACCGGTTGTTCGGATGTTTTCGAAGATAGGGCATTTTTGATGGCCGAACGGTGTAGAGCCATTCTCTCGCGTACCGTCCTTACCGTTTTGCCCACATATTGGAGCTGGCATGGGCATGAGATCAAATAGACTACGAATGAGGACCGGCAGTGTAGAATGTGTCTGATTTTAAAGGTTTTGATGCCATCTGCATTAGAAAAGGTGCTGCCCGCTATCATATGGTCACACGTGGTACATTTCACGCAACGGTAGCAGCCTGGCTGCCGAGATAGAAAATTCTTTGGAATTTCTGTTTTGTTGAAATTAGAAATGTCAGAGTGGACCAAATGGTCCTTGAGGTTCTTTCCTCTGTTGTAGCAGACCATAGGGCGGGTTTTTTTGAAGCAGTGGAGGTCCTTGTCCGTAGACACTATGGGCCACAGGGCCCTCGTGGCTCGAGGAATCACGGGGCTGCTAGTGTTGTATCTCGAGACCCAAGGGATAATATTGGTCTTCTCTTTGATTTTAGGTGACAATAATTCATTTCGTGGGATACGTAACACCTCCTGTTTCTGGGTCCCCAGGTCTTTGAGGTTATACCCCCTGTCAGCAAACTTAGCCACCATCCTATCCAATTGTGCCGGGAGCTCCGATGTTTCACTAGTAATCCTAGCTACCCGTATCATTTGAGACCGAGGCAGGCCTTTGATCAGAGATCTCGAGTGGTGGCTGTTGGCCCTTAGCAAAGTGTTCTTATCGGTCGGCTTGTTATAAATGCCGGTGACCAGGCGGTCACCGCATATGGTGACTTCCACGTCAAGATAGTTGACTGTATGTGCAGAATACTGATGGGTTATTCTGATCGGGGAATCTCTGGAGTTGATTAGGCCGAAAAGTGTCAACAGTGCCTCTTCCCCTCCCGTCCAGAGGAGGAAGAGGTCGTCGATATAACGGGTATACAAAATGACCTTGGATGCTGTGTCGGCATTGTTGAAAAACATTGCCCTTTCCTCTTGGAACATGAATATGTTCGCGAAGGAGGGTGATACGTTGCTCCCCATAGAGCAACCGTTAAGCTGTTGGTAAAAGCCATTATCGAACAAGAAGTAGTTTCTCTTCAATGTGAGTGACAGTAGATGGATGAACAGGTCGATGTTGAAACCGTCGTAGTTCTCCTTAACGAGGAACTCCCGTGTCACCTCCAGTCCCCTGTCTTGGGGGATACTGGTGTAGAGACTACATATATCAATTACACACATGATGGTGCCTTGTGGTACTGTTTCTATCTCGTTCAATTTTAATAAAAAGCTGGTGGTATCTTTGATGAATCCCTCCTGTTTGAGTATTAAGGGCTGCAAGATGGAGTCTAAAAACTGGGAGACCGGTTGGAAGATGCCATCTTGAGCCGAAATAATCGGTCTACCCGATGGTGTGGTCAAGTTCTTATGCACTTTTGGTACCGTGAAGAATAGTGGCACTTTCGGATGATGCTGTGTCAATGCTTTCCTAAGTTGGTCGGTGATGATACCATCATTGACAGCCACCTCCAGAATTCCGTCCAGCTCGAGTTTGTAAGCTGCCGTCGGGTTGGTGTCGAGTTTAATGTAGGTGGAAGTATCCGCCAATTGCTGTAAGATCTCAGTTCTGTAATAGTCAAGGTCCAGGACTACGATGCCACCGCCTTTGTCGGCGGGGCGTATGACTATGTCTTGGTACCCACTCAATTTTTTAAGAGCTGCCCACTCGGTTTTGGAGAGGTTATAGTGCTTAGAGTTTGCCGCCTTGGAGTACTTGACAACTGATTCGTCCACCAATCGGGTGAAGGATTTGATGGACGCATTTTGGGATTGGGGGTCAAATTGTGAGGTAGATCGCTTATTAATAAAGCTCTGGTGAGGAACGGGGGGGCGTAGATCAGGCTTGTTCTGGAAAAATTCACCTAGTCGTAATTTCCTGGAGAAGCGGTGTAATTCGATTTTCCAGTTAAGTTCATTGTAGTCTGTTGTTGGGACGAAGGAGAGTCCTTTTTCGAGTATGTTGATTTCGGACTCAGTGAGGTGACGTTGTGATAAGTTGAATACTAGGGATCCTGGGGGGGATTTCTTTTGGTGTACCCTCTGGTTCTGGCCTCCCCGACGGGTGGCCGGCCTGCGTTTCTTGCTTTTCTGGAGCGGGGGTTGGACCCTAAAGGGATATCATTTGCTATGGCGGCTCCCTCGGAATCCATATGTGCCGGATCCGTGTCGCTATTGGAGGACGCCTGCGGTCCAGAGCGCGTTTCCCTGCGTCTCCGCCATCCCTGCCCCGATTTAACCTGAGGTGGACGAGATCTTTCATTCCCCCCGTTCAACCAGCGGTAGACCTGGTTCCGCTCATAATCTTCTTTGACTGTCTGGAGTTTGTTCCGCTTAAATTTAATGAGGTCATTGCGATAACTGTCGCATTGCTGCTTAAGCTTAGCCAGCCAGTCCTGTGATTTATCAGCCGTGAGCGCTTCCAGGTGTTCTGCCTCGTATTGTGTGATGCTTTCTCTTGTTTTAGCGAGTTCTCTACCTGACTCCTCTATGACAAGCACTAGCAGATCTAGGCTGCATTTATTCAGAATGCTTGTCCACTTCCTGCAAAAATCCTGGCTGTGGCGTCCTATGGTGGGTACGTTCCTCACCCTGAACCCTCTGGGAATGAGGCGCTCCCGATAGTACTCGGATAAAGAAACGCCATGCAGGAGGAAGTCAGTCTCTCTACGTCTGAGTCTGTAGAGATGCTTGCAGATATCGTCAGCACTCAGATGTCCATCCATCAATGATATGTTCTCATTGAACAGGACCCTTTCTACCTCTTCGTCGGTGTACCCGAACACGCTGCCCCTCGTCAGCTGAATAGAGCTGCATCCTGGTTGGTCCTCAGATGCCGCTTGGCTGGGTGGGTTTCTCTGGGTATCCATGCTGGTAGATAGTATGGGTGACCAAACAGATCCGGAGCCCGGTGCCGTGCAGTGTACGGTGGTGCCGTGCGGTGTACGGTGGTGGGTTTCGTGCAGTAGTGAGAGCACTGCCTTGAAGGTATATAGGTAACACAACGGTTGGTGGAGGTGCCCTGGCTCAGGTGGGTCCGGTTAGGGTCCCAAATCTGTATTCCACGGAGTCAGCCCGGCACTCTTGCCTGAGTACTTTCCAGCTGCCGATGGTGCCTTCCTGGGTAGATATCTAATGGTCGACAGGAACAGAGGCGGCACTCAGCGGACTTAGTAAAAAGTTATTTAATCACAGCAAAGTGAAATGAAAATCCAACATTTCGGAGCAAACGTGCTCCTTTTTCAAGGTGTACAAGTGTAAAAAGAAAAGCTCATACCTTATATACCTCACCCAGAAGTGTGCAAGATCTCGCCCCGGGGCCGGAGCAGGCGTCTGACGTCATATCCGGTAAGCGCGGTGTACCAGCGCGCTTACGTGTGCACTGTTGCTAGGTGATCCAAGCGGCCAGGCTAGCATTGTCCGTTGCCTGGGTAACCGCCGTCAGAGGCTGCGTCGGTCCCGTGGGCGGGATGTTCTGTGTAAACAAAAGAAACCAGTGAATGCTACGGAGGTTAAATATACAAAAACAAATCAACTTGAATATTGTGAGATGACTGCCGCTATGGGCAGATAGTGCAGACTACCTGTGTCTATGTGGTGACTGATACGAAAAAAGAAAAGTAAAAGAATGAAAAAATGAAAAAAGATTAAAACGGGTCTCCGAGTTAAGGTCTACACACCTCCCAATCTATAAATGCTGAGCTGGCTGAGAGCCAATCTAAGGAAAAAACAGGATAGAGCCTTGTGATCCCATATGCCCGGCAGGAAGGAGGCCCCTGCCACGGGTCTCCCATCTGCCGGCCACAGGGGAATCCCTAGGGGAAACTTCACCCAGTGTTAACAGCAATGTCACGTTATAAGTGCTAAAACTGGATCTACAACATTGATGATCCGTGGTTGGGGGAACAGAGACTCTGAGAACGGTACTGGAGTCTGTTCCAATCGTATCCTAGAATCCTGGCTCAAGCCTTGTGGAACCAGTTGGTCTCACGGTGTGCCGCCCTGGTATCAGAAGGCAAGTATTCTCCAAAATGTAAAAAATGAAAAAATATGAAAAACATAGACTGGAAATGTTCCTTTGGGGGAACCCAAGGATGGTGTATCCCCGAGTGAAGTCCTGGTCCCTAATGAATCTTCGTTAGGTATCGACCGGTGTTAAAGGAATACGTTCAAAGATTGCCTTTCGTTAAGGCCCTTGGGTCTGCCTGAGTTCAACATGTGGATCCATCTGGCTTCACAGCGTAGTAATGCCCCTTCTCTGTCCCCTCCCCTGTTAGAGACTGGGACATGATCGATTATGATGCATTTGAGGTCCTGGAGTCTGTGCTTTGCCTCTAAGAAATGCCGTGCCACTGGTTGTTCGGATGTTTTCGAAGATAGGGCATTTTTGATGGCCGAACGGTGTAGAGCCATTCTCTCGCGTACCGTCCTTACCGTTTTGCCCACATATTGGAGCTGGCATGGGCATGAGATCAAATAGACTATGAATGAGGACCGGCAGTGTAGAATGTGTCTGATTTTAAAGGTTTTGCTGCCATCTGCATTAGAAAAGGTGCTGCCCGCTATCATATGGTCACACGTGGTACATTTCACGCAACGGTAGCAGCCTGGCTGCCGAGATAGAAAATTCTTTGGAATTTCTGTTTTGTTGAAATTAGAAATGTCCGAGTGGACCAAATGGTCCTTGAGGTTCTTTCCTCTGTTGTAGCAGACCATAGGGCGGGTTTTTTTGAAGCAGTGGAGGTCCTTGTCCGTAGACACTATGGGCCACAGGGCCCTCGTGGCTCGAGGAATCACGGGGCTGCTAGTGTTGTATCTCGAGACCCAAGGGATAATATTGGTCTTCTCTTTGATTTTAGGTGACAATAATTCATTTCGTGGGATACGTAACACCTCCTGTTTCTGGGTCCCCAGGTCTTTGAGGTTATACCCCCTGTCAGCAAACTTAGCCACCATCCTATCCAATTGTGCCGGGAGCTCCGATGTTTCACTAGTAATCCTAGCTACCCGTATCATTTGAGACCGAGGCAGGCCTTTGATCAGAGATCTCGGGTGGTGGCTGTTGGCCCTTAGCAAAGTGTTCTTATCGGTCGGCTTGTTATAAATGCCGGTGACCAGGCGGTCACCGCATATGGTGACTTCCACGTCAAGATAGTTGACTGTATGTGCAGAATACTGATGGGTTATTCTGATCGGGGAATCTCTGGAGTTGATTAGGCCGAACAGTGTCAACAGTGCCTCTTCCCCTCCCGTCCAGAGGAGGAAGAGGTCGTCGATATAACGGGTATACAAAAGGACCTTGGATGCTGTGTCGGCATTGTTGAAAAACATTGCCCTTTCCTCTTGGAACATGAATATGTTCGCGAAGGAGGGTGATACGTTGCTCCCCATAGAGCAACCGTTAAGCTGTTGGTAAAAGCCATTATCGAACAAGAAGTAGTTTCTCTTCAATGTGAGTGACAGTAGATGGATGAACAGGTCGATGTTGAAACCGTCGTAGTTCTCCTTAACGAGGAACTCCCGTGTCACCTCCAGTCCCCTGTCTTGGGGGATACTGGTGTAGAGACTACATATATCAATTACACACATGATGGTGCCTTGTGGTACTGTTTCTATCTCGTTCAATTTTAATAAAAAGCTGGTGGTATCTTTGATGAATCCCTCCTGTTTGAGTATTAAGGGCTGCAAGATGGAGTCTAAAAACTGGGAGACCGGTTGGAAGATGCCATCTTGAGCCGAAATAATCGGTCTACCCGATGGTGTGGTCAAGTTCTTATGCACTTTTGGTACCGTGAAGAATAGTGGCACTTTCGGATGATGCTGTGTCAATGCTTTCTTAAGTTGGTCGGTGATGATACCATCATTGACAGCCACCTCCAGAATTCCGTCCAGCTCGAGTTTGTAAGCTGCCGTCGGGTTGGTCTCGAGTTTAATGTAGGTGGAAGTATCCGCCAATTGCTGTAAGATCTCAGTTCTGTAATAGTCAAGGTCCAGGACTACGATGCCACCGCCTTTGTCGGCGGGGCGTATGACTATGTCTTGGTACCCACTCAATTTTTTAAGAGCTGCCCACTCGGTTTTGGAGAGGTTATAGTGCTTAGAGTACTTGACAACTGATTCGTCCACCAATCGGGTGAAGGATTTGATGGACGCATTTTGGGATTGGGGGTCAAATTGTGAGGTAGATCGCTTATTAATAAAGCTCTGGTGAGGAACGGGGGGGCGTAGATCAGGCTTGTTCTGGAAAAATTCACCTAGTCGTAATTTCCTGGAGAAGCGGTGTAATTCAATTTTCCAGTTAAGTTCATTGTAGTCTGTTGTTGGGACGAAGGAGAGTCCTTTTTCGAGTATGTTGATTTCGGACTCAGTGAGGTGACGTTGTGATAAGTTGAATACTAGGGATCCTGGGGGGGATTTCTTTTGGTGTACCCTCTGGTTCTGGCCTCCCCGACGGGTGGCCGGCCTGCGTTTCTTGCTTTTCTGGAGCGGGGGTTGGACCCTAAAGGGATATCATTTGCTATGGCGGCTCCCTCGGAATCCATATGTGCCGGATCCGTGTCGCTATTGGAGGACGCCTGCGGTCCAGAGCGCGTTTCCCTGCGTCTCCGCCATCCCTGCCCCGATTTAACCTGAGGTGGACGAGATTTTTCATTCCCCCCGTTCAACCAGCGGTAGACCTGGTTCCGCTCATAATCTTCTTTGACTGTCTGGATTATATTCCACGGCTTCCTCAGAGAGAGAGAGAGAGAGAGAGAGAGTATATCGTGATGCACGATATACTCTCTCTCTCTCTGAGGAAGCCGCCGACGCTCACAGCAGGCGGGGAAACGCGTTAGAGACTTACCTCCATTTCTCCTGATCACTGAAGATTTTGGCACTCTGCACTGAGGAGACCTGCAGTTTCATTCCTACAGCCACTGTTGTCACGAACTCCGGATATAGTTGCACCCAATATGGAAATTCAGTTCTAGCAACTGGGAGGCATCAGAGACTGTAAACCTGCCATAGGTCTCCAAAGGTATATACCTAATTTTTTGTACCAAATCTTTTTTTTGTCTGGCCAGGCAATGTATATAACCCATTCTGGTGGTATGCTGATAACAACTTTTGCATGATACAATTCTACTAATAACATCTAAGTAAAACTACATCAGTTTGAGTATATGGACTTTCTGGATCTAACCATACAAATTTTTAAACTAATCCACTAACCTGCATTACTAATTAGCAGAGGCACTTACTAATTCATGTTATTGTGTGTGATTGGTGCTATTCATATATTTTACATATATTTTATATATTCATTTTTTACTTCTTTGTGGATGTATATTATGTCCTGATTTTATATCGGTTGTGGCCACATACCTTATGTACCTTTATTATTGTATAGAATAAAATCTATTTAATATTAGTGTTTCCCATTGCGCAGTTTTTTTCTTTTTCTTTGTTTGTTTCTACTGGGATTATTGAGCAGTCCCATTAAACAGCAGCATTAGTGGAAACACTGGTAATATATTTAGGGTTTTTAATTGCGTCCAGATTGCTTAGCGCTGGTCTTTTCTTTCTTTCTCATAGATAGGAGATACATGAGATTACGTGCAACACCAGACAGGTACACACACTATCTATTAATGACCATTTCTGTCACATTGACAGATCCACAAGAGACTATACCGCCCCGTCAGAGGCACATTTTAGAAATGTATAGGACATGACAGTGAGAAATCACACCCAGGGACAATCGCCCCGGACTGTGACAAACCATCAGTAACGTTATACACATCCAAATAGATAAGATACTTACCCAGCTATGATCCAATGTTTGGAAACAGAGCTGTCAATCTAAGTTTCGGGCTGACTTCCCGCCCCCATTAAGCTTACTCTGCTGATAGGGGAAGACTACTGCCAATCATACATACGAACGGACCATCCACCCTCCACGCCCACGGCAACAGGGTATTTAAGGAGCATCCGGTTTAAGAGTCGGGTTGGCCTTGAAAAAGCTGGAGGCGAAGCGCGCGCCGGCTAGCGGTGGTGCCTGCTCATTCGCCAATATTTAGCATTGCATTTTGAATTGTGTATTTTTACCCACAGGTTTATTGTACTCATCCTTGTCATATACCGGCTGCTGATCCCGTACCCTGTAGAAGGGCAGCAGCGGTAGTCTGACAACAGCTTAACACCTGACACGCCATGAGAGCGCGTCACCCTTAAGCTACCACGTATCCCCGCATATTACTGACGAGACAGGGGGTCTATTGTACAGCCACAGAGCTGGTAGATTTATCAGAAGATCCTCTGTTATCACAATATTAGCACAGTATATGCCGAAGGGATTCTTTATAACTTTAGCACCTTTAGTTGAATACCAGTGTCAACATCGGGAAACAGCATTATAGTCTACCCATCTGATTAATTTAAAGAGCCTCAGGCAGTGGCAATACTAGAGTTACCGGCAGTCCACCTTCTAGTCTACTCTTACATCAAAGCATTCCACTATAGTGTATCTAAGTGATAATAGGTACACATAAATTAATTTGTATTAAACAATGTTGCAATAAAAGTGTCTTTTGAAACTACTATTATCCTTCTGCACTCACAATCTCACTAAAGCTGCTGAGTGACTCAGCCAATCTATCCGTGTGCATAGCTTATACTATAAACCTATGCTCATTGACTAGAAGTGGGATACTACCTCGAGAGAAAAACACATACTCTTATGTCGATAGGTGGCAGTCGACACACCACTTTCAAGAATGAATATTATGATGCAGGAAGGTGTTTGACTATATGTATCGGCTCCCTTAAGTAAAATACACTACCAACCAACAGGCCTTTTTTGCTGGCACACAGTGTGTCGACTGTGGTAGTCAACACCTGACCATATATCCCTGTCACTTGACAGAGTTAAGTCATTGTCCACTCAAATCTCAAAGTGACAAATATGGCATGTCAACGATGTTTTGAGTGTGCCGCATAATTACTGTTGGGGCCACAACAAACTGCATTGTATTTACTTAAAGACTATATGACCATCTATGACGACACAGAGTCGACTGAAGAAAATTTGCCCAAAATCACTGAGATATTGATTTCCCAGGAGTTTGTTTTTTCTTCCCATGGGAACTATAACCTGATTGGAGGATTCACATTTATGCTTCATCCACTGCATGGCTCCAGACATAACCTCTTATAAAGAGTAAAAATACAGACACGGTACCAACCCAACAATTTATTTCCAGGAGCATACACATACGTGGAATTTGAGATAAATTTATTTCCTGGTGTATACACACATGTGAAATTTGAGATAAACCTGTGAAATTATACCAGTGCGATTCGAGCAGGCCACCGATTTTTAATTAACACACTTACCCTTCCCCTTATATTCACATTTAAATGTTACATGTGTGTTTGTCATATTTCGCTTAGTTTTAAGTAATCATCTAATAAAGGTTAAATTTTATCTCATTTAAGGACCTAACAGGTGCACCCGATAAGGACATACTTTTTCTCTCTCTTCTAAAAAAGTGAGCATGGCAGGGATGGTCAGAACGTGAGGCAGCAGGTAGAGAGAATGGGCAAAGTAGTCCTCTCTCTCCTCCTATTATCCTCTCCCCCCTCCACCTGCACCCTTGACCCCTAACAGCCCTGCACTGTGGCCCATGCCACAACACACCCTGCAGAGAGAATAGGTATAGCACAGGTTGAGGAACCATGGCTCTGGTACCATGGCTCTGATACCACAGTGTAGTTCAGAGAGATAGTGTCAAAATAGAGAAAATAAAAATAAATACAGAGTTAGGGTAAGTAGTGTGAGAAGCAGGTGTAGAGGGACATATACAGTGCACAGAGAACTGATGTGGAATCTAGCACAGGATCTACATGATTTGGCAAAGTGAAGAAATTTAATATACAATGTTTCGGGGCTCTGCTGGCCCTGTCATCAGGTGTACAGCATACAAACAGTGACATACAAGAAGGCATTACCTTTTAAAGTGCATATAAGAGAGAGGCCCTCTCCAACCGTGGCTCCATGCTGCGCCGCGTCTCCAAGCCGGAAGTGCCATTGTCACGTACATCTGTTGACCGGCATCCTCCGGTAACCCCCGTTGCTAGGATACCCACTTGGCGTCTGATGCGTGGGCGAGAGCGTCAATTGTACATTGTGCAAAATAGTGCTGTGAGAAATATAAAAATAGAAACATACATACACATTAAAATAACAGCTTTTGGGTGCATGCTGACCAAATACCAAAAATGTTTTAGATATAATGAATAATGTGGCGCTAGCTTGTGCCAAAGTAAATATTTATGCTGGTAGCATTAGGAATATAAAGGGAGTAGGGATATTAACCCCATATTAGCAAACAGTATTTAGATGGAAGATCCACCTTGCTTCAAGCCTCAGTAAGGCTTTTTGTCTATTACCTCCATGGGCCATGGGGGGTACATGGTCTATAATTAAATATTTCAAGGTGAACAAAGGGTGTTGTTTAGCCTTGAAATGTTGGGCTACAGGTTGTTCTATAGATTTATTTTCCAATGCCCCTGTAATGTCCGACCTATGGAGAGCCATGCGCTCTTTGAATTGCCGGGTAGACATACCAACATTATATAATCCACAGGGACAAACAATTAAATAAATAATAAATCTGGTGCTACATGTAATTATGTGTCTGATGTGGTATAGCTCCTCAGTATGAGGATGTTTAAAGGTTGAGCATTGAACCAAGAATGAACAGGTGGCACATTTAGCACAACGGTAGCAACCATTGGGTTTATGTTTGACAATTGGATGTTGGCTTTTGTCAAACCAGTAATGTCTGTGTGGACTAGTATGTCCCTCAAGTTAAGGCCTCTTCGATAACATGCCATAGGTCTCACATTTGCTAAGCACGGCAGACTTTTGTCAGTCGACACAATAGGCCATAGTCGTAGGTGGTCATCCATGGAAATGTATTGGTACTTGTTGTTTTGTCAGATGTTTTAGTGAGTAGATTCTCTCTATCCAATCATAGTTTTAAATGTATTTATTTTTCTATTTTTTACACACTGAAGCCAAATACGCCTGGAAAATGAAGTGTATTTTCCATTTTCCAGGCAAAAGTGTATTTTTAAGTGTATTTTTTGACCGGCAATTAGCGGGCGTATTGAAAATATGAATGGTTAGTAAATTAGGAATCACCATTCTTTTGAATGGTGATTCCTTTTCGTATTCTGTCAAGGGTAAATACAAATATGAATGTCCCATCAATCCGAATATGAATAATTGTATTTTTGGCAGAGAAAATGGCAAAAATACGAATACGACCAAAAAATTAGTATTTTACTATGAAAATACGATATTTTTTACGAATTTTTCTTAGTAAATTTCCCCCTTAGTGTTGAATAAATTGCACCATCAAAATGAAAATAGTTACGGGTGAGGACCAGTTTTAAAAGTTGTAGAAATAATAGTATATCAAACCCCAAATCGTCACCCAATGTGTCCAGGAACTTCTTCATGGCCAATAAGTATTGATCATGTAGTATAGAGTTACATCCATGGTACACATTATGGTGGAAGCAGACATGGCAGGAGTATTTTTTAGGTGATTCAAGAAGCTGGTGGTGTCCTTCAAATGTGTGTTTTAGACTACCACGAATGGCTGTATAATTGTGTCCAATTTTTACATTTCAAGTAGAATTACTGTCAGTTCCGTCTGGTATTTTTCCGTTGGATCAGAAAGTAGTCTGCGGTTTACTTTTTGTCTGCAAGTTGTCGCATAATCTCATACTTGTACAGGAACACAGGAGATCCCTATGAAGGAAAATACTGGTATCAGGCTTGATCACTGAGTAAAGGTTTTACATCCCTTAACTTGCACTGATTGGAAGACTGGCTGGATGGAGCCATAAATATCAGAAATGGACTCCACAGCTAATTGATACTTGAGGAGAAATGTAATAGGGCGAGAGAATCAGAGTGAGAAATTTAGTAAGAAATCTTCAGGTTTTTTTAAAAGCGGCAGGTGACACCACTCAGCCTGCACATGCCTTATAATGCCAAGTGCACTATATTTACGATGAAAACTAGATTAACCTTGCCTTTGTGTTCCTGAAATGAAACCACCTTAGCCTTAAAAACATTTAATATAAAGGTACTTTTGGGTGGAAATTATTTAAACTTGTTTTCTTGTATTGTAAACATTTGTCAATCATGCACAAATGCATACAAAATCTACAAAAATTCAAACAAGACCAGTTTATGTTATTCAAAAAAATAAATAAACTTGTTTTAAATAAAAACTTGTTAGTGCCCTCTATAACATTGAGGGAAGGTTTGCCACCAGGGTTTCATAAGATGCATTCTGCGACATTGTTATGGTCACCCTCATACATCACAGAATCAGATGGAGTGTTCACCTCTTCAGTGTCCTGTACGGTCTACTCAGGAAAAAAAATGCTCTCTCTGTACCTCACAGATATTGTAAAAAATACAACATTGTGCTTCAATAAGCAGCACCAACATTCTTTTAAATTGGAAGAAGAGAATATTTGCCAAGATGCTGATACCCTTTGAAATAGTGAACTGTGAAGTGACTTAAGCCACAGCTTGCTTGAGTAAAGTGATTCCTATAATTTAGTGTTTTCAAAATACATCTTGAGAAACTGAATGAGGGGATGAAATTACAATTGCAGCTCAAGTCCTTTATTCGCTTCGTCATGATCCAAGGGTTGTCAATATCTTGAAATTGGATCACTATATTTTGGTGACTGTGCTAAATCCTAGGCTTAAATCATATGTCTTGTCTTTGTTTCCAACTAATCCAAATATTAAGATGCAAAAGAGCTAATTTTCAGCAAGTTGCATGCTCAAGTGATACTTTATGTCCTCCTCCAGTTTCCCTGGCAACTGCTGCTGCCAGGAAAAAACTTTATCTTTCTCAAAAGACCCAGGAGTTCATTCAGAAATGGTTTTACCTGCGCTATCATATGCTACCAGTGGAGTACATCTGGTCAGATCTAAAAGATCTGCCCAAAATGTAAGACAACTCTACCATAGCTCCTTCTGATGAAGGACCCGGATAATAGGTCTACAGTGTGTAGATCGACATTCACTAGTTTGACACCAAATAGTCAGCATGCACTAGTTTGTCATTTATTTATTTATTTTATTTATTAACAGTTTCTTATATAGCGCAGCATATTCCATTGCGCTTTACAATAGGAGACAATGATAAAACAAACTGGGTATTTAAAGACAGTAAAAGGTATGAGGGCCCTGCGGTGGGCTCTGCTCCTGGACTTCCCTGGTAATGTATGATTGCCATCACCTGTGGTGAAACACTGTTACCTAGCTCCCCACAGGTGATGGCAATCATACATTACCAGGGAAGTCCAGAAACAGAGCATTTTCTCCCGTATGGAGAGGGTCAGGTAGGGAAGTTTGAGTTACATCTGCCCCACCTGCAGAGCACATGGTTTTGTCCATTTGAGAAGGAATTTGCCTTTGTGAGTGAAATTCACTCTCAGATGGACAAAACCATGTGCACTGCAGCTGGGGCTGATGATGTTACACTGGTAATGGACATTACCAGGGACGTCCAGGAACAGAGCATTGTGTACCGAATGCAATGGGTCATGTTGGAGGGTATGTAACATGTGCAGAGAGAATTAGATTTGGGTGAGTTATTTTTTTTCTGTGCAGGGTAAATACTGGCTGCTTTATTTTTGCACTGCAATATAGATATAAGTTTGAAGTACAAACCCACCAAAACTAATTTTTTCTGTACAGCTTACATCTGCCCCACCTGCAGTGCACATGGTTTTGTCCATCTGAGAGTGAATTTGCCTTTGCAAGTGAACCAGAATAACCCACCATGTGCACTGCAGGTGGGGCAGATGTAACATGCGCAGAGAGAGTTGAATTTGGGTGGGGTGTGTTGAATTAGAAATCATAATTGCAGTGTAAAAATAATGCAGTCAGTATTTACCCTGCACACAAACAAAATATCCCCCCCCCCCATGGTTTTGCCCATTTTGAGAAAAAATGTGTACTGCGATCAGATCTGAATAAGGGCCATAAGCTGGTAATTAGATAATTATACATATTCTGGTCTCTGTGTTCTGTGGGTGAGTGGCGACTAAATGCTGGGTGTTCTTTAACCCCTTCCCGACATTTGACGTATATATACGTCATGGCCGGGATGTACTTCCCGACTCATGACGTATATATACGTCATGACTTTAAACTGTCCCCGCGTCTATAGACGCGGTGACAGTTTAAACATGTCTGCTGTCCCTGACAGCAGACATGTCCCTGCATGCCCAGGGGGGGCGGCGATGCCTCCCCCCCGTCGGCGATCGCTGTGATTGGCTGTTCAATGTGAACAGCCAGTCGCAGCGGTTTCCTGTGTTACCGGCGAATCAGACGCTCGGTAACACAGGTGTCAATCCCCGTCGGGTGTGAGGGGGCATGAGGGGGTCACCGGTGATGACCACACCTCACCCCACCTCACCCCACCTCACCCCCACCTCACCCCACCTGCCCCCAAGGCTGTGATCACAGCCAAGGCGCGTCATTTAAACTAACGGTGACTGCGCTGCAGACGCCATTCCGGTCTGGAATTGCGTGCAGAGCGGTCACCGACCAATCTGTTGTGATATACATACCTGATCCTTGCCTGATACTTACCTGATCACCGCTGGTAGCGTGCTGCCAGCAGCTGGATGCTTCCTGGATCTTGTGACTTCCTGTGTGCTGCTGCTGCAGTGTCGTAGAGTCACAGATCGTGAGAGATAGTGACAGATAGTGACAGAGAGTGATAGAGAGTGATAGAGAGTGCTATATTTTGTGTCTGCTGCACCCCTTTTGTGCTGATCAGTATATCTGTGCTGATCAGCAACTTTTTTTTTTTTTTTCTATATATACCTGTCAGTTGCACCAAAGGTTGTGCTGCCTGTGCAACTGACTGCTGCCCCCCTGCTGCCCCCCCTTTTGTGCTGATCAGTTTAAATTAATTAACTGATCAGCAACTTTTTGGGGGTCCAGGTATTTTTTTTTATATATACCCTGTCAGGTTGCACCCACAGTTGTGTGCTGCTGCCCCTCACTGCTAATCAGTGTTGCATCACTTTTGGAGAGTGCAGTGGGGTTTTGTTTTTACACCCACGTTGCTTTTGTGGGTGTCCTGTGGCCGCTGATCAGTGACGTACATCACTGAACAGGATTTTTGGCACAGGGTTGATATCATTTTTTTTCTGCAGTTTTTTTTAATTTTTTTTTTTGTAGAGTGCTGTGGTTTATTACACCCACGTTGCTTTTGTGGGTGTCCTGTGGCCGCTGATCAGTGACGTACATCACTGAACAGCATTTTTGGCACAGGGTTGATATAATTTTTTTTCTGCAGTTTTTTTAAATTTATTTTTTTTGGAGAGTGCTGTGGTTTATTACACCCACATTGCTTTTGTGGGTGTCCTGTGGCCGCTGATCAGTGACGTACATCACTGAACAGCATTTTTGGCACAGGGTTGATATAATTTTTTTTCTGCAGTTTTTTTTAATTGTTTTTTTTTTGGAGAGTGCTGTGGTTTATTTTTTTTTTTAAACTGTTTTTACACCCACGTTGCTTTTGTGGGTGTCCTGTTGCCTTTGAGCGCTGTTCAGTGACGGACGTTACTGACCAACATCTGTGCTCAATTTTTGGCGCAGGACCTTTTTTTTTTTTTTTTTAACCCCTTCAATTTTTTTTTTTTATTATTGGGATCAAATTCCTGTATAAAGTATTTTTTTTTCTGCACTACATACACACTACACACTACATACCCCCCGTGTTGAAATAAAGTTTGTACCCCCCCTACACTATACACGTGTTGAAACATTACACTTACAGAAACACAAAAATAAAAATGGCATCCCAAATGTCATCCCAGTCATCCAGAAGAATGTATTCAGCGGAGGAGGCATATGCCATGCTTGCCTCTGACTCTGACACAGCCAGTGATGCAAGCGGGGAATTTGAAGGATTCGTCTTAAGCTCCTCTTCCTCCTCTAGTGATGAGGGACCCCCTCAAAGACGCCCCCGTAGAGCAGCTGAGACCCCCCCCCAAATGATTGATCCCATATGGACCCCACCACCAGACAATTTTGAGCCCCAGGTTCCTGAGTTTTTGGCCATCCCAGGAATCCAATTTGATTCAACAGGTCTCAGAGAAATTGACTTTTTCAAATTATTTTTCTCTGATGATTTTATAAATTTAATGGTGGACCAAAGTAATTTATATGCCCAGCAGTTTATTGCTAAAAACCCCACGTCATCATTTGCTAGGTGGACCCCTGTAGATGCAGTAGAGATGATGACGTTTTGGGGTCTGGTGTTACATATGGGCATAGTAAAAAAAGCCAGAAATTAGGCAATATTGGAGTACAGATGTTCTGTACAGCACCCCATTTTACCGTATGGCCATGACTCGGACTCGTTTTGAGACAATCCTTAAATTTTTACATTACACCGATAATGCACAGTGCCCACCCAGAGATGATCCCACCTTTGACCGGCTATTCAAAGTCAGGCCGGTCATTGATCATTTCAGTGCCAAATTTGCAGAGATGTACATCCCTGAAAAATTTATTTGTATCGACGAGTCCCTTATACATTTTAAAGGAAGGGTTAAATTCCGCCAGTACCTTCCCAGTAAGAGGGCAAGGTATGGCATAAAAATGTATAAACTGTGTGAAAGCACCTCAGGGTACACCCACAGGTTTAGGGTATATGAAGGGAAGGATTCAAGAATTGAACTGCCAGAATGCCCCCCCTCCCTCGTAGGTGTTAGTGGAAAAATTGTCTGGGATTTAGTGCACCCCTTCCTGGATAAAGGTTATCACCTCTATGTGGATAACTTTTACACTAGCATCCCCCTGTTTAAGGCCCTTGGTTCAAGAGGTACAGCAGCTTGCGGTACTGTGCGCAAGAACCAAAGAGGCCTCCCAAAAACGCACATTGCCCAAGTACTGAGAAGGGGTGAAAGCAGGGCACAATCCACCGAAAATATGTTGTTGGTCAAATATAAGGACAAGAGGGATGTCCTTATACTGACAACAATTCATGGAGACAGTGCCACCTCCATCCCTGTACGAGGTACCAGTACCCACACCTCAAAACCTAATTGTATCCTAGATTACAATAAGTACATGGGCGGAGTGGATCTTTCAGATCAGGTACTGAAGCCGTACAGTCCCCTGCGGAAAACAAAAATCTGGTACAAGAAGCTGGCCGTTTATATCATCCAGATGGCACTGTATAACGCTTACGTGCTATTCCGTTCTACCAGCCAGAGGGGGACATTTATGCACTTTCAAGAGGAAGTCATAAAGGGCCTAATATTTGGGAACCAGCAGGCAGAGGGCCCCAGTACTTCTAGTACTGGCCCCCGTATTGTACCAGGGCAGCATTTTCCTAACGAAATCCCCTCCACTGCAAGAAAGGGCAGGACACAAAAAAGGTGCAAAGTTTGCTATAAAAAGGGAATAAGAAAGGATACTATTTTCCACTGTGAAACTTGCCCCGACAAACCCGGCCTATGTATAAAGGAGTGTTTTAAAATATACCACACATCTATGGATTATTAGGTTCATCATTTCACCGTGCTTCGGGGGTCTTGCTAATGCCACATAGCACCCACCATTCATTCCACCAGAATCTGAGCTGCAAAATCCAAAAATCACTCCTTCCCTTCTGAGTCCTGCCATGCACCCAACTGGTATTTTTTGGTCACATATGAGGCATTGCCATACTCGGGAGAAATTGGGGCACAGATTTTGGGGTGCTTTGTCTCCTTCATTCCTTGTGAAAATGAAAAATTGAGCCAGAACTGCATTTTTGTGTAAAAAATGTAATTTTTCATTTGCACAGCCCAGTTGTATCAAAATTGGTGAAACCCCTGGGGGTTTGAAATGTACACTATACCCCTAGATGAATTCCCTGAGGGGTGTAGTTTGCAAAATGGGGTCACTTGTGGGGGGGTTCTACTGTATTGGTGCTTCGGGGGTCTTGCTAATGCGACATAGCACCCACCAACATTCCACCAGAATCTGTGCTGCAAAATCCAAATATCACTCCTTCCCTTCTGAGTCCTGCCATTTTTTGGTCACATATGAGGCATTGCCGTACTCGGGAGAAATTGGGGCACAGATTTTGGGGTGCTTTGTCTCCTTCATTCCTTGTGAAAATGAAAAATTTTGAGCCAGAACTGCATTTTTGTGTAAAAAATGTAATTTTTCATTTGCACAGCCCAGTTGTATCAAAATTGGTGAAACCCCTGGGGGTTTGAAATGTACACTATACCCCTAGATTAATTCCCTGAGGGGTGTAGTTTGCAAAATGGGGTCACTTGTGGGGGGGTTCCACTGTATTGGTGCTTCGGGGGTCTTGCTAATGCGACATAGCACCCACCAACATTCCACCAGAATCTGAGCTGCAAAATCCAAAAATCACTCCTTCCCTTCTGAGTCCTGCCATGCACCCAAATGGTATTTTTTGGTCACATGTGAGGCATTGCCGTACTCGGGAGAAATTGGGGCACAGATTTTGGGGTGCTTTGTCTCCTTCATTCCTTGTGAAAATGAAAAATTTTGAGCCAGAACTGCATTTTTGTGTAAAAAAATGTAATTTTTCATTTGCACAGCCCAGTTGTATCAAAATTGGTGAAACCCCTGGGGGTTTGAAATGTACACTATACCCCTAGATGAATTCCCTGCGGGGTGTAGTTTGCAAAATGGGGTCACTTGTGGGGGGGTTCCACTGTATTGGTGCTTCGGGGGTCTTGCTAATGCGACATAGCACCCACCAACATTCCACCAGAATCTGAGCTGCAAAATCCAAAAATCACTCCTTCCCTTCTGAGTCCTGCCATGCACCCAAATGGTATTTTTTGGTCACATGTGAGGCATTGCCGTACTCGGGAGAAATTAGGGCACAGATTTTGGGGTGCTTTGTCTCCTTCATTCCTTTTGAAAATGAAAAATTTGGAGCCAGAAATGCATTTTTGTGTAAAAAAAAATTAATTTTTCATTTTCACTGCCCAGTTGTACCACAATTGGTGAAACCCCTGGGGGTTTGAAATGTACACTATACCCCTAGATGAATTCCCTGAGGGGTGTAGTTTGCAAAATGGGGTCACTTGTGGGGGGGTTCCTAACTTTTAGCATCTTATGGTGCCTAGAAACCTACATGGTGCCTAAAAAATAATCTCATAAAAAGGAGGCTCCAAAATCAAGTAGGTGCTCCTTCTATTATGAAGCCTGTGGTTTGGTCAACGTGCACACTAGGGCCACATATAGGATATTTATGAAAACAAAAGAATTGGGGGAATCAATTTTTAGTCACATTTCTCTAGTAAAATCTACTGTGTTCCTTAGAAAAATGTATTAAAATTGCAAATCTGCAAAAAAAATGAAATTTTGAAATTTCACCTACACTTTGTTTTAATTCCTGTGAAACACCTAAAGGGTTAACAAACTTCCAAAATGCTGTTTTGAATACTGTGAGGGGTGCAGTTTTTGAAATGGCATCATTTATGGGGGTGTCTCACATACAAGTCCCTCAAAGTCACATCAGAACTGAACTGGTCCCTAAAAAAATCAGTGTTTGAAATTTTCTTGAAAATTTGAGAATTTGCTATTCATATTTTAAGCCTCCTAGTGTCCAAAAAAATTAAAAGGAGGCTGAAATAATGATGGAAACATAAAGTAGACATATGGTCTATGTTAGTTATTAACTATTTTGAGTGGTATGATTATTTGTCTCACAAGCAGAAAATTTAACATTTAGAAAATTGCTAAATTTTCCATTTTTTTTACGACATTTTGGTATTTTTCACAAAAAAACACAGACTGTATCGACCCAAATTTACCACTAACTTGAAGTACAATGTGTCACGAGAAAACAATCTCAAAATCACTGGGATAAGTAAAAGCAAAAAAAAGTTATCCCCACTTAAGTGATACATGTCAGATTTGAAAAAAAGGGCTCTGTCAGGAAGGCAAAAACATGCTGCGTCAGGAAGGGGTTAAAGAGCAATCAGGGTATTCACTGTTTATGTGGTGATACTCTCATCCTCACAGGAGTCCCAGTAACTCTTACAGTATATTATATATAAGTATCTGGTGTACCAATCAATAAGGTGTCCGTAGTCTGTGGTTACTCAGTACACTAAATCATATGTATCGTTACTGTATATGGTTTGTTCAACACATTGGTGATAAATAGAGTCAGATGCTGCAGTTTAAGCACTGTGGCTATATAGTAAGTAGCAACGTCTGGCTCTTATCCCACACACTACAATACAGCATTAGTGGTTCAGCGGTAAGTAGAGTCAGGTGCTGAAGTGTAAGCACTGTGGCTATATAATAAACAGCATCAATAGGCACCTGAGTCAATAGGCGAACCATGCAAATATCAACTTTCCTCTTCCTGTTCTTGTCATCAAATTCTTTCTAGTTGTAGCACCCCCCCCCCAACCTGCCAAGGTGGCCATACATCAGAAAGATATTGTACCCAATCATGCAATCTCAATTGATTGTAAGATGGATTGTATGCAGATTGTGTGCACATCGTGTGCACACAATCATGCAATCATACAATCACACAATCTCCTGGCCCCGGGAGATTGGAGGATTGGTCCTTTGATCTGACGTGCACAGGGCCGGTGCAAGCCCTGTCTGCGCCCCAGGCGAAATCCCCTGCACCCGCTGCCCTCCGCTCCCCTCCCGCTCTGAGCAGTTTCAGGAAAGGGGGGGTGGATGCGGCTGCCGCTGATCTGCTCCATGGCATGGGGCGGGGGGGGGGAGGGTGCAGGCACCGTTTAATGCGATCCACGGGTGGGGGGGCGGCACTGGGGAGCTACTCCCAACACCCCCTCCTCTCCACAGTGCTGCAGCGGTGGCGGACAGCCCTCCTCCCCCCGGCGGCATTGGTAGCTTCATCCGAGTCCTAACATCCCCCCCTCCTCCTCGCAGCAGAAACATCTTAATTCATCCACAAACCCCAGAGGGAGAGGGACGCGGGTGTGTGCAAAGCTTACCTGACTCCACGGGGGGCTGCAGGCTACAGCGGCTGCCGCTTCCAGGCTGCAAAGTGCCGCCCTCCAGTGGCCGGCGCCCTAGGCAAATGCCTAGAGCTGCCTAGTGGTGGCACCGGCCCTGGACGTGCAGCACGTCAGATCAATTGGGATTGGGAGTAGAAGATTGCATGTGCTTTTACACAGAGCATAGCTCCGCCCCTGGCACCTGTGAATCCCCGCCCCAGCATTTTGATTGCCCCACAGAACAATCAATCAATGAAAATGGATGACCATCGATATGTAAAACATTGATGGTCATCCATTGCATATTTCTGCACTATTGATGGTCAGTTGCACTTTTGCCATCGATTGCAAAGGCAACAATGGCCATCCCTACATCACATTTACTTTAATGCATTACTAATAATACAAACAAACTGTAAAATGAATGAATGAATGAATGCTTAAAAAGGTTACATTCATCCTTTTTGTGTGTCTCTGTAATATATTCCACACTAAAAGGATAAATATAGAATGACATATTCGAGTTTAATTGATTAACAGGATTTCCACTTAGATGCTTTTTTAATCTATCCACAAGGCAAATGCTGTAAGTAAAGGAGTCTGCAGAGGATTAGAAAAAAAAATCCTCTTTCCTGCTGTCTGTTTCCCTGCTGGTTTTGCAAAGGGATGAGATGTGTTGGAAGCTTCTGTGAGAAATCAGGTTAAGATTTACATTAACAGGGTGTCCCTGTGACTATGGTTGTCATGGTTATCATGGTGTGTGAGATCTAATGATGTCACCATGGCACTAAAACCCCATAATGGGCATCCCAAGACAGGAGAAGAGCATTAAATAAATGCTTCAGATAAATCACACATGAAAGGTACCAATATATTAGAACTAGAAATGTAGCTGAAACAACAGGCACAAAAATAGAAGAACACTGTTACCAAGAGAACCATTAGGAAGCTACTTCTTAAAGATTATAAATTGATACATTTATCCAAGTCTGATGGGTGTAATGCCAGGACAAAATACATCTAAAAACAAACCAAAACACTGAGTTTATTTAATGAAATAAACCTTTGGATTCTACGACATTTTACCTATATCCTTCTAATATCAAAAGTATAAATATATCTATATCTTATCTATATATAATAAAGTTAGCAATTTTGTTTGTCTGTCTGTCTGTCTGTTCATTCCAGTATCACACAAAAAGTACTGGGTGTATTTGGATGGCATTTTTCCATATTATATAACCCATACCTTTCAACGGCTGAAGAGCAAAAAGTGGTACAAATGTGGAAAGGGGGGTGGTCACGGGCCCTTTCCAATACTTACAAAGGGCAGTTGGAGACCCCAAAATAGGTACAGGCCATAAAAAAACAATACCCTACCTGCCAAAAAGGTACAATTGAAGGGTATGATCACTTAAGCTTGGTACACATCAATACAATCGTCGGGGCGTTCTTCCGTTCTGGGATGGACGGCCAGTCCAGATTGTATAGGTGTGTACGCTGTCCCGACTCCCTCTGTACGAGTGATAAACGTCCGAAAACAGTCTTGTCTGTCCATACTCGGTCGGTCGAAGGTTCATTGCTGTTTAATTTTCATCCGACCGGCCGGGTCCATATCGGAACAAAAGTGCAGTGTGTACACACGTTCGATCGATATGCTGGCCGTTCTTGCGACTATACTGCCAAAGCTGGAACGCCCATGTGAGCGTTCCATAGCTGCATGATCTCTCCTACAGCACAAGAAGCGTTCACCTCTCCCCATGTATAATTAAATAAATAATCATAATATACATGCACCCCATCTTTGTAGCAGGTCGCCGTATATGTCCCTAGTCACCCTGCCGGCTGCTAGAAAGACGGGGGAAAGCGTTTACAGTCAGACGGCAGGGTCACCCTGGACAGATACGGCAAACTGCTATAAAGATGGGGTACGCGACTACAGTCAGTTTGCCGTATCTGTCCATAGTCACCTTGCCGGCTGACGCGTACCCCGTCTTTATAGTGGTTTTCAAATACAGGGTCAAAAGACAGTTTTGTGATCAGAGAGCAGTACATGGCTCCTTGTAGGCCTGTTGTTTGTGCCACTGAACACGTGCATGGGCAGGACATTCGAGCGCTATTAACCAATCACACAGTTTTCTCTGCATGCGTGCGACAGGTTTTCTAGGCTTGCGACACAAAAGAATCTTCATTCTGGTGGAATACGTGGACGTAAACAGCAGAATACACACTCTTCCTTTCACGCTTTCCTTTGGTGAGTACTCAACCACAGTTATGACAAATGCTGTATTGATGTATTGTGTGTATTGTGTGTATCATGAAAGTAATGTCCTTTATGTTTTATTTTTGAACAGACATTTCGGCAATGGCAGAGAATGTTGAGTTCATGAAGGAGACCAGAATTGTACAGAGACCAGAATTGTCTCTGGAATAGCAAATTCAGAGATTATTCCAACAGGCAGAAGAGAGCTGTCATGCTGAAGGAGTTGGTGAAGGTCAGCCTCCATTATTACCCCACGGCAAATCTAGAATGGGTGCGGACAAGGATTGCCAACATGCGGACAGTCTTCAAAAAGGAGCTGAACAAGGTCGAGGGATCCAAAAAATCAGGGGCCGGTATGGACCAAGTTTATGTGCCCAGGCTCTGGTACTATGATCTACTGGTATTCACAGTGGACCAAGAGCTGCCGAGGGACTCCGTCTGCAATTTTGCTGCGGCCCAGGCTGCCCCATGCACCACACCATGCACCCCTGAAGTTCCTAAGGAAACCCCCTTCTGGCACAGTAAGTACACAGATTACACATATTTGAAATATTTATTGAAAATGAAGATAAAAAGTACAAAGAAAGTACAGTACAAGGGTAGCATGTCAAAGCAAGTTTTAGCAGATCATGTCATCCTGCCAATCCACTGCGCCTACACCATTAAAGTACTGCAAGTACTCTTCTCTGTCAATTTTGCATGCATAGAAGCATTTCTTGTGTATAGATTGGTCTCCAAACATGTTAATCCTACTGGCTCCTCAACTGTTTCACTGTCATCCATGCTTGAAACATTAGGGTGTGCAGACTGTGTTTTTCTGAGTAGATAGTTGTGCAGCACACAACAGGCCATAACTACCTTGTCCATTTTATCTAGCCGCAGATTTATGGCACTATGAAAAATCCTAAACTTATTGCTAAGTATGCCAAATGTATTTTCAACCACTCGTCTAGCTTGTGACATGCGGTAGTTGAAAATTCTGCATTCCCTATTAAGGGACCTTTGGGGGTAGGGTTTTACAACATTGACGTGCAAGGCAAACGCCTCGTCAGCCACAAAAACAAAGTTCAAACCATGCACATTCTGTGTCCGCTCTGGTAAATGAAGTCCATTGCTTTTAAGTTTGTCATGGAACATGGTCTTTTCCAAATCCCCACCGTCAGAAACCCTGACATTTTTGCCAATGTCCACAAAGATAAATTCATATTTGGCATTGGCAATAGCTATTAAAACAATGCTAAAGAAGCCTTATAATTTTAGAAAAAAAAGCCACTATTAGCAGGGGGCATGATGCGGATATGCTTTCCATCGATGGCACCATCACAATTGGGGAAATTACAAAGATCCTTGAAATCTTGGGCAATATCTTGCCACTCCTCAGTAGTCGTAGGGAACTGAAATATAGAAGTAAAGAGGTTTTACAAAACAAATCAGTGATTTCGTTGTTACATTATGTTTTGCAGCCTTCTCTAATTGCGGAAGAACAGTGTTCACAGACACTGGATGTGTCCTCACAGCAGCCTTCACCCCTCCTCTGCTCCACACCTACACCCACAACCAGCACTCAGCAAGCCACGCAGCAGCCTGAAGCTCCATCAAGAAGAGGCCATAAAAGGCCAAGGCAGATTGCGGATACGTCATGACTCGGCAGATTCTGGAGTCTGCCAATCGACTCATGGCATTGGATGAAGATAAGCAGGACCATGTGAGGAACACAGTTGCAAAAAAACTGCGGAAACTAGATCCTGCAACAAGGGCAGAGGCTGAACGGATAATCAATGACACCCTGTACCAGGCCAGTGTCGGGACCCTTACCTGACAAACCCGGCTCACAGATGATCCCCCTATGCCATTCCAACCCATCAACACTGCCCCAGTACCACACCACCAAATGTACCAGTCAGGTCATTATCCCCACTATCCCCATTATCACACTTCAGGGCAACCATGGCAGCAACATGGAACCATGGAAATACCATCTCCCTCCCAAACAGTGATGGATACAGATACTCCCCTCCATTACCAGCCACTTTAAGTACATTTGATTTGGTTTATAATTGTTTTTCTATATTATAAAGTTTTTATAGTTATATTCTAAATGTTTCAAAGTTTGTCAAGTTTATAATAAAAGATGTTACTTGAAAAATATTATTTGATGTTCGTGTCTAAAATCCGGCAGGGTGTCTATGGTCAGATACGGGTGATAAGCGTCTATTTTAGTCAGCCGGCAGGGTGTCTAGGGACAGACATAAGGGTGGTAAGCGTCTATTTTAGTCAGCCGGCAGGGTGACTATGGTCAGATACGGGTGATAAGCGTCTATTTTAGTCAGCCGGCAGGGTGTCTAGGGACAGACATAAGGGTGGTAAGCGTCTATTTTAGTCAGCCGGCAGGGTGACTATGGTCAGATACGGGTGGTAAGTGTCTATTTTAGTCAGCCGGCAGGGTGTCTAGGGACAGACATACGGGTGGTAAGCGTCTATTTTAGTCAGCCGGCAGGGTGACTATGGTCAGATACGGGTGGTAAGCGTCTATTTTAGTCAGCCGGCAAGGTGACTATGGTCAGATATATGACAAACTGCTATAAAGATGGGGTGCATGTATATTATTTGGCATATATTTTCCTTCATGTATTGCTCCTGGAGAACTTGGATGATGGCATCATATGTGTTAGGTATTATTAATCCCTGAGCTTGAGAGGATATAGTGGTGCTGTACCTCAGATCTGCAAGTGTCCTCCCAGTAGCCTGGAAACGTAGCGTTGCCACCAGTCTCTGCTCAGCTTAAATAGGCCTCCTGAAATAAGTGTCCTCCTTTTGGATTAAAGGGGTGACTAGTGCCAGCAGCTCCACGAAGGTAGGGCCACCTATACGTAGATAATTCCGGAAGTCATCAGGGTTTTTCTCCCGTATCTCCTGTACCAAGGCCATATGGGAGAAGGTGTCTCGCCGCAGAAGCCAGTCTCTGGTCCAACAGCTGCGATTCTTGCTCCTCTTTTTTTTTTATAGACTGCAATGTTGTGGCCATAGCAGCAAGAATGCAAGCACAAACCTTTCTTTTCCTCAAGCTCATGATGAAAGTGATAGGAAACAAACGGAACGAATGAACGAATGTACGTGTTCTCTGCACAGCCAGCACTGATGTAAAAAATGAAATCACTTTTGTTTAGGATCTGTCCTTTCGTCTCTTTGTTTTGTTATGCCCTTAACCCAGCCCATTATGATAATTTTTGTTTATATCTATCATGTCAAAAGCCCAAATTGAGAGAGTGTGTACGGTGGTACAATCATTTTCTTGCGACTGTTTGGACGTGAGTACATCGGACATCGCAAGTAAAATTGTACAGGTGTGTACGCGCGTATCGGCTGTTGATTGTGGACGATCCGACGCATCTACGGTCGGTCAAACGGTCGCAAGAAAACAGGGATTGTACAGATGTGTACCCAGCTTTAGTGACCTAGAAAGACATCGAGGTATGTGTAATCGATGTGATATCAGGAAGGTGAGCAATAAAGGAAAAACCAGGTGCTTTGCACTTGATGCCTACAGTTATAAATTACTATATGTTTATAAATATATATTTTTAAGGACAAATATAGTTCTAAGGAGACAACATTTATTTTTTAGGAAGCATTTTTTATAGATAACTTTCTGTATGATGGATCCTCTTGCACAGAACTTTAGACTCATACAGCATCTATTTGCTTCCTGTAGGATGCTTTGCTAAAAAAGGGCCTGATTCATAGATGGATGGAAGATCAATGCCGCATGCAATCAGCATGAAATTCCCATCAGGACTCTAGGAGGGGCATCCGAGAGCCATCTCAGTATATAGCTGCAATTCTAACACTGTGACCAACGTAAACTGGAATCCAACATTACAAACATTGTTGCAATTTCCACACAGAAGGCCAGCTGAGTAAGCCAGAACTTGTGCAGCTTGCCAACAGAAGCAAGGACTGCAAGGCCAGGAAGTCTGTGTTGTGACCTTTGGCTCTCCACTTCGTGAAAATAGGGGCAACTGTCTGGTTTCTAGGAAAGCAGCCACCTCCTCCACTCCACAGGCTATGAAATTACTGGTTGGACAAATAAACTGTATAATGTGTATTTTGATTAATAAAGTGACAAGTTTGGGAGTTGGATAGGACATTCAAAGTCTACATGCAATCACTAGCTTTCCTTAGATTTAACAGACAGGTTTGAACTACAGTACTGTACATAGTTTAAGAAAATACATACTTCACAAAGTTTATATATTTACTAGGACGTATTAATTATTTTCATATACCAACAGGGACCAGGCCACCTGCCAGGTAATGAAGAGGTGTGAGGTCAAGGTGAGTTGGTGTGTGTGTAAAGCAGGCAGTTTGTTAGCTGTGCTGACAGGTGGCAAGTGTGTTGGGTCTGCTGCCAAGACTGATGTAGAGTCCCAGTGCTTCCGCCAGCCTGCGTCCCTGGGCCGATTGCTTGGCAACCAGGGATGCTGGGTAGCAACTTCCGCTCCAGCGGCTGCCTGGATCCTTAGGCCTGGTGACTACTTCCACCCGGCGGTTGTCGGAACAACAGGAGACCCTGGCCAGGTGCACCTTGCCACAGCTGATAGCATTAGGTCCGGGGGGGATGGGCTGGTTCCTCGCACCCAAATTCATAACATTATCACTGTCCCAAAGCAATATATTTATAAAATATATATAATTTTTTGTTTCTTGTTTTGGGTGTTGCTCTCGATGTGTTCGGGTGAATCCTAGTGCCAAAGCCTTTGCCAGTCAGCTACAGTGCCTTACCCTCTCCAATCCATTCTTAACGCTGCTGCCCCCTCTGTCTATCTCTTCACTGGCTCCCCATTCCGAGTTCTCTTTAAACTCCTCACCACCACCTACAAGACTCTCCTCCTCCACCGCTCCTTACCTCTCTTCACTGATCTCTTTCCACACTCCCTCCCATCCTCTTCGCTCCATCGCTGAACGCCGACTGACCTCTCAACTAAGCACCTCCTCCCACACCCGTGTCCAAGACTTCTCTCGCGCTGCCACCCTGCACTGGAACAACCTCCCACCACCCATCAGGCTTTCTGATTCCCTTACCTCCTTCAAGCGCTCCCTCAAAACCCACTTTTTTCAACTAGCCTATCCCTCCTCCTAACCTCTTTTGATCCTCCTATCCTGCCTCCGTTCCCATCAGCTCCTACTTATCGTATTGTTTTTCATTCATATACCCACCTCCTTTTAGCATGTTAACTCTTATGAGTAGGGCCCTCTTTCCTCATGTACTCACCCTACCTCTTTACCTCACCTGTGCTCCTGTCCTGTTCTTCCCTTCCTCTACTTCATCTTCAGTCTCCTTGACAAGTTCGACACCTACTTCTGAACTGATGCTGATTTTAGTTCTACCAGCTATACCCCTATTTATGCTTTATTTTATCAACACACCCTGTACGTTACCTTGTAATTTGTTTTTTTGTTTGCTATGTACGGCACTGCGGACACTTTGTGGCGCCTTATAAATAAACGTACTACTACAACTACCCAAATGGTCCAGGATCTTTGTCTGTGGGTAATGGTTCAGGAGAAGGGTTCTCGGTCCACTTCCACGGTGGTTTCAAAGCCAAAGATTCATCTTCCCGATCGTCTTTCTGGTAATTGAAAGATTTTCTTTACCTTTCGGGAGAGTTGTAAATTATAATTTAGTCTCAGGACACGTTCTCTGGTTCCGAGTCTCAATGCATAGGCTTAGTAATTTCTTTACTTCAGGGGGATCCCCAAACCTGGGTGTTGGCTCTCAAATCTGATAGTCCAGCCTTAAGTTCAGTGAACGATTTTTTAGTTCTCTCGTGTTGTTATACGATGACCCAGATAGGGAGGCTTCGGCTGAGAGTCATTTAAGTGCCTTGAAACAATGTAACAACCCAGTCAAAGCTTATTGTACAGAGTGCCACCGATGGACTAATGACTGCGGCTGGAATGATCCTGCATTAAGGAGTCAGTTGCAGTTTGGGCTGGCTTATGCAATCAAGGACAGTCTCATCCAATATCTGGTTCCCGCAGTGCTGGATGAACTAATGGAGCTGCCCATCAAGATCAATCATCGTCTCCAAGAGCGGAGGTCTGAGAAAGGCTCCTATTTTCAACCTACTCCTTGTGTTTTTGCTGCTCCCAAAGAGCTTGAGGAGCCCATGCAACTCCTCTGAGGATTGGCTCTGGCTTGTGTCTTTATCATAACTGTCCCAATCAACTGGGAAAAGATTAGGCCTAGGAAACTATGAGAGTGTTCACTTGGGCCTACAGCTTTTTTCCTCTCACAACTCCTGCAAGTATTTTGTTTCATGAGATTCATTTTTCTTGTCAGGCGTTTATTGATAGTGGAGCAGCTGGGAATTTTCTGGACATCTCTCTTGCAAGTCAGCTTGGCATACCCCAGTGTAAACTTGAGAGGTGCATTATTATGCAGGGTCTAGATTGAAGTTCTCTAACAGATTCATCTCTCACCGGTCTCCTCAAACACAGTTGAAAGTGGGTCTGTTTCATACTGAGTCCATTTCTTTCTACTTAACCACTTGTTCCACTGTTCCTTTGGTTCTAGGCCATCCATGGCTAGTTGATCATAATCCTCTTATTGATTAGAGATCGGGTAAGCTTTCTCCTTGTAGTTCCAACTGTACTGGATGTTGCCTCAATGTTTCGGTACAACTTCTCTGCCTCTGTTTTGGAAAAAGCCACTTGTTACACAAATTATGCCAATGTTTTTTCCAAGGGTAAAGCAGACAGTCTCCCTCCTCACCATCCTTATGACAGCACCATTAAGTTGGTTCCTGGCACTCAAATGCCTAAGGGCAGACTTTCTGCACCTGAGACTAAGCCCATGGAAGAATATGTTCAAGAGAGTCTTAAGAAGGGCTTTATCAGACCGTCCAGGTCACCTCTGAGTGCAGGTTTTTTTGTGGCCAAAAAGGACAACTCCTTTGGCCTTGTATTGATTTTAGATCCCTTATTAAGATCACCATTAAGAACACCTTTCCATTACCCTTAATTTCTGTTCTTTTTGATCAACTCTGCTCCACCACTATTTTTTCTAAAATCGATCTTAGAGGTGCGTATGACCTCATTTTGATCAAGTCTGGGGATGAATGAAAGACAGTTCTCAGTACTCAGTCTGGACATTATGAGTACTTGGTCATGCCATTTGGACTTTCTAATGCCCTAGCCGTGTTTCAAGATTTGATCAAAGACATACTACGAGATGTTTTATATGGACAATATTTAGATTTTATCAGAAGACCTTGAGTCATACAGGGCTCAGTTTTGGCAAGTTCTTCAGAAGTTACGTGAGAACCATCTTTTTGCTAAATTGGAGAAATATGATTTGAGGTGGCTCAGGTGTCCTTTTCAGGATATATAATTTCTCCTAAAGGGTTTTATATGGAGCCTAAAAACTTCAGTCTGTTTTGGATTGGGTGCGGCCTTCCAATCTCAATGCAATTCAAAGATTTTGGGGTTTTGCAAATTATTATAGCGGTTTCATCCATTCTTTTTCAGATTTGGTGGCCCCCATAGTAGCCAATTGGTCCTCTCGAACTGGCGTATTGTGGCTCCACTAGGAAGCTTTTTGCACGCCTGCACACCAAATAATTTCTACGTATTTAGAGAAAGAAAAACCCCAATTTTCATATATAGATAGGAGGGGGTGCTGTTCCCAGCAGTCAGGCATATAACGTTTAGGACAAAAAGAGAAAAAGGACTGTTTTAGGGGGAACGCACTGAAGAAATGGAATCATAAAACATAGCTTTTAATTTTTTATTATTAATAATCCCACAATTCACTTATATGGGAATGCAGCGAAAAATAGAGGTTAAAACATATTGGACATACAAACATATGCACACTATGTGCTCAAAAAGACAGGAAATAAAGTGTTTTAAAAATACACTTGAATCCTGTCCGAAAAATGTTTGTTGGGTAATAGCCAATGATGTGGTATTGTACACAGAGAAATATACCCTTATTTGGTGGTTTTTACTATTATTGGTATAAGGAAATTTATTTTACTCAAACTTGCTTTACCCTTGGTACCACCTACTGGTGGTTTAACCGTATTATAGCAATTTTTAATATATTATCCACTGTGACCATCTAATAGATTGTCCTTTAGTGCCACCTGCTGACTCTGGTTAGACAATTAGAGTCAGATTTTGATGTGTTATCTCAGACTCAATTTGTTATAGTGGTCCTCTGATTTTATTAGGGGTCACGGGAAGAGAAACAAGAATGTTTTATTATTTCATATTAGAGTGGAGCAAAAAGAAAAAACCATTCACAAAATAGACAGTATATATAATTTCATAGTGTCTTGGGTTTCTCAGATTGTACTTCGAGCGCCCAGGTAGGTATGTTATGCTGTGAGGCGGGATTTGAATTATCCCCTATTACTTTGCACAACAGCCCAAACACACCTGTAAGGTGGTTGCTACCTGCTTCACCTTTGGTGTTATCTATCGACACCTAGGTGGTCTGGTGGCGCCCTATTAAACCAACATCATGATTGAATACATTTTAGGCTAACAAACATATCAGACAGTCATTACAAGCCAACGCAAGCGTTTCGCTGACTCTAGTTCAGCTTTTTCAAGGCCAACCTGATTGTCCCAGCTGATCAATATTTATTTATATCTCCCCACCAATGGTGAGTCTGTGTTGGTATCACATGAATATGTGATCCAATCGCCGCTCTGTGTCCGTATCTGGGGCCCTCCCACTTGATGTGACGTATACGTTGTCCCTGCTATCCCCGTCAGATCATATGGTCGGGTGTTTACGTCACATGGTCGGCGTCCCGTACCAGGTGACCAACGTCCCGCGTCACGCGATCCGCGCGATCAGCGGGGTCATGTGATCATCCAGCATTCTCCTTACCCCCACGTCATACATGATCCACCATGTGATCATCTTTTGGCCAATCACGGTGATCGTAGCTCCGTACCCGGAAGTTGGTTAATAAATTTCTTCACAGCCCCAACCCTGGAGTAGGCATAGTATATAATGATTTCTTATAACTGTGGTTATTAAACCTGTTTATATTTATTGATGAAGTTGCATGTTAATTCTCTGTGTCTTAGATATTCCGATTAATGCGCTGGTTGGTTTCACGTGGTTGTCTTTTAATGAGACAATACTGCATTTGATACATATCATATTGATCATCCATTACGCTCCGGTGTAATTATGTATAATTGCTTGAATATTGTAATAATCATAAGAAATGACGATAATTTGAAACGGTGATAGAAGAATACAGGTTGAGTATCCCGTATCCAAAATGCTCGGGACCAGGAGAATTTTGGATAACGGATTATTCCGTATTTCGGAATATTTTAATATTTCAATGATGTATTTTGAAGTATCTTGCATTTATGCTGTATAAACACATAATATACACACAAATATATTTTATTACCACATAAAATACACACAAATATATTTTATTTGTTCAAAAAACAAGGTTTCAAAACGTGAAACAAAATGTGTGTACTATCTCAGCACTGAATTTGAATGCCAAGCAATCATTGTCTTGTACATATATAGTGCCAGTTACATATCATGTCCTCAGTGATGCTGTTACAAATGTCCCCAGTGAGTTTTTAGCAAAAAAAAAATTTTTTTTCACTTTCTGGAATGTCCGTATTTCGGAATAATTCGGATAACGGATATTCGGATACGGGATACTCGACCTGTATTCAAGTAATACTGTGAGGTGATAGTGATAATTAATGATTGGTGAAACAATCATTTTTTATGAATGTGCATATACTGTATATCAATGTTGATTTTGAGCTTAAATGCTTTTTATAAAATGATTTTTTATGTACCTTTTTCTATGCCGCATTCTGTTAATTATATTTTTATATTTTTATATTCTTGGTGCCGATTTTATTTATCTAATATTTGTCTCTCTTTTCTTGTTATATCTATATATAATTGCGTGGGGAATATCCATAAAACAACCCCCGATGGGGTTGATTGGCTGCTAAGAACCACGTGACACACAACAGTGCGGCTCACAGTACCTTGGGAACCCGGTCCGTTTGCGTTCCAGCAGAATCCTCAAACGTCATTTCCGTTTCTGTATACAGCACGGAGATGCGTCTCAGACGTCTGGACGTGAGCGTCAGTGTCGCTTCCGGCGTTGCGTTCCAACACACGCCGGAAGGAGAAAGCAGCTGATTGCTATGCTTAACCTCTATAAACCAGGACCGGACTTTTTACGATGTTTATGTACATGTGCCGCACAGTATATATGTATGATTTATGATCTGTATAGTGTTAAATGTGTATATGTATTATATGTAATGTATAAATGTATATGTAATTTTATGGAATCATGTTTTATGCAAAGTTTTAAAGTAAGAAAAAAAAATGGTTCACTCCATGTTTTACCTGTTACTATCTAAGGAAATAATTGGAAAGGGTATAAATACCCTCCAACATTGAGCTCCTTCATACCTTGAAAAAGGGTCAATTATAAAGACCCGAAACGCGTTGGTGAGAAGGAGGATAGTCACCAGAGGAACCCTGAAGCCCCCGACCACTTTTTCCACCAGTGTGGTACCCATCTTGGTTCTCTTCCCGGGTGAGATCAAGCTTGTTGTTTTGGGCCCAGTGGTTCTCTGGTTCTATCTGTATATAGACTGTTTTTATATTTCTTGGAATTTTTTATCGTGTCTTTTTGGAAGTGTGACGTCCTTTATTGTTGCCCTGTGGTGAATAAATCTTTTTGGAATTCATCCATTGGTTTCCTGTGAGCACTCCTTATCTCTGGTTGAAGATTGTGACCAAAAGAAACCCCTATATGTACATAGGGCATAGACATAAGGTGAGCACTTTCTACCTATGAGCGGGTGACCTGACGAGAACAAAGATACCTTTATGTGAAAATAGGGCAAGGTGAAAAGGTCAGTTACGGAGTTTCCCTGGTGTAAATGAACATCCATTGACATCTGGCTGACCATCTTCCCTTTGTCCTCCTGTTCGCATCCCCCCATCGAAGCTTGGGGTTCATAAGGTTCTAACAGAATCTTTACAATTCAAGACAGCGCAACTGTAGACATCATATTCTGGTTACATTGTATATCCATGTATACAGTGAGTGGTGATTGTGAACCATAAAATGATAGTGATAATTAATGATTGATGAAACAATCATTTTTTATAAGTGTGCATATGCTGTATATCTATGCATACAGTGAATGGTGACTGTAAATGTAAAATGAAATGCATAAGAAAGGGAAAGGGGTGCTTGTAGTAACAAATAAAAACACTGCAGAGTGATGAATACTGTGTTGTAAAATCCTGTGAGAACGTGAGTGCCAGGAAGAGGGAAGGAAAAAGAAGTAGCTATATTTGGAAAATATATATTAATGTTAGTGACATAAATGTTGTGATGTCATGTTGGGTACTAGTTCATGATGGAAAGAGTCTTTAATGTGAATCATCTACTAGTGATGAATGGTGATGATGTCATAAATGGAATAAATGAATTAAAGGTGATCATTGCATAAAGTGGTCAGTGATGCTATCATATTTGACCTTGAAAATAGAATGGTTCTTCTTAGGGCCAGATTAGATTAGATGGCGGTCTGATGTTTTTTAAGACAATATTAATTTTGATAAGGAGCATAAAAGAAGGGATTATGTTAGACACAGGAGAGGAGAAAAATGTAATTAATTTAAAATGAGAAGAAGGGGAGATTTGTCTTTCCCATTTAATTATCATTATCATATTAATAATATTTTGTCATCTTATTCCTTTATAGGTTTACCAAGGGTTAGGGCCTTCATTGATCGACATGGTAAGTATATTCCTTCAGTATTCTTATGAGAAGGTTGTTCGTATAATTTCAAAACTGGTTAGATGATGTAGTGAGGGATATGTGGGCAATAATCACTGTCATTTGTGATATCAGATATATTAGATATTAAGATCATAAGACAGATATATAATTTCAAAGTGAGAGTCCTCCTCAGAGGATTTTTAATTGTTTTTCTCCTATTGTTAGTAGGATATGGAAGGGACAGAGACAAAGGGAAGGGAGAGGAAAAGATATATCAGTGTCACCTATCATGTCTCAGAGTGTCCCTTCAGAGAAAGGATACATAACTGTTCGCCTCATTTAGTCCCTTTGGAAAGAGGCTATCCAAAAGAAAGATCATTTTGGTTTCGAACTGTAGAAGCTGTCTGTCCAGATCTCCGCCCCGTATGCCTAATTGGATGTGTCTCATTCCAAATGCTCTGAGACCATTGGGATCTCCATTGTGCTCCCGTAAGAAATGCCTGGCCACTGAGGTAAGATTCTTGAATTTTTGAGAGTCTGTGCGAGCATTCCTTATGCTTCCTACATGTTCCAAAATGCGGATCTTTAAAGGCCTAGATGTTTTCCCTATGTAGATCTTTCCACATGGGCACTCCAGATGGTATACGGTGCCTACAGTGGTACAGGTTATTAGGCTTTGGATTTTCCATGTTTTTGAGTTTTTATCAATAAAATCTTCTTTTGGAATCATGTATTTGCAGGCCTTACAGTGGCCACAGCTTTTGGAGCCCTTTTTGTTAAGTCTAGGTTCGCATATCCTTGGTAGATGGCTCTGAACCAGATGATCTTTAATATTGCGTGATCTTCTCCAGCATGTTTGTATTCTGGGTGGTAAGATTGTGTTAAGATCTTTATCTACCTTTAAAACATCCCAGTGTTTCTGGAGAATATGATTAATTTCTTTCCAGTACACGTTGAAGGTACCTACGAAGCGAATGGAGTCAGTATTGTTGTTTTTTCTTGGTTTCAGGAGGGTTTCACGGGGAAGGGCTTCGACCTGTCTTGTTGCCTTCTTCACTAATCTGTTACTGTACCCTCTTCTTCTGAAACGGTCCTGTAATTCTCTTTCACGCATTTGGAAAATTTCTGGGTCTGAGACATTTCGTTTTATCCTCATCAGTTCCTTTGGGGATAGCTCTGATGAGAGCTTTCGGAGTGGAGGATGCTGTTGGTAGCAGTTTTTTTACGGTAGAGATCAGTGGAGATGATACCTTCTTTGTTGATCCGGACTTTCAAATCTAAGAAGCTGATCTCTCTTTGGTTCATTTCAGAGATAAGTTTTAGGTTCAGTTGGTTATTGTTAAGGATGGCTAGAAATTCTTTCAGATGCCCCAGATCACCTTCCCACAGGAAGAGGATATCGTCAATGTACCTAAAGTACATAAGAATATTTTCGGTATATTTTTCTATGACCTCATGGAACACCACTTCCTTCTCCCACCACCCCAGGTAGAGGTTAACGTATGTGGGGGCACATGCCGTCCCCATCCCTGTCCCTCTAACCTGGAGGTAGTGGGACTCCTGGCACACAAAGAAATTGCGGGTAAGTATGAAGTTCTGCAGTTCAAGAACGAATTCGTTAAAAGCAGAGCGGGTTCCCATGTTGAGAAAGTATCGAGCTGCCTGTACACCAAGCTCATGATTGATGCTGGTGTACAGGCTCTCTACATCACAGGACACCAGCCATACTCCGGGGTTGACCGAGATGTTCTGCAGTCTATTTAACACGTCCGTAGTGTCTTTAACATAGGACGGTAATGCAGTTACATGTTCCCTCAGATGTTGATCTACGTAGATGCTTGCCTTTTCTGTCAGGCTCCCTATTCCTGACAGAATTGGTCTTCCCGGAGGTTTCTTTTCGTTTTTATGTATTTTAGGGAGTAAATACAGGGTGGGGGTCTTTGGTTTTTCCATTTTGAGGAATTCAAAATCATTTTTAGAGATGATGTTGTTAGTATAAGCCGTCTGTACGATCTTGTTGTATTGTGAGGTAAAAAGATTACTCGGGTTAAATATTAGTCGTTTGTAGCAGGTGGGGTCATTTATGTGGTTGTCTAGTTCTTCCAGATACATAGATCTGGGCCAAAGGACTATATTGCCACCTTTATCTGATGCTTTTACAATTACATCATTCCATTTGGCTATCTCAGACAGAGCCGATCTTTCCTGCTTACTGATATTGTCTCTTAAACCTCTTTTACTCTTCATGAGGTCATCCAAATCTTGGGATACCATTTCTTGATAGATCTGTACAGCTGTGCAAATTTGACTGTCTGGAAAGAAAGTGGATTTCTTTTTTATCTTGTTATTATTTGGAATTAAGCTGAGAGGGGTCTCAGGTTCGATTTCATTTTCGAGGTCTTCCAAAATTTGTATAGCTAATTGATCTTGTTCATTAAGGGAAACCTGTCCCATAGTTTCTGTTTCATCGTTTCTCCCTAATGAGGGTTTTCTGCAAAAGAATTTCCTTAGCAGGATTTTTCTCATGAAGAGTTGGAGATCCTTTTCAACTTCGAAACGGTCAAAATCAGATGCTGGGGAGAAAGAAAGGCCCTTGCTCAGAATTTTTTCCTGACCTTTGGTGAGTATTCTGTCCGTAAGGTTGATAATACGTAAGGAATCCGCCTCCTCTCCCCCTGCTGCTTCTGTTATTATATTTAATTTTGGTACCTCCTCCTCTCCCTCTGATCCCCTTTCCAATCCAAGGCATCTCTTTTTCGTCTTCGTCCTCCTCTTCCCCCTCCTGATCTTTCTCCATACTCTTGTCTGGTCTGATTTCGTCCTAAAAAAATCCTACTGTGGTCCCACTGGGAAGATTGATTATCTGACATGTCCCCATCTGATGTTTCTATTTCAGAACTACTGAGATTCGGTGTATTGGGGTTGTTTCCGGGCTGGCGTGGTTTGGTGTTCCACCTAAAAACTTGATTTAAGGAATAGTCTGTCTTGTCCCTCTGAAACTTCCTCCGTTTCCTTTCAATTATTTCCTGTTCGAAAGTCTCAATCTCCTTACGATATTTCTCATATCTCTTTAGAAATGCTTCATTGCTTTCGAAATTTTTGAGCTTTTCTCCCAACTGGGTAATCTCCTGGGTCAGTTGTGATAATACAATGTCATCATGTTTCATGAGACATCTTATCAGATCTCTTGAGCAATTGGACAGCACTGTCTCCCACTCTTTTTTCAATTCCTTATTTGCTAATTCAAAGGCGGGGAACACTTTGGGTCTGAGACCCCTGGGGATGAGATGTTTTTTTAAGTAGCTATCAAATGTGCTTCTGTTCCAGGAGGTCTTACTTTGCCTCATGAGGGCTGTTTTTAGAGCGAACAAATCATCGGACCATCCTTCCAAAGGAGTGTCCATTATATCTTCCTATTTGAAAATAATGAATCAATATCATTTTTCAATTTGTCTCTTCTTTCTGCCAAATCTCTGGTGAGGCTAAACTGAGACATGATGGTTTTGAAATAATTGGTCAGTGGATGAATTGGTACTGGGACAATAAGGCTGTTTTGAATAGAATCAGAATTTGTAGAATTGTTATAATAATTATGAAGATATATTTCTCATGGGTGCTAGGAGTGCGAGAGAACTGAGTTTACAGAGGAAACTATGGCGTATTGTGGCTCCACTAGGAAGCTTTTTGCACGCCTGCACACCAAATAATTTCTACGTATTTAGAGAAAGAAAAACCCCAATTTTCATATAGCGGTATTCAATGAGGCAGAATCGCCAAGTTTTATGGCGATTCTGTGTTTTTTTCATGTGTGCCGGCGATTTTTTGAGCTGTATAAGCGAATCACCCTATTCAACGTCTTCTATTCGCCGATGACGACCGGTGAATGAAGCACCAATCGCCAAATGTTATTCTCTACAAATCGCCGTTTTTTGTGTATAGGGATTTTCATGGGGATTCGCCGGTAGTCGACGGGAATCGCCAAAAGTGTATTCAATGAGAAGTTGGCGATTCTTATTTCTTGTGTCATATCGCCGTTCCTCACCGAGTGTCCCTCGTCATCTTTTTGTGGTGAACTTTTATCGGAACCTGTAAAATAATTGGTTTTAAGTGTTCAATTTAACTCTGCAAGTGTAATATAATATTATTTGCTGCCCTTGTGTGATGTGATGGTCGTAGAAGTGCTATACAAATATATATTTAATTTTTTCTGGTATTTTTTTTTTCTCCCACAAAGCAATGTTCTTACCCATGGTGCACCTCACTTACCCATGATTCTCCTCCCCACCTCACTCCTTCGTTTGGCGTTTGCGGAGATTACACAGCTTTTGCAGTCTGCTGTATAGGAATCGTTTTTTCAGGGTAATTTGCATTTTTCTTGCATTTCACTGCAATTTCTTACAGTACTGAAGCTGTTTAGGGAAACGCCGGATTGGCTGAGAATCGCCGTTGGGGGCGGCGATCCTCAGCCACGTTGAATAGGGTGACACAGCTAGTCCCGGCGACTCCCTACGCTTGGCGAATCGACGTAAAAAACCGGTGAATGGCTGGCGAATGTAAAATCTGAATCACTGTGACCAACGATTCAGGTCATTGAATACCGCCCATAAGATTGGAGGGGGTGCTGTTCCCAGCAGTCAGGCATATAACGTTTAGGACAAAAAGAGAAAAAGGACTGCTTTAGGGGGAACGCACTGAAGAAATGGAATCATAAAACATAGCTTTTAATTTTTTATTATTAATAATCCCACAATTCACTTATATGGGAATGCAGCGAAAAATAGAGGTTAAACATATTGGACATACAAACATATACACACTATGTGCTCAAAAAGACAGGAAATAAAGTGTTTTAAAAATACACTTGAATCCTGTCCGAAAAATGTTTGTTGGGTAATAACCAATGATGTGGTATTGTACACAGAGAAATATACCCTTATTTGGTGGTTTTTACTATTATTGGTATAAGAAAATTTATTTTACTCAAACTTGCTTTACCCTTGGTACCACCTACTGGTGGTTTAACCGTATTATAGCAATTTTTAATATATTATCCACTGTGACCATCTAATAGATTGTCCTTTAGTGCCACCTGCTGACTCTGGTTAGACAATTAGAGTCAGATTTTGATGTGTTATCTCAGACTCAATTTGTTTTAGTGGTCCTCTGATTTTATTAGGGGTCACGGGAAGAGAAACAAGAATGTTTTATTATTTCATATTAGAGTGGAGCAAAAAGAAAAAAAAACATTTACAAAATAGACAGTATATATAATTTCATAGTGTCTTGGGTTTCTCAGATTGTACTTCGAGCGCCCAGGTAGGTATGTTATGCTGTGAGGCGGGATTTGAATTATCCCCTATTACCTTGCACAACAGCCCAAACACACCTGTAAGGTGGTTGCTACCTGCTTCACCTTTGGTGTTATCTATCGACACCTAGGTGGTCTGGTGGCGCCCTATTAAACCAACATCATGATTGAATACATTTTAGGCTAACAAACATATCAGACAGTCATTACAAGCCAAAGCAAGCGTTTCGCTGACTATAGTTCAGCTTTTTCAAGGCCAACCTGATTGTTCCAGCTGATCAATATTTATTTATATCTCCCCACCAATGGTGAGTCTGTGTTGGTATCACATGAATATGTGATCCAATCGCCGCTCTGTGTCCGTATCTGGGGCCCTCCCACTTGATGTGACGTATACGTTGTCCCTGCTATCCCTGTCAGATCATATGGTCGGGTGTTTACGTCACATGGTCGGCGTCCCGTACCAGGTGACCAACGTCCCGCGTCATGCGATCCGCGCGATCAGCGGGGTCATGTGATCATCCGGCATTCTCCTTACCCCCACGTCATACATGATCCACCATGTGATCATCTTTTGGCCAATCACGGTGATCGTAGCTCCATACCCGGAAGTTGGTTAATAAATTTCTTCACAGCCCCAACCCTGGAGTAGGCATAGTGTATAATGATTTCTTATAACTGTGGTTATTAAACCGGTTTATATTTATTGATGAAGTTGCATGTTAATTCTCTGTGTCTTAGATATTCCGATTAATGCGCTGGTTGGTTTCACGTGGTTGTCTTTTAATGAGACAATACTGCATTTGATACATATCATATTGATCATCCATTACTCTCCGGTGTAATTATGTATAATTGCTTGAATATTGTAATAATCATAAGAAGTGACGATAATTTGAAACGATGATAGAAGAATATTCAAGTAATACTGTGAGGTGATAGTGATAATTAATGATTGGTGAAACAATCATTTTTTATGAATGTGCATATACTGTATATCCATGTATACAGTGAGTGGTGATTGTGAACCATAAAATGATAGTGATAATTAATGATTGATGAAACAATCATTTTTTATAAGTGTGCATATGCTGTATATCTATGCATACAGTGAATGGTGACTGTAAATGTAAAATGAAATGCATAAGAAAGGGAAAGGGGTGCTTGTAGTAACAAATAAAAACACTGCAGAGTGATGAATACTGTGTTGTAAAATCCTGTGAGAACGTGAGTGCCAGGAAGAGGGAAGGAAAAAGAAGTAGCTATATTTGGAAAATATATATTAATGTTAGTGACATAAATGTTGTGATTTCATGTTGGGTACCAGTTCATGATGGAAAGAGTCTTTAATGTGAATCATCTACTAGTGATGAATGGTGATGATGTCATAAATGGAATAAATGAATTAAAGGTGATCATTGCATAAAGTGGTCAGTGATGCTATCATATTTGACCTTGAAAATAGAATGGTTCTTCTTTGGGCCAGATTAGATTAAATGGCGGTCTGATGTTTTTTAAGACAATATTAATTTTGATAAGGAACATGAAAGAAGGGATTATGTGAGGCACAGGAGAGGAGAAAAATGTAATTAATTTAAAATGAGAAGAAGGGGAGATTTGTCTTTCCCATTTAATTATCATTATCATATTGATAATATTTTGTCATCTTATTCCTTTATAGGTTTACCAAGGGTTAGGGCCTTCATTGATCGACATGGTAAGTATATTCCTTCAGTATTGTTATGAGAAGGTTGTTCGTATAATTCAGGGACGTGCAGTCAGGGGAGGCAGGGGAGGCAGTGCCTGTCATAATGATGTGAATAATAAAAAGAAGATATTTATATATCTTCTTTTATTATTTTTATCATTTCTACCTCTCCCCCTGCCTCCTACCATCTTACACTGCTGCATGTGAGGGTGGGAGGTAGCGGGAGAGGTGCCTCCCGCTGTTAACATTAAAACACCGGGCATCGGGGGGCGGGTAGGGGAGGGCAGGGGGCAGGGTGCAGCAATGGGCTGTAAATGGGGAATGGGGAAGCGGCACTCATACTGGTGCCGCAATGACAGGGGCACCAGTATGAATGCACGCCCCCAGATGTGATTGGGTCAGAGGATCCAGTGATGGATCCGCTGTCCAATCACCAGAGGCGTAGCTACGGTGGAGCCGGCAGAGCCTGTGCTCCGGGCGGCAGCACCTCGCATTGGCGCACACAGCTGATTTCAATTAATGTTGGGGATGCCTGCAGCCCCCTGACAGCCCCATTCTGTCCCTTAAACCCAGTGCAGCCACTCAGTGTTATACTAGACACTGAGCTAGCGCTGGCTTTCATCGCAGCTGCAGCTTACCCACAGTGGAAGTCATAAAAGCTCAGCCCGGCTACTGCCTGACTGTACGGCTGTCACTCAGCGCTTCCGCGTCAGGTGGCTTCCTTTAGCAAACCACCTGATGCGGAGCAGTGACAGCAGTAGCCGGGCTGAACTTAGTTGACTTCCCCTGTTGGTGAGCTGAGATGAAAGCCAGCGCTATCTCAGTGTCGATAACACTGACTGGCTGCCCTCAGACATGAATTAAGGGGGAGCCCAGGGGGTACTCACCCCAAGCCCCCCTGCCTCTTAGCCCCCCCCCCCCCAGACTGAGAAAGGCTGGGGACTCCTGCGCGGCACATATACACTGCGAGAGAACAGCTGCCTGCTGCTCCTCTCTGCAGAGTTCATTTCCGGGTGACACAGCAGGGAGAGAGCTACTGAGCAGCAGCTACACAGACTGATCTCATCCTGTCCTCATCTGCTGGTGGTATGTGCTTTGTTTATGTTGTTTGTGTATACTTATTTGTAAGCTATGTGTGTATATATGCTGTGTGTATCATATATGTGTGCTGTGTGTATGTATGTATGTATGTATATTGTGTGTATGTATGCTGTGTGTTATGTATGCATCATGCTGTGTGTCTTGTGTGTATGTCTGATGTGTTGTGTATGTGTGTATATGTCTTATGCATGTGTGTATGTATGTATGTATGTATGTATGTATGTATGTATTTATTTGTTTTGTGTGTGTGTGTGTGTGTGTGTGTATATATGTATCTATGTATGCTGTGTGTTGGGTATGTATAAATAAATTATGTTGTGCACCTGATAATATTAAAAAGTGATTTATGCAAAAAACAATGACCCTTTAATGTTTAGAAACTAATATGATCTTGGGTCTAGGCTGTGGGGAGAGGAGGTTTAGGAACCTAAAAGAGGGGGGCTAGGGATTAGACAGTGGGGCATTAGGGTTAAGTACTAGCTGTTAGGGAGGGATAGCTTGCAGGGGGGAGGGTTAGGGTTAGGCTGCTTAGGGGGAAGTTGAGTATACTTACCTGACCCCTGTCTGTATTCCCTCCTTTGGGAAGGATTATGAGCCACGTCTTCCCACCACAGATCATTGCTCTGTATTTGTATTTTTATATATATATACATATATATATATATATATATATATATATATATATATATATTACAGAGCAATGATCTGTGGTGGGAAGACGTGGCTCATAATCCTTCCCAAAGGAGGGAATACAGACAGGGGTCAGGTAAGTATACTCAACTTCCCCCTAAGTATGTATGTATGTATATATATATATATATATATATATATATATATATATATATACATATACACACACTGGCACCACGCATGAAAATATGAAGGGGGGGCGCCGTGACAGGAGCTTGTGACAGGAGGAGTCCGGCGCCGCTGTCACCGCCGAGGAGAGGTGAGTCCACCGTGGGAGGGGGGGCGCATGTACGCCCTGCTGCCTGTGCTTGGCCGCTGCATATACCATATAGCATGGTATGCGGGCGGGCGAGGGGGGGGGGTCCCGTGCGGGGAGATCAGTGCCTCCCCAGGCAATGACCTCACCGCACGTCACTGGTATAATTTCAAAACTGGTTAGATGATGTAGTGAGGGATATGTGGGCAATAATCACTGTCATTTGTGATATCAGATATATTAGATATTAAGATCATAAGACAGATATATAATTTCAAAGTGAGAGTCCTCCTCAGAGGATTTTTAATTGTTTTTCTCCTATTGTTAGTAGGATATGGAAGGGACAGAGACAAAGGGAAGGTAGAGGAAAAGATATATCAGTGTCACCTATCATGTCTCAGAGTGTCCCATCAGAGAAAGGATACATAACTGTTCGCCTCATTTAGTCCCTTTGGAAAGAGGCTATCCAAAAGAAAGATCATTTTGGTTTCGAACTGTAGAAGCTGTCTGTCCAGATCTCCGCCCCGTATGCCTAATTGGATGTGTCTCATTCCAAATGCTCTGAGACCATTGGGATCTCCATTGTGCTCCCGTAAGAAATGCCTGGCCACTGAGGTAAGATTCTTTGAATTTTTGAGAGTCTGTGCGAGCATTCCTTATGCTTCCTACATGTTCCAAAATGCAGATCTTTAAAGGCCTAGATGTTTTCCCTATGGGCACTCCAGATGGTATACGGTGCCTACAGTGGTACAGGTTATTAGGCTTTGGATTTTCCATGTTTTTGAGTTTTTATCAATAAAATCTTCTTTTGGAATCATGTATTTGCAGGCCTTACAGTGGCCACAGCTTTTGGAGCCCTTTTTGTTAAGTCTAGGTTCGCATATCCTTGGTAGATGGCTCTGAACCAGATGATCTTTAATATTGCGTGATCTTCTCCAGCATGTTTGTATTCTGGGTGGTAAGATGGTGTTAAGATATTTATCTACCTTTAAAACATCCCAGTGTTTCTGGAGAATATGATTAATTTCTTTCCAGTACACGTTGAAGGTACCTACGAAGCGAATGGAGTGAGTATTGTTCTTTTTTCTTGGTTTCAGGAGGGTTTCACGGGGAAGGGCTTCGACTTGTCTTGTTGCCTTCTTCACTAATCTGTTACTGTACCCTCTTCTTCTGAAACGGTCCTGTAATTCTCTTTCACGCATTTGGAAAATTTCTGGGTCTGAGACATTTCGTTTTATCCTCATCAGTTCCCCTTTGGGGATAGCTCTGATGGTGGAGGGCAGATGAGAGCTTTCGGAGTGGAGGATGCTGTTGGTAGCAGTTTTTTTACGGTAGAGATCAGTGGAGATGATACCTTCTTCGTTGATCCGGACTTTCAAATCTAAGAAGCTGATCTCTCTTTGGTTCATTTCAGAGGTAAGTTTTAGGTTCAGTTGGTTATTGTTAAGGATGGCTAGAAATTCTTTCAGATGCCCCAGATCACCTTCCCACAGGAAGAGGATATCGTCAATGTACCTAAAGTACATAAGAATATTTTCGGTATATTTTTCCATGACCTCATGGAACACCACTTCCTTCTCCCACCACCGCAGGTAGAGGTTAGCGTATGTGGGGGCACATGCCGTCCCCATCGCTGTCCCTCTAACCTGGAGGTAGTGGGACTCCTGGCACACAAAGAAATTGCGGGTAAGTATGAAGTTCAGCAGTTCAAGAACGAATTCGTTAAAATCAGAGCGGGTTCCCATGTTGAGAAAGTATCGAGCTGCCTGTACACCAAGCTCATGATTGATGCTGGTGTACAGGCTCTCTACATCACAGGACACCAGCCATACTCCGGGGTTGACCGAGATGTTCTGCGGTCTATTTAACACGTCCGTAGTGTCTTTAACATAGGACGGTAATGCAGTTACGTGTTCCCTCAGATGTTGATCTACGTAGATGCTTGCCTTTTCTGTCAGGCTCCCTATTCCTGACAGAATTGGTCTTCCCGGAGGTTTCTTTTCGTTTTTATGTATTTTAGGGAGTAAATACAGGGTGGGGGTCTTTGGTTTTTCCATTTTGAGGAATTCAAAATCATTTTTCGAGATTATGTTGTTAGTATAAGCCGTCTGTACGATCTTGTTGTATTGTGAGGTAAAAAGATTACTCGGGTTAAATATTAGTCGTTTGTAGCAGGTGGTGTCATTTATGTGGTTGTCTAGTTCTTCCAGATACATAGATCTGGGCCAAAGGACTATATTGCCACCTTTATCTGATGCTTTTACAATTACATCATTCCATTTGGCTATCTCAGACAGAGCCGATCTTTCCTGCTTACTGATATTGTCTCTTAAACCTCTTTTCCTCTTCATGAGGTCATCCAAATCTTGGGATACCATTTCTTGATAGATCTGTACAGCTGGGCAAATTTGACTGTCTGGAAAGAAAGTGGATTTCTTTTTTATCTTGTTATTATTTGGAATTAAGCTGAGAGGGGTCTCAGGTTCGATTTCATTTTCGAGGTCTTCCAAAATTTGTATAGTTAATTGATCTTGTTCATTAAGGGAAACCTGTCCCATAGTTTCTGTTTCATCGTTTCTCCCTAATGAGGGTGTTCTGCAAAAGAATTTCCTTAGCAGGATTTTTCTCATGAAGAGTTGGAGATCCTTTTCAACTTCAAAACGGTCAAAATCAGATGCTGGGGAGAAAGAAAGGCCCTTGCTCAGAATTTTTTCCTGATCTTTGGTGAGTAATCTGTCCGTAAGGTTGATAATACGTAAGGAATCCGCCTCCTCTCCCCCTGCTGCTTCTGTTATTATATTTAATTTTGGTACCTCCTCCTCTCCCTCTGATCCCCTTTCCAATCCAAGGCATCTCTTTTTCGTCTTCGTCCTCCTCTTCCCCCTCCTGATCTTTCTCCATACTCTTGTCTGGTCTGATTTCGTCCTAAAAAAATCCTCCTGTGGTCCCACTGGGAAGATAGATTATCTGACATGTCCCCGTCTGATGTTTCTATTTCAGAACTACTGAGATTCGGTGTATTGGGGTTGTTTCTGGGCTGGCGTGGTTTGGTGCTCCACCTAAAAACTTGATTTAAGGAATAGTCTGTCTTGTCCCTCTGAAACATCCTCCGTTTCCTTTCAATTATTTCCTGTTCAAAAGTCTCAATCTCCTTACGATATTTCTCATATCTCTTTAGAAATGCTTCATTGCTTTCGAAATTTTTGAGCTTTTCTCCCAACTAAGTAATCTCCAGGGTCAGTTGTGATAATACAATGTCATCATGTTTCATGAGAATTCTTATCAGATCTCTTGAGCAATTGGACAGCACTGTCTCCCACTCTTTTTTCAATTCCCCATTTGCTAATTCAAAGGCGGGGAACACTTTGGGTCTGAGACCCCTGGGGATGAGATGGTTTTTTAAGTAGCTATCAAATGTGCTTCTGTTCCAGGAGGTCTTACTTTGCCTCATGAGGGCTGTTTTTAGAGCGAACAAATCATCGGACCATCCTTCCAAAGGATATTTGTCGGGTTCCCTGATTTTTAATTACCGGCCCCGGCTCTGTCAGCCTGGTGCTGGTTACAGCTGTGGGGGGGACCCCATGCTGTTTTTTTATTTATTTATTTAATTTCTCTATTTTTTTACACCTTGCAGCCTGCACGGATCTGACTGATCCGTGCAGACTGCCTGTACGAATTTGTATTAGCAGCCGTATATATGTGCCGCTAATACGAATGGTTACACCATCGGAGGGTTACAAAGCAGTCGTATATGACTGCTTTGTAATTTCCCCTCCGGAACACGACTTTGCATACGACCGAAACAGGCGTATGCAGTCAGAGGGGAAATACCAATACGAAAAACTAGGTTTTTCATATTGGTAAATTTCCCCCAGTATATCAAAGCAGCCAAGTGTCTGAATGCTCGTCAGGCTCGCTGGGCTGTTTTTTCTGTTTGTTTCAATTTTCTTATTACGTACAGACCTAGCTCTAAGAACATGAGGGCTGATGCACTCTCATAGCGTTTTCGTCCTCAACACGAGGGTCAAGTGCCTGCGGTCTCTATCTTACCTGCCACGTGTATTCAGGCTGGACTTACCCAGACTTTAGAGGACCTTATCAGCCACGCACAGGTTCAGGCTCCTGTTCAAACGCCTGTGGGTTGTCTTTTTCTTCCAGAGAGTCTCAGACAAGTTCCATGATAGCAAGGTCAAAGGTCGTCCTGGGGTTTTAAGACCTTGAAACTCCATTTTCATGTCATTTGGTGGCCTAGTATTACCCGTGATACTAAGGAGTTTGTTCTTTCTTGCCTGGATTGTACCAGACATAAGGTGCCTCATTCTTGGCCTGTTGGGCAGCTTATGCCAATGGCCATCCCTACTAGACCCTGGTCCTACATTGTTATGGACTTTGTGTTAGGTCTGCCTTTGTCTTCTGGTTTTCAAACCATTTTGGGTGGTCATTGACAGATTTAGTAGATGGTTCACTTTGTAGCATTAAGGCAATTGCCATCATCTAATGTTTTAGCTAATCTGTTTCTTCGGCATATTTACAGACTGCATGGTCTGCCCATGGATATTGTGTAAGACGAAGGTCCACAGTTTGTTGTGAAATTTTGGAGACTTTTTTGTTATTTTCTCAAAATGAAACTCAGTTTAACCTTGGATTTTCATCCTCAGTAGAATGGTCAGATGGAATGGCTTAATCAGTTAAAACAGTATTTGCATTCTTTTGTGTCTAAGTTGCAAAATGACTGGGCTGATTTTCTACCTTTTGCTGAGTTCACCTACAACAATGCTTATCATTCATCCACCAAAGCGCCACCTTTCTATTCTGTGATTGGATATCATCCCAGAGCTAATTCACTGGGACCCGAAGTTCCGGCACTTTCTTGGAAGAAGGTTCATAGTGCCCTTAAGGAGGCTGCTTTTTGTGACAAAGGCCTTCTGTGTTATCACATGTTAGACATGCTTGTTCATTTAAGTTGGCGACTGGGTCTGGTTGTCAACCTTAAACTTTGGCAACCTCTGGCTAGATTTTGCCCCAGGTTCATTGGTCCGTTCCAGATTGTCACTATTGTCTTCTGGTTACAGTTGCCCAAGTCTCTAAAAATTGCAAATATTTTCCATGCCTCTCTTAAACCCATAATTTTTTCCAGAAATTTCCCTCGCAAGATGGGTAAGGGAATACCCTCAGTGGATGTTCAAGGGCAAAAGGAGTTCTTGGTGGAAAAAATCTTGGATTCCAGGGCTCTATTTGCTTTCTTGTCCATTTGAGGGGATATGGACTGGAGGAGAGATCATGGGTCTTGTGTAAGGATCTACATGCCCCTAGACTTAAGAGCATGTTTTTTTTATGGAGTTTCCTCATAAGGCTGGTGGTAGGAGTTTTTTTTAACTCCTCCTCAAGTGGGAGGTACTGTTAGCCATGCTGACAGGTGGAAAGTACTTCAGGTCTGCTGCCCAGACTGATGAAGCGTCAGCCTGCATAAACATCCCCTGGGTCGGCCGCTCGGCAACCAGAGACGCCGGGTAGCAATTTGTACTGGGCTGTATTTTCTTCAGGTGATTGGAAACCTGGGCCCTTTTAAGTGATTCACCTTGCATTAATATGGGAGTATGCCACTGCAGCTCTCACCCTGCATTAATTCTGGGAGTCTGCCACTGCAGCTCTCACCCTGCATTAATTCTGGGAGTCTGCCACTGTAGCTCTCACCCTGCATTAATTCTGGGAGTCTGCCACTGCAGCTCTCACCCTGCATTAATTCTGGGAGTCTGCCACTGCAGCTCTCACCCTGCATTATTCTGGAAATCTGCCACTGCAGCTCTCACCCTGCATCACACAACCAGATGCCGTCAGAAGACAGCCTAAGTGACAGGAGCATTTCCGCCACTGCCTGCAGAAGGCTGCCGGATCGACCACTGCTTCTCGGCCCAACATGATCAAGCCAGATAGTGGTCTTATTAGATATTAAACTAATAAAACAGTTACACACTTGCAGAACAAGTAAATGCTGCACGAAACGTCTACTGCTCCTTGGCTGCACATCGTAAACACGATCAAGCCAGATAGGGGTCTTATTGGGGCCTAGTTTTTCAAACTGCCATCCTGTCTGCAGCTGCAGTTCCACTCCTATATAAGCCACGTGCTTGTGCCGCACACTTGTGTGGCTTAGCATAGTTATCCAGCTACCTCGATGCAACCTTTTGCCCTAAAAACAATATTGTGAGATGTGAGGTGTTCAGAATAGACTGGAAATGAGTGGAAATGAATGTTATTGAGGTTAATAATAGCATAGGAGCAAAAAAACACAAAAATTCTGCAATTTTAGCGATTTTTATGCTTTAAAAAAAAAAATCAAAACGTTTAGGGGGTGTTTTGGCAAAACCCATTCGAACCCAAAACCTGAAGGTAATCAGAACCCAAAACCTAAAACACGAAAAGTGGCCGATGCACATCTCTAGTTAGAAGTCGCCCTGCTAAAGTGAAATCCCAGTAATAAGCAGAAAATTGCGCGCAATGTCTACAGCACGTATTACCACAAATAAAATCACATAAAAAACACACTTTAAATCCTCAAATCTTGGAATTGCTGCTACCAAACAAATTTTGATCATTACTCAATAAAGCTAAGAGGATATGTTAAGAGAGCACAATTCCAAGTAGTATTAGGCATATAAAATGCACAGGTAAATCATTAAATTATTATATTAATACAGGTTGAGTATACCGTATCCGGATATCCGTTATCAGAATTATTTCGAAAATCATACATTACAGAAATTGAATTTTTTTTTTTTGTGCTAAAAACTCACTGGGGACATCTGTAACAGCACTACTGTGGACATGATATGTAACTGGCACTATATATGTACAAGAAAATGATTGCTTGGCATTCAAATTCAATATCTGATATAGTACACAAATTTTGTTTCATGTTTTGAAACCTTGTTTTTTGAACAAATAAAATATATTTGTGTGCATTTCATGTGTTTGATGTGTTTATACAGCATAAATGCAAGGTACTTCAAAATACATAATTGAAATATGAAAATATTCCGAAATACGGAATAATCCGTTATCCAAAATTCTTCTGGTCCCGAGCATTTTGGATACGGGATACTCAACCTGTATAGCAAATAAAACATAACCGTTCTGCAATAAATGTATAAATTCACATCCACATTAGCTTAATTATGCAAATTATATCAATCTTTCAGCACTATGCTGAACCTCCTGATAGTATGTCCCGTTAGTTTACACCAGAGAGTCCCAAAATATTTTTGTCTGGGTATAATCATCGATAGGGTAATTGACCCAGAAATTACCATTATTGAAGTAGGGTACACAAAGCTGGGATTCTCAGGATCAGCCCATGTGGGGTGTCTTTATATGACCTCCATGGCGATGCTGTGGCTGACTCCCAGCTACCTCCCACTGGGGGGACTGGGAGTCCAAACCTATTGGCAGGTGGATAGCTGGTGCTTGATTGCCTACCTTTCTTCCATATTGGTACTACGTTAGCTATGCACCAGCCCCTTGGTACCGTCCCCAAGTTTAATGATTCCTCGAATATCAGATACAATGGTAGTACTATGACAAAACTCTAATCTTTTAGTATCCTAGGGTGGATTTCGTCCAAACCAGGAGACTAGTTACTATTTAGGTTTTATAATCTATTTTTGACTATTTACTCACTCAAACATACAGTTTGGGGAGCAATCAAGAGCTGAGCATTTAATCTGTGAGAGATCTTCTGAAGATTCTTAGCTTGTAAATACCGAAGCAAAAATTCATTGAATAATTCCACTTTCTCTTTTCCATCTATTACCAGGGTACCCTGCTTATTGCTTGGTGGGCCAATATTTTACTTTCTTAACAGTTTCCCATTTATATAATTTATGGTCAATTATTTATGGACAAAACCAGTGCTGGTGGCTGCCAATCATAGAATATGTGTACACACAGAAGAAAATAGTCCCCTTTACTACATAAATTAACCTAAGGATCACATATAAACACAATCTACTTCATTGTGTAATTTCTTTTTTTTGGCCTAGGGGTGCCATGAAAAACTTCTGATACTCTAGGGTGCCGTGATTTAAAAAAGTTTGGAAACCCTTGCCCTAGGAATATATTTATCAGTGCTCTCCTGCAGTATTTTATTTAAAGTTTGCCAACTTTTAGTAATATCCATACATCTAAATAATTATTTCCAGTGTATATCCTTTAAGGATTTCTCAAACTTACCAAAGTTTGCTTTTCTGAAATATAATTATCTTTGTTAAAATTTAAATAAAATGTGATCATATTGTGATCACTGTTCCCCAATGTCTCCCTTATGGTTATGTTAGTAAGAATGTCCCCATTGTTGCTTATCAAGAGATCCAGGATATTGTTATTTTTGGTGGACTTTCAATAAATTGATACAAATAGAGGTCATTCAGGGCATCCAATAAAACCTTTCCCTTTGTGGTACTACAGTACTTGACCTATCTTTCTAATATATTTCTGTGTATTTAAAGTCACCCATAATAATAATATCCCCTAAGCTGGCTGCTTTTCCCACCTGTAGTAAGAAGTCTTTTTCTTACTCTGTATTTATGTTGGGTGTATTATAGCATGTCCCTACTATTTAGCCTCTTTAATATTACCTGTGATTTCTACCCATACCGATTCTACTGACTACATTGGGCTCTCGTATATATCTTCCCTTATGTATGGTTTAAAGAAAGCTTTAACATATGAACATACCCGCCCCCCTTATTCCTAATCTATTTTTTCTAAACAGACTATAACCTTGTATGTTAGCCTCCCACTCATGTGATTTGTCCCACCAAATTTCGGTAATACCTGTGAGATCAAAGTCTTCCTCCAAAGTAGGGTCTTTAGTTAAATTATTTGCACTCAGATAAAGGCATTTCAGAGCTCATTTTTACAGGGTACCTGTAAAAAATATTAATACTCACTCCATTGTAAATCATTCCTTTTACATTCCAAGTAGGCATCCCAGTGGTTAAAAATAAAAAGAGCAAAGTTTAGAAGCAAACCAACTGAAGGTCAATGTATGGAAGTTTGGGAGATTTATACTACAGCCTACCAGCATAAATGTGTCCCCAGGCTGTGAGGCTGTTTTAAAAAATATGGGGGACCCCAATGTCCTTTTCCCCTGTATTTTTAGAACCAGCACAGGCTCAAAGAGCCCAGGGCTGGGTGTGGATTAGCAGGGAATCCCTGAGCAGTTTTTATTTTCATTTGTAACCATTTCTTTTAAATTAACACACAGAAGCACTGACTGGATCTTATGTAGGGTACACACCAGGACGACCCGCTCACGATGCACATCGTGAGCGGGTCGTCAGTGTCTCGTCCGACCCGCTCACGGTGACGCGGGGGGGCACGACCCGCTCACGATGTGCACCGTGAGCGGGTCCGATCTGATGGCGACCCGCACCCGGCTGTATGGTCGTCATTGAGATCCTACCTGCAGCAGGTAGGATCTCAATAACGACTGACCGACCCGCGGGACCGCGCATCGGATCGGTATCGGACCACACCAGGTCAGAAAAGGGCCCAATCAGCACACAATCTACATCCAATTGGTCGGAATTGGATCTAGATTGTGGGGATCGGGCCCTAGTCGTCCTGGTGTGTACCCAGCATAAGTGATCTGTGCCTGCTCTATGTTCACCAGTGATTGCTGCCGACAAATTTAGCAGCCAAACACAAATTACTGCACCATCGGAAAACACAAATGCACCAAACACAGGAGCTTAGTAAATTTCCAGAATGTATATATACCAGTGTATGTTTGTAATCTGCTTAGTTGTCAGGGGTGCTTTGTAAATTTACCCCCAAAGTCATTCAGCAATCTCTTTAACCCCTTCCCGACATATGACGTACATTTACGTCATATGTCGGTTGCGGGGGAATCAAGCCAGCTCACGGAGTGAGCTGGCTTGAAAGAGAGCAGGTAATGGCTGTATATTACAGCCAGGTACCTGCTCTCACGGCCACGAGCGGCGAGTTCGCCGATCGTGGCCGTTTAACCCTTTAAGCACCGCGGGCAAAGCGCCCGCAGTGCTTAAATAGCTGATCGGAGGGGGGGCGCCCCCCTCCGGCGCCGATCGGGGCCCCCCGCGGCGAGATCGGAGGGTGCCGATCGGTTGCCATGGCAGCCAGGGGTCTAATGTAGACCCCTGTGCTGGCCGTGTCAGCATTCCTATTACATCCTGCCTGAGGCAGGATGTAATAGGAAGTGCTGAAAATCACTATGTTCTATGGCTGAACCTAGTACAGGCGATCGCGCCCCCTAGTGGTCAAGTACACTAGGGGGCCTTGTAGTAAAAGTAAAAAAAAAAAAAAGTTTAAAAAAAAAAAAAAAAAAAATATTAAAAGTTCAAATCACCCCCCTTTCCCCATTTCACAAATAAAAATAAATAAAAAATAAAAAAATAAACATATTTGGTATCGCCGCGTTTCTAAAAGTCCGATCTATTAAAATATAACATTAGTTATCAAGGACGGTTAAAGGCGTAAACGGAAAATAATTCCCAACGCCAAAACTACGTTTTTTGGTCGCATCGCCTACCCAAAAAAAAATAACTAAAAGAGATCAGAAAGTCGCCCATATCCCATAATGGTATTAATTAAAAAGTACACTTCAGCCCGCAATAAATGAGCCCTCACCCAGGTCCGTAGGTGGAAAAATAAAAAAGTTATAAGCCGCAGAACATGGCGACGCGACGCAAATTAGAAAAACCGTAAAATTTTCTATTTTTTTTTTTGTGGTAAACCGTAACGAAAACTATATAAGTTTGGTATCACCGGAATCGTAACGACCCATAGAATAAAGATATTGGCGGCGCTTGACTCCGATGATGGTGGATTCGAAGGGGGAAAGAATTTATACAGGATAAATAATCAGTAGGTTCTTATTCAGAGCCACATCTGAATCAATCCATAGGACAGGAAATAAGGATGCGTACTTTTTACTCACAATTGGAGTGGTAAGCAAACTCCTATCTGGGTTTCTTTATGACAGGACGTATGGTTGAAGTTTTTCCCTGTCCCGATGTCCCTCGTTGTAAATATCATACAAATTCAAATGGGAAAAGAAGTGAAAGAACCGTAAGTGGGTGGTCACAATTTCAAATCTGCTAGATGGAGGATAGCGGGGACCAATAATGCGTACCCGACTTACACAGAAGTATGTGTTCACATGTGCATAAAGGTTTCTTTTATCAGGGATCACCAAATTATGTGAGGATCTGCCAATAGTAAGTGCGTACCGTACTTACGGTGCACAGCGCGATGATACTCCTATCTGGGTTTCTTTATAGTAGGACGTATGGTTGTGGTTGGTCCCTATCCAGATGTTTTCTCGTTATGAATATCATGCAAATTCAAGTAGAAAAAAGGAGGACCATGAGTGAGTGGTCACTATTTTTAAAAAAACCAGATGGGGGATAGCGGGGATAAAAAGATTCCGTACCCGACTTACACAAAAGCATAAATACACGTGTGCATAAAGGTTTCTTTAATCGGGATCACCAAAGTTTGTGAGGATCTGTCAATAACATGTGCGTACCGTACTTACGGTGCACAATACGATAGTACTCCTATCTGGGTTTCTTTTCACACAATCTCCGCTATATGTTCTTAGCAGCAAGCTTCAGATCTCAAGCAGTGCATACAAACAAAGAGTGGAGACCGTCTTAATATGGAATCGTGCTTTTATTGCTATACAAGCCAATTTTTGCACAGATAAAAATAAAATAAAATAAAATACCTGAAAAATGTCCTTATGGCAATAAGGACATATAGAATGAAGGGGCTCAGTCACTCTGTTTTCCAACGCGTTTCGACAGACTCCGCTGTCTTTTTCAAGGCTACAGAGTGACTGACACTGTGCCTGGTTTTATACTATACTGGGTAACTTGCTTGATGACGCACTTCCGGTTTGGACATCGTGCGTAAAATGGGTATTTCTACTACAGTTTTATGTAGCTTATTGGGCGGGTGATCTTAGCGCAAGTACAAGGAATCCACCAATTTCACTTGTGGATCCTTTAGCGCTTTATAACTATACAAACAGGCACCGCCGTCTGTTTACTTCCGGTCTTTGAGACGCAAGGAAGTGACGTGCGGCATCTGTATGGACCGCAAGTCCCGTTTCGAAATACCGGAACTGACGTAGCGCTACCTCTATGGAGCGCACGCTTCCTGTGCCTTGGAACGCAAATCTGTTTATGTAGACGGGTTGCTATGTGTAAGTTCCACCTCCAATCTTAGCGCTTATTTAATCAGGAGGCACAGTTACAAATCCAATTTAGATGGAGCTGTATTTTAGATCTAATTCTAATGTAAACAAAACACTTTTGGAAGGTTATTATTATCCACTAATAAAGTGCATTTAATTAAATAATTTAAAGTGCATTGTTGATCTGAATATTAAAAATTATATATAGCTATCACCCAGTATGTATAGCTCCTTACAGGATATACAGTACATTAAAAACAATTAAAAATATACAATATTAAGGTAAAAAGGTCATAAAATATATGAAATATGTAGAATGTAAAAAGACTGTAGCCCTATAACATCTAGGATAAAAACCATTTTAATTCAAATTCATGATTAAGACCATTGGGTGACAGTGAATTGAGGTCATAAATCCAGCGCATCTCTTTTTTTGCTAACTGGATATCTCTGTTTTTATGACGCCAATCGGTTTTGACCCACTCTAATGCCCAAAAACCAGTTAGATGTTTGCAAGAGCTTTCATGTGTATCTCTAAAATGTAATGAGAATGGGTGATCCGGGAAGCCTTTTTTAATATTTCTTACATGTTCCGAGAGGCGGATTTTAAGGCTTCTGGTGGTCTTCCCTACGTACAATTTATTACATGAACACCTAATTGCATAAATGACATAGGTGGAATTGCATGTGACGAACTGTTTGTATTTAAAAACCCGGTCATTCAATTTAACTTCTGCATATTTGTTGCAGGGGGCGGGGCATACCTTGCACATGGAACAGTCACCGCACCGGTAAAAGCCCTTGTTCCGAATAAAGCCACCCATTGGTTTATCTATATAGGCACTAGAGACCAGTTGGTCCCTAAGGTTTGGGGCCCTTCTATATATAAATTTGGGCCTTTCTGGCAATATATTATTCAGAACAGGGTCTTTTAAAAGTAGATCCCAATTCCTTTTGAAAATGGTTTCCACTGATTTGTGATATCCAGTATATTGAGTATTAAACGCCAATTGATGCTTAACGGCATTTGTGCTTGAGGGTTGTGGTCTGGCTTCTAAAAGTGTCTTCCGTTCCACTTTTTTCGTTTCCTCTAAAGCTTTGTCGAGTAGGGCTGGTTTATATCCCTTTCTCAGGAATTTATTAGTCATAATATCCGCATTACCCTCAAAATCATTGGTCTTAGAACAGTTCCTTTTCAACCTGATATATTGTCCCTTAGGAACATTAGTGAGCCAACTGTTTAAATGGTTGCTGCTAGGATCTATATAGGTATTTGAATCGGATGGTTTGGTATAATTGGTGGTTTCAAGTTTATTATTATCTATATAGATCCTGAGGTCCAGAAAATTCACCTCTTTTTTATTTATGTTAAATGTAAGATGAATATTGAGTGTATTGGAGTTGAGAAACTCGCAAAAATGATTAAGGAGATCCATATCACCCCGCCATATAAATAAAACATCATCGATGTATCGCCACCATTGAACCAGGTTTGCCTCCCAGCCATGTCCCCGCCATACCATCTGATCTTCCCACCTAGCCATGAAGATGTTGGCATAGCTGGGGGCAAACCTGGTTCCCATGGCGGTGCCCACATCGTGTACATAAATCTCGGCAAACTTATCTGCATTCATCGACCACCATCTACAACCTTTAGTGACAGAAAATAGGTCACACTTAAAAGATACCAAGGATGTATTAAACAAATTAAAAGAGGTAGTGTGGGATGAAAATTTATGTTTAGTGACCGCAGATGTAACATCTTTATACACTATTATAAAACACTGCGATGGAATTTCTGCTATCAAACAAACTTTGGAAAAGACTAATATGGAAGACGGTTTACAATCGTTTATTGTGGAGGGTATAGAATATATACTCGGAAACAATTATTTTAACTTTGATGGCAATTTTTATGTACAAGATGTGGGCACCGCCATGGGAACCAGGTTTGCCCCCAGCTATGCCAACATCTTCATGGCTAGGTGGGAAGATCAGATGGTATGGCGGGGACATGGCTGGGAGGCAAACCTGGTTCAATGGTGGCGATACATCGATGATGTTTTATTTATATGGCGGGGTGATATGGATCTCCTTAATCATTTTTGCGAGTTTCTCAACTCCAATACACTCAATATTCATCTTACATTTAACATAAATAAAAAAGAGGTGAATTTTCTGGACCTCAGGATCTATATAGATAATAATAAACTTGAAACCACCAATTATACCAAACCATCCGATTCAAATACCTATATAGATCCTAGCAGCAACCATTTAAACAGTTGGCTCACTAATGTTCCTAAGGGACAATATATCAGGTTGAAAAGGAACTGTTCTAAGACCAATGATTTTGAGGGTAATGCGGATATTATGACTAATAAATTCCTGAGAAAGGGATATAAACCAGCCCTACTCGACAAAGCTTTAGAGGAAACGAAAAAAGTGGAACGGGAGACACTTTTAGAAGCCAGACCACAACCCTCAAGCACAAATGCCGTTAAGCATCAATTGGCGTTTAATACTCAATATACTGGATATCACAAATCAGTGGAAACCATTTTCAAAAGGAATTGGGATCTACTTTTAAAAGACCCTGTTCTGAATAATATATTGCCAGAAAGGCCCAAATTTATATATAGAAGGGCCCCAAACCTTAGGGACCAACTGGTCTCTAGTGCCTATATAGATAAACCAATGGGTGGCTTTATTCGGAACAAGGGCTTTTACCGGTGCGGTGACTGTTCCATGTGCAAGGTATGCCCCGCCCCCTGCAACAAATATGCAGAAGTTAAATTGAATGACCGGGTTTTTAAATACAAACAGTTCGTCACATGCAATTCCACCTATGTCATTTATGCAATTAGGTGTTCATGTAATAAATTGTACGTAGGGAAGACCACCAGAAGCCTTAAAATCCGCCTCTCGGAACATGTAAGAAATATTAAAAAAGGCTTCCCGGATCACCCATTCTCATTACATTTTAGAGATACACATGAAAGCTCTTGCAAACATCTAACTGGTTTTTGGGCATTAGAGTGGGTCAAAACCGATTGGCGTCATAAAAACAGAGATATCCAGTTAGCAAAAAAAGAGATGCGCTGGATTTATGACCTCAATTCACTGTCACCCAATGGTCTTAATCATGAATTTGAATTAAAATGGTTTTTATCCTAGATGTTATAGGGCTACAGTCTTTTTACATTCTACATATTTCATATATTTTATGACCTTTTTACCTTAATATTGTATATTTTTAATTGTTTTTAATGTACTGTATATCCTGTAAGGAGCTATACATACTGGGTGATAGCTATATATAATTTTTAATATTCAGATCAACAATGCACTTTAAATTATTTAATTAAATGCACTTTATTAGTGGATAATAATAACCTTCCAAAAGTGTTTTGTTTACATTAGAATTAGATCTAAAATACAGCTCCATCTAAATTGGATTTGTAACTGTGCCTCCTGATTAAATAAGCGCTAAGATTGGAGGTGGAACTTACACATAGCAACCCGTCTACATAAACAGATTTGCGTTCCAAGGCACAGGAAGCGTGCGCTCCATAGAGGTAGCGCTACGTCAGTTCCGGTATTTCGAAACGGGACTTGCGGTCCATACAGATGCCGCATGTCACTTCCTTGCGTCTCAAAGACCGGAAGTAAACAGACGGCGGTGCCTGTTTGTATAGTTATAAAGCGCTAAAGGATCCACAAGTGAAATTGGTGGATTCCTTGTACTTGCGCTAAGATCACCCGCCCAATAAGCTACATAAAACTGTAGTAGAAATACCCATTTTACGCACGATGTCCAAACCGGAAGTGCGTCATCAAGCAAGTTACCCAGTATAGTATAAAACCAGGCACAGTGTCAGTCACTCTGTAGCCTTGAAAAAGACAGCGGAGTCTGTCGAAACGCGTTGGAAAACAGAGTGACTGAGCCCCTTCATTCTATATGTCCTTATTGCCATAAGGACATTTTTCAGGTATTTTATTTTATTTTCTTTTTATCTGTGCAAAAATTGGCTTGTATAGCAATAAAAGCACGATTCCATATTAAGACGGTCTCCACTCTTTGTTTGTATGCACTGCTTGAGATCTGAAGCTTGCTGCTAAGAACATATAGCGGAGATTGTGTGAAAAGAAACCCAGATAGGAGTACTATCGTATTGTGCACCGTAAGTACGGTACGCACATGTTATTGACAGATCCTCACAAACTTTGGTGATCCCGATTAAAGAAACCTTTATGCACACGTGTATTTATGCTTTTGTGTAAGTCGGGTACGGAATCTTTTTATCCCCGCTATCCCCCATCTGGTTTTTTTAAAAATAGTGACCACTCACTCATGGTCCTCCTTTTTTCTACTTGAATTTGCATGATATTCATAACGAGAAAACATCTGGATAGGGACCAACCACAACCATACGTCCTACTATAAAGAAACCCAGATAGGAGTATCATCGCGCTGTGCACCGTAAGTACGGTACGCACTTACTATTGGCAGATCCTCACATAATTTGGTGATCCCTGATAAAAGAAACCTTTATGCACATGTGAACACATACTTCTGTGTAAGTCGGGTACGCATTATTGGTCCCCGCTATCCTCCATCTAGCAGATTTGAAATTGTGACCACCCACTTACGGTTCTTTCACTTCTTTTCCCATTTGAATTTGTATGATATTTACAACGAGGGACATCGGGACAGGGAAAAACTTCAACCATACGTCCTGTCATAAAGAAACCCAGATAGGAGTTTGCTTACCACTCCAATTGTGAGTAAAAAGTACGCATCCTTATTTCCTGTCCTATGGATTGATTCAGATGTGGCTCTGAATAAGAACCTACTGATTATTTATCCTGTATAAATTCTTTCCCCCTTCGAATCCACCATCATCGGAGTCAAGCGCCGCCAATATTATTTCTTTCCAAAATTGACCAAAGGAGAAAAAAACTGCAGTGAATCTCCATCAATATTGTGGCAGCAAGGACTTCGTAACTGCGCCTTGGGACTTTTCTATACCCTTTTTCGAGCATAGAATAAAGATAACCCATCATTTTAAACGAACTATGAACTCCAAAAAAACCGTAACCAGCGCAAAATTGTGGAATTGCGTTTTTTTTCTTTTTTACCCCACATTGAATTATTTCCTGATTCCCCAGAATATTATACGGTATAGTAAATGGTACCATTAAAAAGTACAACTTGTCCCGCAAAAAAAAAGCCCTCATGTGTCTATATAGCCGGAAAATTAAAAAAGTTACGCTTATTTGAACGCGAGGAGGAAAAAAAAAAAATAACAAAAAAGGCCTCGTCGGGAAAGGGTTAAATTGACAAAAATGTTGTACTGTATGTGGTTAAAAGATGTCAGCACTGTAAAATTAAGTATATTCTCAGGTCTCAAAAAATAAATGGCCCAATATATTTTTGATAGTCTTAATGCAAAACACAAAAGCAAAGAATGTAGTTTTTTAATTTTACCATATTGGGTGTATTCAATGTTTCCTGTTATTTCTGGCCCTCGGAAATATGTGGATTTGAGTATTTTTTGTATCTGCATTCGCGGAATCGGCCACTATATTTTCAAATTAGCTTTTGTTTACGCAGAAAAAGACGATTATTTGCGTATCACCGTTTCTAGCATTTTTGGATTGTTTCAGAGACTGGAAAAAAAATAAAAATCATTGAATTTATAGAATGTGAATTCCATCTATTCTGTGCGAAATTTTGCGGTATTTCCATGGATCGGCAACATTGAATACCCCTCATATAATGCAAATATAAATTAGGACAAAATGAATTGTTAAATGAAATTCAAATACACCATAGTGCGAAAAGAACTATTCTAGTATGAGCCAAGACATTACTTACAGTTCAACATACGAAATGATGATGGAAAAGAAACTGTCATGCAACCGATTTGTGCGAGACATTAGTTTTCTTAACCTTTTATGGTAATGTTACAAAGAGCCCCTAATGTGGCTGACCAGGGTCCCACATAATACTGCAGGCTTTCTTTAGTATCCTGTTGGAGAAGATTTCATGCACATTAAGTAGCCGTACCACTTTCATTTTGCTTGCAGTCCTGACAAGATGTTCTAAACCCTCTCCCCAGCAGTGCAATTCCAAAACCACCAAATAATTCCAAATGCAAGTACACTCTCGATGGTGCAGAGGTAAACGTTTATGAGAGTGTCTCTGCTCACACCCATTGCTCTCATTCTCCTTAAAAAGAAAAGCTGTTGCTGAACTTCAAATTGACTAAAACATTTGTTGACCATATAACATTATTTGAAACCATGTAACCTTAAAAGAGTCAATTATCTCTATGTTAGTCTCCTCTATTATTAATGATGACTTTGCAGGGCCAATGCTCCTTCTAAAATCAATTACTATTTCTTTTGATTTAGCATCATTTAAGACAATATTATTTACTCTGCTCCAGTGCACTAACCTGGCTACCTCTTTTCTATACAAACTCTTATCATTATTTTTCTAATTAACCCCTAAACTACTATATCGTATATAGTAAACTTCACAAACCTTAGTAATTCAGTGGAGTCGTGGGTAAACTAAGCGTACAGATTACCAAAACCAAACCAGCCAGCTGGGTAATGCCACAGCCGGGGGGAGACTTTTTATACAAGTCCCCCCGGACAAAGCATTTTCCCCCTGACCGGTCAGCATGGGCAGGGGTCCTGGGGAAGTGGGGACCCCCCAAAGAAGGGGTCCCCCCTCCAGAACTTACCGGCCCATACTGAAGCGCGGGCTGTCATCGATGCCCCTGGGCTGGGCGGTGGGCATCATGCTGATACTTGTATAAAAAATAGAAAAACTATTGTGCATTGCTGTGGCACTACAAGGCCCAGCAAGCCAGCACCGCATGCAGGGACTTGGAGAACCACAAGTCCCAGCATGCGAGGCAATAAAGGGCCTGCTGGGACTAGTAGTGCCCCAGCAGTACAAATAGTTAAAAAAACACACACAGACTTACAGTCTTTGTATACCCCTTCTTTGGGGGGATCCCCACTTCCCCAGGACCCCTGCCCATGCTGACCGGTCAGGGGGAAAATGCTTTGGCCGGGGGGATTTGTATAAAAAGTCTACCCCCGGCTGTGGTATTACCCTGCTGGCTGGTTGGGCACAGTGCTGGTTTTGAAATACGGGGGGCCCTTACTCATTTTGTCCCCCGTATTTTGGGAACCAGGACCGGCCCTTGAGCCTGGTACTGGTTTTATAAAATCCTGGGGACCCCTATTTGTTCTGCCCCGTGATTTTATGAAACCAGGACCGGCTTTTTCAGCCCGGGGCTGGTTATGCTCAGGAGGGGGGACCCCACACGTTGGTTTTTTTTTCACTTTTGTGTTGTAACTCTTTTTTTTTACAGCAGAAGCATGCACAGATCACAATGATCTGTGCATGTTTCTGACAAATTCGCCAGTCAGAACCTGGTCTATTTGTTTTGCGATTTCTAGTAACCTTTACTAAAAATCGCATTCCATTAAATATGCGATTTGTATACTTTTTAATGGCAAAAAGTGTGATTTTTTCCGAAAACCGCACCCTATAAAACATGGGTCTTCAACCTGTGGCCCTCCAGATGTTGTGAAACTACATGATCCAACATGCATTGCCACATTTTTTACTAAGAGCATGCCAAAAAAACTCAGGGCATGCTGGGATATGTAGTTCCACAACATCTGGAGGGCCACAGGTTGAAGACCTGTGCTATAAAATATGCGGTTTTAGGAAAATGCCCGAAAACGTCCCATCTGGCCCAAAAAAAATCGCAAAAGAAAAGCACCCTATTAAATTTTGCCCATTGAGTAGTGTGTTTCAGCTTTACTGTACTCAGCATACGTTAGTTAGCTTCTTCCCTTCCCGTAAAAACCCTTGAGTTATAATTGATAGCATATATCAGATTTGTGCAAATCTGCATACTCTATGTCAGGGATGTCCAAACTGTGGCCCTCCAGCTGTTTTGAAACTACACATCCCAACATGCCTTGCCATAGTTTTAACATTCCCTGTATAGTGACACTAACAATATGACACACATGCAGTATATATAAAATAAGAAGTTTGCAACTTGCTTTTTATTTTTTGGAGAAAAAAACTTTTTTAAACTCTGTTCTTCTTCCAGCCCCTCCATCTCTTAATGAGCAGTGCCATGCCAGAGTTACAGAAGTGCTTCTGTGACTGTAGGCACATACTCACAGCTGGGCTCCAATGGTACACTGCTGGAACCAAGCTGTTACTATCTGCCAGCTGTCGCAAGATTTGTTTCTGTCATCATAAGATAGCAACTGCCAATCATTCTGACACACCATACAGTACAGTATATATCAGATTATTAGAGAGAAATATCCTTGTGTGTGTCTCTGTGTGTGTTTGTATGTGAATATTTTATACAGTGTTATAATAATGATGTCTGCACATACAGGTGGGTCCTCATACACCTATCTTCAATATACTATGTAGCAATGCCAAGCAATATACTGTAACCAGGGCTAGCTTTACACATGCAGGGTAAGAAGCTGAGAAGGGTGCCCCATAAAGGAGGAAACCATGGCTCAGCTGGTTCAGTGACATGCATATAACTACCTGCCAGGACACTTGCAGAGCAGGCAGTGCCAGTGTTAGGAACTCCGCACCATAACTGGCACAATCCCACCATGTCCATTACCTCACCCCACAAGTGAATTTCTCAAAATGGGTGTGACAATTGTCAAGCAAACATTTTTATTCATTATGATGACCTGTAATGTTCCCTTTATATAGGAAATATAATCATTTTTACAGTTTTTCTTTGAATTTATATAACAAATGGAATTTTTAGTGGCTATTTTGCACATCTCTCACAGAGATGTTGGCACTCAATGGGTTAAATTGAACTACCGTACTACAGCAGCTATTGGGATCTGTAGTGCATCTTAAGTATTTATTTTGCATAGCTTCACAGTACTGTATTGTGCAGTGGTTCCAGGGACAGCATGGCAGCGTGGCAGTACCAATACCTTAATAAATGCACCTTAATAAAAGCACATGCGCAGACGCTAAACATCACTCCCCCGTGTGAACGTATGAGGGAGAGATCAAATCACAATAACCCCCTATATACATAGATTGGGTATATGTAAATGTGTCTACAATATTAGGTGTAATATACATTATAATCGTCACTTTGCTCACTGGGGTATATGAAACCTACAATACATACAGTATATATATACACACACATACACACACACACACACACACACACACACACACACACACACACACACACACACACACACACACCCCTATGGGGTAAATTAAATTAGTGTGAGATTTACAAAAACTCAGTGCTGTAGATGATTATAAGACTGTAGATATAAAACATGGTTTTGACATTTGAATTATTGCTGATTTAAATATATGGGCTTCTATTTTCTAAGGCCCTGTTACAGGCTGGGTTTAAAAAATGACTCTCTGCTTTATCTTTCTCCAAGACTTAGGGGCCGATTTATCACCACCCTCATCCTCCGATGCGGATGTGCTGTTATAACATCGACCCAATTTGCAATATGATAATAGATGACATTGCAGGGATGTATCAATTATTGAAAGCAGGGACAGATCTTGTGATTAAAGTTCCCCGAAGGTGAGCAGAGGGTGAGCTCCTGCCGTGGCCCGTGAGTGCTCCTTACTTTCCATGGGTGCTCGGGCCCCGGAGCACCCACGGTTTTGGCGCTTATGATTTGGAATGCTGTATTGTCTTCTACTTTGTGATTCTGCTTTGTTTATTTCAACAATATTGTTTTACAAATGACATGTCACCATACATGGCAGAGTATGGGTAATTGTATACTGACTATGTACATCTGGGTAAACCATGTTGCTGTTTCTGAATGAAGAGTTTGATTGCTAATAAACCCCTGGAGATTGCTTTAAACTGACTTACATAGCAGGAATCTAAAGTAATTAGATCATGTTTAGACAGAAGATTTTTGACAAGCAGAGTTCTGTTTCTGACATAATTAATTGGTTCTTATATTTTAGTTGGTACCAATTAATTCACCTTGAATCTGCACATTACACCGTTTCTTGCATATACGCTGGCTTTTAAAGTAAAATTGATCTAAATTCTAATTTTAAAACTATTTTCATTGGAATTGTTTTATAATTGTCGGCTGTATAATCTGTAAACATTTTTGTTCCTTTTTATTCATTGTTTCTGTGATTCTGTGATTGAAAAATGAGTACATTTATCAGCATCTCTGCAGTACAAAAACTCATTGTCAAATGAGGTTAAAAACTGTGGGCGAAATGTAATAGGGTGGGATTTTTTAGACGTGTGATTTTTGGTTAAAAACTGCAGAATTCGCAGGTTTTTAAAAAATCGCAGTAATTCGCGGTAAAAATGCACACTTTTTGCTGAGAAATCGCACATACATACCTATGTTGATAGAAGATCGGTCCCCTTGTCCTGTAGAATCCACTGGGGTACCTGTGGATAGAAAACATACTCACCACCAGCGGTCTTCAGCGTTTCTCCGGGAGCCCTGCACCGCTGTCACCACGCTCCGCCCCCAGATCGGGACTTAGGCCCGCCCATCAGCCAATGATGGTCCAGCATGGGGGTTTTCCCGGACCATCATTGGCTGGTGGGCGGGCCCAAGTCCTGGTCTGGTAAACAGAAGACCGGACCATAGTGACAGCGGTGCCGGAGAAGCGCTGAAGACGGCTGGTGGTGAGTATGTTTTCTATCCACAGGTACCCCAGTGGATTCTACAGGACAAGGGGACCAATCTTCTATCAACATAGGTATGTATGGATGAATGGGCTCTGTGTGAAATAAAGTTTTACTGTAAGTGTGTGTGTATATAATTTGTGCTACTGTGGGACTACAACTCCCAGCGGGCCCTTTTTTGCCCCACATGCTGGGACTTGAGGTTCTCCAAGTCACTGCATGTGGTGCAGGCTTGCTGGGACTCCTAGCTCCACAGCAGTATACTATATATACTATATAGTTTACACAACTATTAGCTCGATGCCCACCGCCCAGGGGCATCGAGGACAGCCCCGGGCTTTAGCAAGTTCTGAACTAATTATATATGCCTGGAAAAGGCAGGGGGCTGGCATAGGAAAAATACAGGGAGATATATTGGCGGGTGCCGTCCAAAGGTGCACCCGCAGGATGCCAATGTCCTAAGATACTTGTGGGGTGAAGCGGCACTCCAGTCATAAAAAAAATTACTGAAAGCTGAAACTTGGTAGACAACATTTCAGTTTACCACTCCATATACCCCTTATACAAATCATGCAACACAATAGTAACCCCCTTATACTGTACTTGCCTCTTACACATTATGCCACATGGAATGAGCCAAAATTCACACGGACTGAGACAAAATTCACACTATGGCACATGGATTGAGTCAAAATTCACGTTATGTCACACAGATTAAGGCAAAAATCACATTTTGGATTGAGCCAAAATAAACACTATACCAAACAGACTGAGCAATAATGCACAATATGCCCCATAAACAGGGGCATTGCGCGCCAAAGGCACGTATTAAAAATTTGCACCATAATGCTCATTACATGTTACACACACCATAATGTCAATTATGTATTATGCCAAACACCATAATGCCTATTAAAAATTATGGTACATAAGTGCTGCTTACCTACATGTTCATTGCCAGGGGTTCCATGCTCATTGCCATGGGTTCCATGCTCGTTGCCATGTGGGATTACATGCTCATTACCAAAGAGGAATACATACTTGTGGTAACTGGGGGACAGCCGCCGGGCAGAAAGGACAGCCATTGACAAGCCAGGCAGAGAACAGGGGGCTGCCCGGCTGTATTCAGAGCACTGCAAGTCCTGGCTATTTTAAATAATACCCCTTTCACACAGAAAATACAGGGACTTACCCGGTAATATGGTCCCATGATCATGCAGAGACACTCCCGGGCTGGCTTCTTTTACACCAGCCTAGTCCCTGCATTTTCTGGTGTGAGGGGGGAGAGAACCCCCCTTTAAACAACCAGCTATATTTTTAGAACCAACTGACCCATTTTCATGTGGGCTTCGAATGATTTTGGTCCCGTGAAACTGGGCTGTTTGGTTCCAGAGAAATCTGCCCTCAAACAACATGAACAGCCAAGAAATTGCATTTCAGAAATGAAAAAATCGGTTTACCCGCAATATCTCTAGAACCAATGAAACCATATGGACTAGCCTGGTATCAGATTGAAGGCCCAGCGATTTGAGATCAACCTCAAGCTTCTAAGATGCTGGAGGGGGAACTGGCAGCCGTTGTAACCGTGTGGGGTCGTAATTAGCGGGTCCCATGTTATCCTATGGGGAAAACGTTCCTTGCCTGGTAGTATCTCTGGTTCCCGGGGGCCTAGCAACGCGGGGCAAGGCTTGTTGGAAAGCCCTGGCCCTCAGCTACAAAATGAGCCTATTTGGAGAGTGGACCTGGAGCTGTAGCTCCATCAGGCCCATTGTTAATCTGACCCTGCCCGGGACTGGTTATGCTCAGGAGGGGGGACCCCATGCCGTTTTTTTCCTGTTTTTTCTTTACACAAAATTGCATGTTTTAAAATGTGCACATTTTCATGACTGAAAATCGCCTGAAATCGCACCATATCGCACTTCTTTGCAGCGATTTCACATCCTATTACATATGCGAATTCACCTACTACAGTATATAGTGCTCCTCTGAGAAGTCTGGAGAGAATGCTCCGATCCATGCCCCGTTCCAACCAGGGGCATAAATAGAACTTTGTGGCCCCCATAGCAGAATCCTGAAAAGGCCCCCCCCATTGTCGCTACAATGCTCCTGGGGTAGGGGTGGCAGAAGAAAGAGTGGGAAGATTGAGAGATAAAGGGTGTTGGGAAAGAGAAAGGTGTAAAAGAGAGGAATTCATGGAAAGAGGTAGAGAAGAAAGAGACAGGAGGCAGAGAGTGAGATAGAGATGTGAGACAGAGGAGGAGTGAGAGAGGGTTGAGAGAAAGAGGGGGCAGGGGGATGAGAGCAGGGTAGAAAGAACACCGAGGGGGAAAAGGAGAAGAGAGGAAGGAGGCAGGGTGGTGGGGAGAGAGAGATTAAGGGGGTTATTCTGCTTGGTACGGTGGGACCGTACGCTGTCGGTTCGGGTTTTTTTCAACTGCGCATGCGTAGCTTTTGCTATGTGCATGTGTGGCAACCTCACACCGCTCACGGACGGGTCTCTCCGTGCGAAAAAACCTGTCCGCAAGAGCACGGTCATTGTGGGCGGCATGGGGGCGTTTTTAGGGGAGCGGCCGGAATAATGAGAAAAACTGAGCGTAAACATGGGCGTACACGGGGGTGTGCACCAAAAATGTACGGTGCTACGACCGCCTCGATCGGCGAACGCACCGTGCATTTTGGCCCAAAAACAGGCGGATGCCAAAGATAGCTCCAGACCACCCCTAGAGATACCGCATGAGAGCGGAAGCCTGGGTTTGCTAATTAACGCTGATTACTACACAAACATATACACCTGAATGTGATAAGCAATGCTGCAGGCTATTAAGTGAAAACCATGATTTCACTACCTGCAAGCCACACACAGCCCTCAAACACATTGGAAGCATATCTTTCTACACTTCAACATGTAAAGGTTGGTTTAATTTTAGGTAAGATTCATTCAAAGACCTGCTTATATATGTCAAGGTAGTTATTTTATAACCATCTACACCCATTCAGAAAGTGTTTTTGTATACTTTAAAAAGCAGGACACTCAATTCACAGACGTCGACATGTGTCAACTTTTTCACTGTAGCCCAAACATACCAGTTTTTTATATGGAAAAAGACTCATAAACCACTTCTAAGAGCAACAATGATGTTTTTGGACTCAATTTCTACTTGCACTGTGGCGTACGCTCAGATATACAGAAGGTGTTGGTGTGAAAACGGACGAGACCTGTACGTATAAGGTGGCGTACGCTCTGTTGTACGCCAGTTAATGGTGGCTAAGAGGAGATCCGTCCGTGCACGGTAGCGTACGCTCAAGTGTACGCCACTCCCCATTGTCGGTGTTTGTGACCGTCCGTGTGCGGTTGTTCTGGGGGCGGACTTTCGCTCACCGTCCGTGTTCGGGAAACGTATGGTGAAACGGACCATACGTACGTTTCTCCGACCTAACCAGAATAAGGCCCTAAGAGAGGGGGTGTGTGGGAAGGGAGTGAGGGATGAGGGGATGGAAGAGGCAAAGAATAGAGTGAGAGGGGAGGGGGAAAGGGTGGAGAGGAGAGGGAAGGAGGGGGATTACAGGGGAGGTAGAAGAGAAAGGAGAAGGGAGTACGGGAAGAGGAGAAGGGGGAAGAGGGGACGGGGAAAGAGAGGAGGGGGAAGGGGAAGGGATGAGGGAAAGAGGAGGGGGGAGAGCAGGCGGTGGCGAATAGGGAAGAGGAGATGGGGAAGAGGAGAGGGGATGGGGAAAGAGGGGGTGGGGCAAGAAGGGAGGGGATTGGAGGGGGGGCAAGGGTTTGAAAGGCTTCAGACTGGCTTCCCCCTGGCAGTGGTAGATTTCCAAGTGCATTCACCAGAATCTGGCTCCTTTCAGTGGTGCTGGGCTCCCCTGTTCTGGCCACCAGGCTTTTCTGTTCCCCTGCTCTTCTGTGCTTGGCTATACAGCTTCCCAGAACTGTGGTCCCCTGCTCCCCTCCATGAGAATCCTTTACTTCCACTGCACCTGAAATTACTTTTTGGACTGCGCTGGGCTTTACTGCTTCATGGGCTGTGCTTCACTGCTCCCCAGGCGACGCTCTGCTCCAGTGCTCCGCAGGCTATGCTGTGCTCCACTGCTCCCTGGGAAGTGCCGTGATTTACTACTCCCGGGCCGTGCCGTGCCCCACAGCTTCCCGGAAGGCACTGGCCTTTACTGCTTCCCAGGCTGGGCTGAGCTTCACTGCTCCCCGTACGATGCTGTGATTTACTACTCCCGGGCCACGCCATGCTCCACAGCTTCCAGGGCGGGGTCAGCCTTTACTGCTTCACTGCAGGCACAAGGGGGATGGGATCGGTCGCCATGGGAGCCAGCCACGAGCACTGGGGAAGGTGGTAGATGGACTTTGGGACAGCCAGTAGTAAGCCTGCACCCTTGGTATTTACACCAGCGGTCCAAAGACCGACAATGAAGAAGTCAAAAGAAAAAAAGGTCGACAATGAAAGGGACGATAGATTCCAAAGATCAACAGTGAAAAGGTCGACAGGGTCAAAAGGTCAACAATGAAAAGGTCGACATGGTCAAAAAGTCGGTATTTAAAAAGTCAACATGGAAAATGTTGACATGAGTTTTCCATGTTTTTGGGTGTCTATAGGCCCATACACACTGGTTACTTTTGTGTAAAAGCCTCTCAGTTTTCTCATCAGCATGAAAGTCGCCCAGTGTATACAGGGCAGCAATGAGCGGTGAGCGCTGCTGTGCACTCTCGCATCAATTCTGCCGGCTGCCGCTCATCTGCTGGTATTACCAGCAGATGAGTGGCTTTGTGGATGGCTTTCCATAGAGCAGCACTATGGAAAGCTGTCCACCCCACGCTGAGAGCGTCAGGCATGGGGAAAGCCGATCAGTGTGTATGCACTGAGCAGCTTTCCCCCAGCGATGACAACGATCATCACTGTCCATAGACGCTGGGCAAAATTGCCCAGTTTGCTTGGACCTTATGTCGACACTGTCTAACTTTACCGCGCCCCATCGCATGGCTCGGTGCCTCGCCACGCTCAGCTATTATATTCTCCCTCCACACCGTAGTGGATAGTAGGGTATGAAATACCGTCTGTCGGTATATGTCGGGTCAAAATTTGGTAAAAAAATGCATGTTGACCTTTTTTCATGTTGACATATTGACCATGGAAAAAAATAGCAATCAAGTATATAGTGAGCATAAAAGCTTTCATGCAGCCAGGTGAGATACTGTAATTACATACACGTCATCCAGCATTGGAACAAACAAGGTAGAAATAAAATAGTAAATCCACCAAACCACTAAAAGATACCCAAGACAGGTGCCATGTCAACATTTTGACTATGTTGACCATTTGACTGTAAACATGTTGACCATGTTGACGGTTTGACTATCGACCTTTGGACCCTGTCAACCTTTTGACTGTCAACCTTTGGACCCTGTTGACCGTTTGACCCTGTCGACCTTTTGACTGTCCACCAATAGTTGTCGACCGTATGAATGTCGACCTACAGTCAATCTATCATGAGTCCGGATACCAGATTACAGTACAGACAGTTAGCAAGTCATTGTGATGCCTAAGACCAGAAATGCCATCTCTTTGATGATTATTTTTACCCAAATGCTGACATTTGTGAAGGCATCTGTTCCATCTGTGAGGCCAAAGTTAGTAAATGTAGGGACATTAACAATCTAGGCCCCTCCTCCATATTATGTCATTTGAAGCAAGTTCAGAAATAGTTTTTACTAAATTATAATGTAATTAAAACTCTAATCAACAACCTCTTTTATTAGTGAAAAGAGGTAATCCTTCCCAAAAAGTTGGTTTGTCCACAAAAGTGGCAGTACCTGTCGCTAAAGGGCTTGGTTTGTTAAACTGTGCATGGTTCATTAGACCCTCATTAGATTTTATGTTACTGCAAAGTTTAAATGCACACATACAAAAATGAAGCTATAGTTCAACATTTTAAAAATATGACAATAAAAAATAGGGAAGGTACTCATAATTAGAAACAGTAAAATATGTACACTCTTAATTAAATTTTATATGCGTGACTCATGTTACAACAGAATGTTATCTTGTATATTTATTTAATCCTGCTCTCATAATTATTTTAATAATATAATTATAATATAATTGATCATTTATCATTATAGCATAAACATCAAGGCACAGCCTTGGGTGCGGGGTGAAAAATTATTTGATGGTCACAGACCATCAAATGATTTCTCCAGCGCTTGCAGATGTAAGACACCTCTCTGGTGTCTTACATTTGCGAGCGCTCTGTGTGGAAAGAGGGCAGCCAGATGATATCCGCTGACATCAGCTGTACGCCCCCCGCACCCGCTTCACAGGGGAATTAGCATGGGAAAACCCATAATTTTCATGGGAATGCCCATGAAACGCTGGGCATTCCCATGGGCGTAACCCCTCGCGGCCGCGCCCCGCCCGCACTGTTAGGTGTGAATAGGGCAGCGAACTAGCATTTTGCCGTACCCGCTTGCACCCAGCATCTGCAGATGGGCATAAATACGCTTGCGCAGATGCTCAACATCGCTCCTTTGCGTATACAAGCAGGGGAGAGTGTCAATTAGAAAAAAAACCAATGTGTATAAAGGGCACTAATACCATAGACATTATATGTATATGGGGCATTACTACCTGTGGGCATTCTGTGTAAAAGTACCACTATAACTGTGGGCATTGTGTGAAAGTGGTACCACTGTGGTCATTGTGTAGAAGGGCAACCCCTGTGGGCATCATGTATAAGGGGCACTACTGTGTTGAGTAATGTGAAGGGGCACTACCATGTGTCCTAATGTGATTAAGGGACACTACTATGAAGTTTAACATGAATACGATTGTACTACCACATGTCATCATTAAAAATATGGGTACTGTTGTTCGGCCACACCAATTTTTGTGAGACCACACTCCTTTTACTGCACATGCCCTTTGTAAATGGGGGGAAGTGTGCAAATGTTTAGTTTACAGGGGGACACCGAAGACCCTAGCACTGGCCTTGAGTAGATGCCTGCTGCTGCCCCTAGGATGGAGGCATTGGATCACTCTGCATCGAGCAGCTTGTGGCACCTATTGGGACATGCAAGCTGCTCATCACAGAGGCCAGGAAATCTAACTTTAATCTCAGAGATCTGTGTCCTTTACCTTCCCCTAAATGGTGGCAACATGGCTCCAGTTTTTGAATTTGAGACCATCAGGACCCCTTCCCTGCCTCCCAAATGACAGTAAATGGTCAATTACCGACAGCCTGATGCCATTTTGCTTTTTACATTGCGTAACCCGATAATCAGTACTTTGTGAAACACGTAGCAACTCCAACAATATATGAATAACCCCCTTTACACAATGCTGACTTAGTAAGTCATCACATGCAGTGCTTAGGTAAGGATTCAGCACAAATGAACGCAATGTTGCTTGCACTGAAACAATGGTGAAGCTGCTAACCACAAGACATGTGCGTTCAGTGCAATGCTGTCTCTGGAATAAAGGTTCTGAGCTGCCTTAAGGGACATCTTTTCCTGGCTTTTTGGAGCTGAACTGATCCTGAACATTTTTAATTATACACATAAATCGAATGTAATTTGCTTGAGTTTTTAAGCTTTTGTAACTGCAATACTCCTCAGCTGGAGTTGTTAACCAACTTTTATGTGTCTCGAATATACAGAAAAAAGATTTTTAACACTTTGAAGTAGAGATGTGCAGACTCGGATTCCAGAGATCCGAGCCCCCACGGACGTCATCATTCCGAGCCCGGTTCCGAGCAGCGCCTGACTCGGGTCCGTCCGCGTGGTCAAAACATCATCTCCCGGCGCCGGATTTCGCAAGGCTTAAATAGCGGCTGCTGCGCCCGCCATCTTCATCCCAGTCTAGTAGTGTGTCACGGTTGAAGATTGAGATGGGGTCGTGTGACTGGAGACGAGGCAGCAGCAGTAGGGTTAAAACGAGCGGGTTTAATGAATGATGTCATACATTTACTTCTTTGAGATAAAGGCAGGCAAAATAATAATAACTAGCAATGAAAAAGAATGTCCAAATAACAATGATGAGGAATATCCAGAGTACAATGAGGAGGAATGTCCAGATAACAATGATGAGGAATGTCCAGGTAAAGAAGTGGAAGAATGGCAACAACAATGGATCCGGAGACTGAAAGAATATGAGAAATGGCTGAGACCTGAGATGCTCGAGACGGATTCTTGGAAGATCCAGGAGCGGGACCGGAGTTAGGAATCCAGGAGGTAGCACCCAAGAGTACCAGGGAGAAGCTGGCGACCAGCGTGGCTGGAATGAGGGGTCTAATAGCCAATAGCAAGCCAATAGCAAGCTGACGGACAGCGGGAATAGCAAGGGCACAATGAGTCAAGAGCCTTCCAGGAAGTGCACGGCACAGCAGACTCTTTGCACTGACACTGAGCTACCAAGGCAGATCCCCTATATAAATAGAGGGCAGCTGCCATTGGCTGTCACAGTGAAACAGGTGAGAATACCTGACCTGGCCCAATCTCCTGTTTGCCCTTAAGCAAGATGGCGGCGCTGGTCTCCCGGCATCTATAGCCTAGAGCGGGACCACGCTGCATTGTAAATCAGCTTGGTCTACCCAAGAATTCTCCTCTGGACCGAACCCAGCCTCTTAAGAAGAGACACATGGAAGGAATTTGATATCTTCATGGAAGATGGAAGTTGCAATTTGTAAGCCACCGGATTGATGACTTGAGTGATGGGAAACGGACCAATAATGTGTGGAGCAAATTTCATGGAAGGTACACGAAGACGAAGATTGTGGGTGGACAGCCATACTCGATCCCCTACCTTTAAGAGCGGAACCGCCTTTCTTTTCTTGTCAGCCGCCTCTTATATCTGGCAGAAGCTTGAAGAAGAGCTTTATGGACCTCAGCCCATATTTTTGCAAAATGATGAAGAGAAGAAGCAGCTGCGGGAACCTCTGGAGATGGCAGACTTGTGAAGTCAGGGGACCGTAGATGCTTGCCATAAACTGTAAAGAAAGGTGTGGTACCTGAAGAGGAATGGTAGGAGTTATTGTGTGCATATTCTGCCCAAGGTAAAAGATCCTTCTATTCATCCTGAGAGAAGGACATGAAGAGTCGAATGAATGTCTCTAGATCTTGGTTGACACGTTCGGTTTGCCCGTTAGTCTGAGGATGGAAGGCGGTGGAGAATTTCAGCTTTACTTGAACAGCAGCACATAGAGCTCTCCAGAATTTGTTGACAAACTGAACACCCCGGTCGGATATAATTTCTTTAGGCAGACCATGAAGCTTGAAGATGGACGATATGAAGAGTTGAGCAAGCACAGGAGCAGAAGGCAGGGACTTTAGGGGCAAGAAGTGGGCCATCTTTGAAAATCTATCGACTATCACCCAGATGACAGTATACCCGCCAGATGGAGGTAGTTCGGATATAAAGTCCATCGAGAGATGCGTCCACGGTTCCGTTGGGATGGACAGTGGTAGCAGAGCTCCAGACGGAGGAGTTCGAGAGGTCTTGTGCTGAGCACACTTGACGCACGATGACACAAGTTTGTTACATCCTGCTGAATGGTCGGCCACCAATATGATCGCAGGAGAAATTGCAAAGTCTTTTGAATACCGGAATGCCCAGCAAAACGGGAGGCGTGACCCCAAGTCAAAAGCTTCCTGCATAAATTGGGTGGCACAAAGGACTTGCCTGAAGGAGGAGTAGGATGAGGAGTGACATGGGCAAAGACTACTGGGTTCAGGATGGGCTGCTTTAGGGGTTCAGAGTCTGAACTGGCATCGAAGGAACGAGATAAAGTGTCAGCCTTGTTGTTAAGAATACCTGGACGATACTTGATTTGGAAGTTGAATCATTCAAAGAACATGGCCCAGCAGGCTTGTCGAGAAGTAAGACACTGGACATGACATAAGAAAGAAAGATTTTTGTGATCTGAAAAGACTGTGATCTGGTGACGAGCCCCCTCCAACAGATACCGCCACTCTTCAAAGGCTAATTTAACTGCTAGCAGCTCCTGTTCTCCAATGGGGTAGTTATTCTCTGCTGGAAGGAATTTCTTGGAGAAATATGCACAAGGGTGAAGCTCTGAATCTTCTCCTTTTTGCGAAAGAACTGCCCCTACCCCTTCTGAAGAGGCATCGACCTCCAGGATAAAGGGTCTATTCATGTCTGGTTGAAGAAGGATTGGAGCGGTTATGAAGGCCTGTTTTAACTGTCGAAAGGCCTCAGAAGCCTCGGACGGCCATTGGGCAGGATTGGCCCCCTTTTGGGTGAGTGCAGTAAGAGGTGCTGCTAAAGTGGAGAAATTTCGGATGAAGCGACGATAGTAGTTGGAGAAGCCGAGGAATCTTTGCACTCCTTTGAGGGTGTTAGGAGGCGTCCAATCTTAAATAGCACGAACCTTCTCAGGACCAAAGGCTGCTCTAACGGCTGGAGTGGTATGGAGATCCAACAGGGCCTGGATGGATGTCTGTCCCTGAGGAGTACTCAGCATAACAGAAATGGTAGAGTCTATGGTGGAGGGAGATGGAAATAATTCTCCTAATCCAACCTCCCTCGTGGGAATAAGGAGCGGTCGTCCCAGACGGAGTGGACAAGAGGCCAGGAGATGGGAAGATGAAGCACAGTACATACAGAGATTGTCTCGACGTCGCCGGTTCTTCTCTTAGAGGGAAAGACGAGACCGATTTATTTGCATTGGTTCTTCTGTGGCAGAAGCAGTAGACGATCCACTTTTTACAGGAGGAGTAACAGCAGAAGTGGAACGAGGTCGAAAGCGATTAGAACAAACTCTCTCCAGTTGCCGCTCTTGAAGCCGCAGATCAACTTTATTGCACAAGGAAATGAAGTCTGTCAGGGTGGTAGGTGTATCACGGGTGGCCAATTCATCCTTGAGGCGACCGGTTAGGCCATTCCAGAAAGCAGAAACGAGGGCCTCTTCATTCCACCTTAAATCAGATGCTAGCATCTGGAATTGTACAACATATTGACCCACTGGTCTGCTACCTTGACGAAATCTCAGAATCTCTGTAGCAGCAGACGACACTAGAGCTGGTTCGTCAAATATTCGCTGAAAGGAAGTGATAAACTCGTCAAATTATTCAGCAGAGGATCTGCTCGTTCCCACAGAGGCGAAACCCAATCCAGAGTACAATGAGGAGGAATGTCCAGATAATAATGATGAGGAATGTCCAGGTAAAGAAGTGAAAGAATGGCAACAACAATGGATCCGGAGACTGAAAGAATATGAGGAATGGCTGAGACCTGAGGATGCTGGAGACGGATTCTTGGAAGATCCAGGAGCGGGACCGGAGTTAGGAATCCAGGAGGTAGCACCCAAGAGTACCAGGGAGAAGCTGGCGACCAGCGTGGCTGGAATGAGTGATGGGGTCAAATAGCCAATAGCAAGCTGACGGACAGCGGGAATAGCAAGGGCACAATGAGTCAGGAGCCTTCCAGGAAGAACCCGGCACAGAAGACTCTTTGCACTGACACTGAGCTACCTAGGCAGATCCCCTATATTCATAGAGGGCGGCTGCAATTGGCTGTCACAGTAAAACAGGTGAGAATACCTGACCTGGCCCAATCCCCTGTTTGCCCTTAAGCAAGATGGCGGCGCTGGTCTTCCGGCATCTATAGCCTAGAGCAGGACCACGCTGCAGATTCCCATGCTGTCTTCCACACTGCCGGACCTCTGCCTGCCGCCTCACCTGACATGGAGGCCAACACACGCCAGTCGGCGGCGGGCACGGACGGGTGAGTACAGTACCCGCCGTGCACCGCCGCGGCGGCGTGTGACATAGTGGGTTGGGAGAGGGTGTGTTGGTGCTGCTGCTGGGGCTTAAACTTGAGCTTGACCATGAACGCAATATTTTTTATTCACTGGGGCTGTCTCTCAGTGCTGCTGTGTACTCTGTTCTCCTCTCTGCTTAGGGTGAGATCACCCTAGCAAGCAGGACAGTCTAACTGTGTACTTGTAGTACTACTGTCTCCTATTTGCTGGGGTCTTCCTCTGGTGCTGTGCTGTAATATTATATACACACCCATGCCATCTTACTGGAGATGGCGCATGTGTTTGTTTCACTTGCGGCTACTCCCCCGAACGGAGGGATTGGCTGGTGACATTAGACACCAGGTCCTCCCCCAGCCAATCAGCAGCTTGCTCCGGTGATTTCTATTGTGTTTATTTTATAAGGATGGAGGCATATATGGATAATCAATGTGCTTTCAGAATGATTGCACAGTAAAAGTAAAACTGGCATCTTTACTCAGTTCCATATTTAATTAACATATGATTTTAATTGTAGAATTCTGAAATACAAAGAGAGACATGTTGATAAGTTTTCTGTATTTTCATGTATTTCTCAGAAAAACAAAAATACAATCTGTAGCCCGATAATCCTCAGAATCTCAGACACTCTGTTTAGTACATTATTTAAGTTATCTGTTGTTGTTTATAAATTAATCCTTCTTGTAATGAATGAGACTTACCAGACCTTCTTAAAAACTTCTAAGTAACTGCCAATAACCAGACTTGTCTCCAATCCAACATAATGACCTCGATGGGAAGGCCTCCAGTAATACTGTTTTTTCTGGCTCTTCCTTGTGATGAAGCAGCAGGCAATACCTTATAAAGTAAAAGAAAAAAAATATGCCTCTCGTCAACATCATTAAAATGTCTTACTAAAAGCATAGGAGTTGCTTGTGCTCTTCAATCGTGTATAAGAACAGATTCCAATCATGGCATATTTGAGAAATAATGAAGGGGTGTTTTGAATAAATTTAATTTTCATTACTGTCATTTACTTTGTGGGAGAAAGAACATTTATTTCAAATAGAAATTATGTTTAGTTAATGATTGAACACATTTTTAACAAGGCAAATATTAGTAAAAAATTGTATTGGGAACATCTATCGATATTTATAAGACCATGCTAACCGGCTAACAACACTGAGACATTTACTTGCATTCTAAAAGTAATTTTTCAGCTTTACTATATTTATAGTGGTCTGTATTAAATTTGGAAAGCTGTCAAAATCCTGTACTCTTAAAGTCATACTTATACTGCTTTGAGTGTTGTGTTATGCATTTGTAAATGAAATAAATTATGGTGTCAGTTAAATATCATCTACAAATCTACAAAATGTACTGTATTTTAGTAATTGTATTATGTGAAGTAATAAAATGCTTTAAAGTGGCAAACATTTGGAAAGCAATATCAAGTTACAGGCCTGATTTTTAATTCATATTATATTATGCCCTTTCAGTGTATTCTCTCTATATGAAGACTTTTTGCCTTATGACTTGATGGGTGAGATATAATGGGATGCCATTTTTAGTAAGGTTCCAAAATTGCACATTTTTGCAATTTTTTAAATCACAATTTTTTTTGGAAGAATTCAACTATTTAACAATATGCAAATTTGCTGCAAAAAAATGTGATATGGTGTGATTTTTAGTCATGAAAATGTGCGATATTTAGTAATGAAAATGTGCAATATTTAGTTATGCAAATGTGTGAATTTGAGGACATATGTGATTTTGTGTAAAAAAAAAGTGGGGTCCCCCTTCCTGAGCATAACCAACCCTGGGCTCATCAACCCCATCCAGGGCTTACCAGCCATGGTGTGCATGGTGTGGCCAGGGGACCTTATGTAAAAGTATCCCCTGGCTGTGGCTTGACACTGTGGGCTATTGAAGCCTGGTGCTAGTTCCAAAATACAGGGGGACCCCCAGTTTTTTTGTCCCCCGTATTTTTGGAACCAGGACTGGTCCAAGTGTCCGGGGCTGGTTTCAGAAATATGGGGGGCCCCTACACTTTTTTGCATATTTATTAAGACAGAACGGTACTTGTTTAGTTTCACGGCGGCAGCGCAAAGACGGTGAAGCTATGAATATTGGCAGCTTGCCAAACTGCCTCAAGCCACGCTATCAGCGTAACGACTGTTTGACTGTTTGTTTCTCATAAATTACCCCCCAGCATGAGCATAGTGCACAGCGTCTATTCAGCGAAGCAGAGTGGCAAAAAACGGGGGCGCGGCCTTAGAACGCGTCATCCCATGAGGTCATACCCCTTTTTAGAGACCACGCCCCTTTTTCAGCCGTGCACGGGGCCCGATCCAGGGGGAAGCAAAGTTGTGAGGTATGTACATATTTTACCTTATTCTGCAAAGGTCTATTGTGTATTTTCGAGTGCATTACTGCTGGTACAACCCTCATGCATGCACTACAAGTATTTACTATATATATTTATCAAGGGGCCCAGATCATGCACTTTCTAATGGAGATAGACCCCTAAATATGGGTCCCTTTCCCATTTCCCCAGTACATGGCCCTTCTTGCCACAGTCTGACACTGATCATAAGGAGAACGAGGGAACCAGAATAAACCATATGAAATACCAATGGGCAGATTATTGAATATACCCACACACCGGACAACAGCTGGACCTTTTGACAGATACTGTATGTGCAGATGAACTCCTGGGGAGTCCCCATGCTGCATAAGACAGCTCTTATCAGGAGCGCTGTCTTTTTCTTAAATCATTATGCTTAAAGAGTTAATCAATGGAGTTACTAAACATTGCTCTACAAGCAGTAAGTGGTTGAATGTTTGAATGCGATGTTTGATGCTCCAACCTATTATCTGCAAATCATTCTGATAACATTTATATTTCAGTGAAAACTCTTATACTGTTATTAGTCTTTTTTTATACAGTAACTAATATTTGTAACACTTGTATAGCACTAGAATGCTGTCTCTAGGCATGAATAAATAGTATGTAAATAATATATATATTGCACAGCTCAATGAAAAATACCTGTATAACACTTTAGCAGAATTTTTCTGGAAACTGCTTCTGCGCTGTTACTCATTAAATATCCACCAGATCAACTGTTTTGTTTACTGAAGTGCTTTGTTTTAAAAATGCTCTACAATATCCCACAGCAGTTTTGATTGAATCGATGGCATCAGCAGCACTCACTACAGCAATAACTGTAGCCAATGTCCAGCATTTTATTCATGAGCATAAATTGGATGGATGTGACTTTCCTAAGATTTGCACATTTTGTCCTTGCTTTGTCCCTTGTGCATTTCTGAATTTCCAGCATCCTTCTTACTTGTCTATGCAGGACGTTGTTTACAACATGCAATTATGTGTGTAAAATACTTTGAGAAATGAATTTGTACATAAAGTCAATAATTAAATGATCCAATTTAAACGAGATTTATGAACTGAATGAGTCCCGTCTCATAAAAGTCAGGAAAAATATGATTTCAGTTTACTCCAATTACTTTACTACTGAGAATAATTACACAAATACATAGAAAGGAAATGATTCACCCACTTTTAGCTATTAGTACATGGAGAAAAACTATAATTATAAATAACTTAATGTTTATAAATAAATATATATATATATATATATATATATATATATATATAAAGAAGGCATTTTATCTTTGTTCAAAATGCAATTCAGAAAATCGATGCCAAGATCTATTGTAATAGATGACTAAATAGTCAGTAAACCTAAACATTTTTTTAATCCAATGTAGAAATGATGGTCCTTATGATTCCATCACTCCCCTGTGCGTTCACATGGAGGAGTGATGTATAGCATCCTCGTATGCCCATTTATGCGCATGTGCAGATGCTGAGTGTGAGCGTGCACGGCAAGCTGCTTGTTTACTGTCCCATTCGCACCTAGCAGTGTAGGTGGGGGATGTGGGGCGGCGGCGATGAGCTGCCCCCATGGGAATGGCCAGTGGGGGTTATTCTGGTTGATTCGCAAGGCTGCGAATTCGCAGCCTTGCAAATCCACCAAACCCCGCCCGGCGAATGAACGCCCCCACCCCAACCCCCTCGCAGCGCGGGTTCGCCTGCACAGGCTGCGAATGGATGTTTAGCATAAACATCCATTTGTATTGCCTGTGGGTAACCTCCCACATCTTTCGATGGTTGGCGACCATCGAAAGATGTAGAAGGTACACGCATATATAAGTGACTTTTTACTTACATATGCGTGCACGCTGGCACAGATATGGGCGGGCAGTTGACATCTGGTGATATCATTACCTTGTAAATGGGCCCATGATGTGGGTACCAGGGCTGAGCAGCTAACGTCAGCAGATGTTCATAACTAGAAATTTTGTGCCCCACTGCCAAAAAAAAAATTCTGGAGCCCCCCATAATTCTATATATTTTTTCACCTACATGCTCGCGCAGGGGACCTCTAGCATCTGTCTCCTCCTCTGCTAAACACCCCCCGCTTATACAAGCTCATTAATTTTTATAGGCACCGGGGTTCCAGCAATGTATAATCTGTGGAGAGGAACAGCTCTCTGCCTCTGTGCCACCCCGCCATGCCTACCGGCTCTGTGTAGGGATGTCACTAATACACATAACACCTGAAACAGGAATGTCGTGTATACACATTATGCTCACAGAAGTATTGCTGTTTATATAGAACGTCCACAGTAAAAGCAGAACTTATACATAATGCCCCCAGCAGTACCAGCTTTGCATATAGGGACCTATTGAGAACCAAATTCGGCCCCTTCCCTGATGTTCTGGGTCTGTGCATTCGCATATATGCGCATGTGCAACCCCGGAAGCAAACGTTTTGGATAAGGGATACCCAACCTGTATATACTAACAATATCCAATTATTGTGCTATTTAAGGTAAATCGTACGTACATATTCCCTTCAGATTCCCTGTTGGCAGGAATCACAAACCAATATACACAACAATGAAGGACCGGCGCCCAAATGGTGATCAAAACTTTGTGACCTATAGAGGTCTGCTCAATGACATGCAATAGCAATAACTGTTAAAAATATTTTATTAAAAGTCCATAAAAAGCGTAAAGTTGTTTCTTGTCAATTTCTATTGATCCTTCAAAATGACTCAATTAGGCCTTTAGGGGCAATGGTGTCAAGGCGTAGAATTCATTGCACTTCACAATGTAATAAAAGAAGACCTATATCTCCTCCACGCAATGATGCTGGGGTATGAGCTATCATATGATACCTATAGCAGAGATGTCGTGGGATGCTATAAAGAAATGTTGGGCAACTAGCTGCTTACTTTTGTCAGTTGTCAATGCCAATTTAATGGCAGAGCGGTGAGCAGCCATACGCTCTTTGAAAGATAGCTCGGTCTTGCCAATGTAGCTACAGACAAATTATTTTGTACACTATATATTTAGAATTACACGTCAGTGTATATCTAACAGATAGAGGTTTCCCTGTAGCACAGCACAACCCAGTTTTTTAGCTAAACTTACAGTGGTATTAATTGGAGTATAGGTTATCACCAGGGTATCACACAAGTTGCAGACAGGTTTATAACAAGACATTAGTCTCATAGAATTAAATTTAATTCCTTATCCTATTGAATCATAGTCCGCAAATTTTTGGGACATTCGGTTCACGTGTGGACTTACTTGACTATACATTTGTACAAATGTCAACACTGACGATTCTTGATCTTCACCCATTTTCAATATTAAAAGAGACTATCCAATTTGGTAACCTAGGACATATTTTTGTTTGGTAACCTGGGACAATTTCTTTGCAAAATCACTAATCATCCTGTCCATTTGAATCTCGACTTGAAGGGCATCTGAATTAATGCATTTAACACTCAATAGTTGTGAATAAGGCAACCCGTGTATAGTGGTTCTCGGGTGGCAACTTGTGCAATGTAAGAGGCTATTTCTGTCGGGCATTACCAACATACCTTCCTTAGTTGCAATATATACATCTAGGAAATTCATTTCAACATTGCTAAATGTATACAGTACATCAATTTGACAGTGCTAATACCAGTGTTATATAAATCAATATTTGTGGTCAGGTCACTAGGTTTGCCTTTCCAGAAGACTAACAAGTCATCAATATAGCACGAGTAAAAGATTATACACCCTGCTTTGGTAGGATCTGAAAACAAAATCTTCCTCTACATGAACATGTTAGTATATGGCGGACGACCACCTTCCCCATCACACAACCCACGTTCTGCAGAAAGAAATTATTGTTGTACAGGAATTATTATTTTTTGTTAAGATCAACCATAACAAATCAATAATAAGATCAACATTCGGACCCATATATGTGGTGTTGTTCTGAAAAAAAAAACCTTCTCATAGAGCTTACACCCAATACATATGGACTTATAGTATATAGGGGGTTATTTTGGTCCATTCGGTCCTCCATGCATTCGCACGGAGGACTGCTTTTGTGTGCTTACCCTACACAGCGAGTTCGGGGGCGGAGAAGAGTGAGGGGCACCACGCAGCCGCATTACCAAATGGGAATGCCCAGCATTTCATGGGCATTCCCATGAGAACGCTCGGCGCTGTCACGATAATGAGGCCGTGACGCAGGTGCGCCAGGTGGGGTTTGGTGGACTTGCAAGGCTGCATCTTCCCAGCCTTGCGAGTCAACCACAATAAGGGCCATAACCTGTTCACATCTATCGTGTATCCAGTCAAGGAATCAATTGGAGTTTACATAGTAAAGATGATGTGTCCAATCAATATCTTGGATGCTGTTGGATACAGGGTTGTAGTAAGCTATCAATGTTTACCAAGGTGGGGAAGGACCCACTGGCAAACACAATAGGTCTACCAAGGGTGTGTGTGGATTTTTGTTTTACAGTAAAATATTGGAACCAATGGGAAGGCTGGAAGTAGAGTGTCCATTAACTTTTTGGAGATTTCTTCTTTATCCACAGTGGCGTGCATTACTTCATGGAGCTCTTTCTCGATGGGTCACCAGTAAGTTGACTGTATGTGAAGACATCATTCAGGTAATCCATAACTTGAAGGTGGTATTTGTCACTACCTTGGATGACCAAGGAACCTACTTTATCTTCTGTATCTAAAAGTAAGTGAGGAGTTATTTGATAGAGACTTTAAAATCCTCCTATCCTTAAGGTTGAAGTTAGTATATATATATACAGAGTTCTTTTCAATCCCAAAAAGAATGGATGTATACAGCGCTCGGGTTTTGCTGATAAATAATTGTAACAATCAGGTAAGTATATGAAATATAATGTAATTTATTACACAAAATAAACATATCAAATACATAAGTCACAATAAAAAATATATATGGGATCAGTAAAAAATGAGAATTCTCAAATAGGAAGAATTAATAATAAAACAGGTTTAATACTCCAGCATATGCAAAGATGCAAGACGTTTTAAAGCAATTTGCATGGAAGTTTGCCCAGTTTCTTTTTTTTTTAAACACAATTTATTGGTTGAATCACAGATAAATACAATCTCGTTACAGTACAAGAACAACAATAGGTATGCAAATCGTTATTGTTAAACATCGATGTGATCCAAACATTTTATATAAGGAATGAGAGAGAGAGAGGAGCCTCGCATTGGCAGTATGGCTGGCTGCCAGCAGGAGAGTCTTAGCGAGGCGAGTAAGAGAGTAGGAAGAGCAATAGAGAGAGGGGGGGGGGGGAGTAGTGAGAGGGGGGTTTAGGAGGGGGTAAGAGCAGAGGGGGAGAGGGAGATGACTGAGACATCAGGGAAGGGAGGGGTGGGGGGGGGTGGCCTCCAATCCTAAAAATCAGGAATCAAATGGGGGGGGGGGGGGAGAGTTTTGAGAAGAGAGTCAGGGGGACCAGACCTTATGAAATTTCTTAGTGGAATGGTGTATGATGGACGTCATGTATTCCATTTTATGGATATACCAGATGCGGGAGATTACTGCTTGAAGGGGGGCTGGGGTGGATTTTTTCCAGTCGATCGCTATTTGACATGTCATGGCAGCAGATATGTGGCGGAGTAATTTGTTCTGATGGTGTGTAAGCATGGGGAGGTTTAAGGGAAGAAGAAAGTATCTGGGGTCGAGGGGGACGGCAATATCAAACAAGCTTGAAAGTAAAGTTGTTACTTCTTTCCAAATGTTGGCAATTTTCGGGCAGGACCACCAGATGTGCATAAAAGTTCCCTCAGCCGCGCATCCTCTCCAGCACCTATTTGAGGAATCCGGGAACATCTTTTGTAATCGGGAGGGAACGTAATACCATCGATATAGGAGTTTATATATGTTTTCTTTGGTCTTCACACAGATCGAGCTGGAGGCGGCATTATCCCATATTTCCTCCCATTCTTCAGAGTCTAAAGGGTGACCTAAGTCTCGTTCCCAGGCCAGCTCATGTGAGGCCCTTGTAGGGTCGGAATTTGTCCCCAGAAGCGAGTGGATTGCGGAGATTAGACCTCTGGTGGAAGAGCGCTTCCAGCAGATATATTCAAAAGATGTTAGGGGTCTGGCGGTGAGGGTTGACATGGTTTTTGAGTGAAAGTGCCGGACTTGCAAGTAACGAAAGAAGTCTATGTTTGGGATTGCCGTGCCCCCACGAATGTCTGAGAACTGGGGAAAACTAGTATCGATGGCGATATCATTGAGGTAGTAGATCTTCTCTTTTATCCAACTATTAAAGGAGGATTGGCCGAGTCCGGGGGGGAAATCTGGATTGTGAAATAGGGGGATTAATGGGGAGGGGGATGGTGCTAATTTAAATCTTTTGTTTACGAAGTCCCAAACAGTTAAAGACCGGGAGACCACTTGGTGGGCGAGAGTGGTGCGAGGGCGTCTGGCTCTGGGGAGCCACAGCAGGGATGCCATTGTGGCCAACCCCAGTGCTTCTGTTTCAATCTTTACCCATACCTTTTCCGCTCCCCAAGGATTACACCATTGAGCGCTTTGTGACAGTTGGGAGGCATAGTAATACTTCCGAAAATCTGGAATTCCCAGACCACCCTGTCTTGAGGGACGTTGAAGTAGCTTTAGTCTAATTTGGGGACGTTTTTTTATCCCATATGAACTGGGAGGTTTGATGTTGTAAGGTTTTGAAAACGTAAGGGGGGATATATATTGGGAGGGTTTGAAAAAGGTAAAGTAGATGAGGGAGTATTGTCATTTTAACAGAGTTAATTCTACCTATCCATGAGATGAAGTAAGATGACCATGAAGTTAGATCTTTTTTAATCGTATCTAAGAGTCGGGGGAAATTAGCCTGAAACAGTTGGTGGTAATGTTGTGTGAGGTAAATTCCGAGATACTTGATCCTCTTTTTATTCCAATTACAAGGAAGCAGGGTCTTTAAATCGGATTTGAGAGTTTCTGGGATATGAAAATCAAGTACCTCGGTCTTCTCTACATTTATTTTATAGCCAGAGTATTGAGAGTAGTGTCGTATCTCGGAGGGAAGAGATGGGAGGGATCTGGCCGGGTCTGGGAGAGTTATTAAAACATCGTCAGCATACAATGCAATTTTGTGTTCAGAAGGGCCAGTGCGGATACCGCGGATATTAGCGTTGTTACGTATTCTCGCCGCCAGGGGCTCCATAATAAGAGCAAATATGAGCGGGGAGAGGGGGCAACCCTGGCGTGTACCGTTCGCTATCTTGAATCTGTCAGATGTAGCTCCATTGACCGAGACCCGGGCTGTCGGAGTGCGGTATAATGCTCTAATGCCTTCTAAAAAAGTTCCTGTGAAACCCATCCTGCCTAGGACCGCAAAGGCAAAAGGCCAGGATATGCGGTGGAAGGCCTTTTCTGCGTCGAGTGCTAGGACCAGGGATGGAGTTTTCTGCTTTTGGATGGTGTGGATTAGGTCTACCGCCCGCCTCGTATTGTCTGACGCTTGGCGACAAGGGATGAATCCAACCTGGTCTGGGTGTACCAGGTGAGGGAGTAATGGGGCTAGCCGGTTAGCCAAGATTTTGGCATAGATTTTTAGGTCTACGTTCAGTAGTGAGATCGGTCTGTAGTTGGAGCATTTAGTGTGATCTCTGTCCGGCTTTGGGATCACCACGATGTCTGCTTGGGTCGCTTCCGTGGTGAAGGCAGCGCCTTCTAGGATGCTGTTAAAGAGCTCGGTGAGGTGAGGGGACAACTCCTCACAAAGTTTATAGTATTGGGCTGTAAAGCCGTCTGGGCCTGGGGCAGCAGAGGGTCGCATGGAGCGAATTGCCGCGATGGTCTCTTCCCCCGAGATACGAGCTTTTAGAGGGGAGAGCTGAGAGTCTGTGAGTGTGGGCAGAGGTGTGTCGGCCAGATAGGAGGCTAAGTTCTCAGTTGTAGTTGGGGAGGTAGGAGAGGGGTCAGTCAGGTTGTATAGAGAGCTGTAAAATGTACGGAACTCCTCTACCATTTCTTTAGGGTCGTAAGTGAGGGAGTCTAGCTTCTGGGAGTATAATTTGTCAATCGCTTTGGATGCTTGTTGGCGACGTAGTTTATTAGCTAGGAGCGAATCTATTTTGTCTGCTTTATCATAGAAACGTTGTTGGAGTTTCTTTAGGATGGTCGCAGCATGGTGTGAGAGGAGTGTATTTAGCTGGCCTCTTAGCGTTTCAATTTGTGATAGCAATGTGGGGCTGGGGGAAAGTTTGTGTTGGGCTAATAGTGTTGCAAGCTAAGATTTATTTTTTGAAATAAGTAAGCCTCTGATTGTGGCTTTATGTGCTTCCCAGAGGATTCCCGTGGAAATATCGGGGGTGGTGTTTTCTTTGAAGTAGTTTATAATTGCGCTCTTCACCTCTGCCAGAGAGGAAGGGTGCTGTAAAAGAGAGTCGTCTAAGCGCCATCTTAGAATCTTCGGGGGGCGTTCATATATATCTAATAGTATGTAAGTGCCTGCATGGTCTGTCCACGTGAACGGGGTGATGCCTGCTTCCCTAATTTGGGGGATCATGGAAGAGGAGATGTGGAGCATATCTATCCTAGAGTATTGTTGGTGAGGGGCTGAGAAGTGTGTAAAATCTTTATCATGGGGGTGTTTGAGGCGCCAGGAGTTGCATAGACCGTAATGCTTTAAGGAGGCAACCAGAGTGCGGGAGGCTTTGGGGACCGCCGTCGAGGTGGCGTTTGGGGGGGAGAGGATCTGTCTAGTAGTGGGTCGATAATTGTGTTAAAGTCTCCTCCCAAAATAATATGACCCTGTGCCACTTTATCTATGCGTTTAAAAATGGTATCAAAGAATTTGGATTGATCCTGGTTGGGGGCATACATGGAGATTAGGGTTAAGGTTACTGAGCGAATGGTTCCTATCACTATAAGAAACCGGCCATCAGGGTCTGCAATGGTCTTAATCGGGACAAAAGGTACATTACGGTGGATTAAAATAGCAACCCCCCTTTTTTTGCAATCAGCAGAAGCAAAAAAGGACTGCGAGAATGCGCAACCCTTAAGTTGGGAGTGGTTACCTGTGAGGTGGGTTTCCTGCAGAAACACGATAGCTGCGTTCTCTCTTTTACAGGCTCCCATAAGGATCGTACGTTTCCTAGGGGAGTTCAGACCATTTACGTTAATAGACAACAGTTTAAAAGACAAGGTGGTTTAAGTGTAGACATCTCATGTATATCTAGAGAGTATAATGGGGTGAGCTTAGGAACTAGAGGGGGTCACCCCAGGGAGGGGCTGGAGGGGGGGAAAGAGTAGAAGTGAGGGGAGCCACAGAGGATAGAAAAGGTTAGTAAGGCCAGATGGAGAGAGAAAAACAAAAGTTGCCCAAAAGGGCAGGCAGGGCCGTCTTTTCGTATGGGCTTAATGGGCACTTGCCCAGGGGCCCCAGGTGTATAAGGGCCCTATTCTGATAGCTGAGGATCCCCTTTTTCCAGGGATACCAGAATTTTGAAAATCGGCCCTGGACAACTGGAGATATCCAACTTCAAAGCAGCAGTCCACATCTGACCTGTTAATTGCACTTCCCAGTCATGTTTCTCAGGTTCTCTCTGGCAGAGTTTTTCTCAGAGTATGTTCCAAAATCTGGGACTCTCCCCTGTCGACACTAGCGGCTTGTCTCTATCATGCCCAGAACCCTTCGTTCAGCTCAGTGCCCCCTTCCACTCGTTAGTGTTCTCCCTCCCACCACCTGTGAAGTAAAGGAGTAATTTGCAGAAGTTACTGCTCCAGGTCCTACATGTTGAATGGAAGATAGAGAACCCCCTGCCACCCGTGGGACATCAAAGCTGCTGCTGATAGCACCCCCCACCCAGGGCCGCCAAGAGAAATCCTGGGCCCCGGTACAACAACTTCCTGGGGCCCCCACAGACAGAGCTCCTCTGCAGACCTGTTGTTATGCCACTGCTTCCAAGGTGGATACAGGGTCAAAAATGTACACCGTAATGTCTATTACACGTCACACACCCATTACATATTTTACCACATGCCATAATGCCCATTACACATTATTCCACACACCGTAATGCTCATCGCATATTAGGGGGTTAATATGCTCATTGCTATCGGATTAACCTGCTCTGCCAGGTGTTACATGCTCTGCCAGGGGTTAACATGCTCGTTGCCATGGATTTATATGCTTTCCAGGGGTTAACATGCTTGATGTAATGGAGTTACAGTACATGCTCTGCCAGGGGTTACATGCTGACTTCCAGAGTCGGATCTCAGCCCCAGCAGCATGCAGGGAGGCAGCAGACACAGAGCAACCAGCCACCCACCTTCCAGCTTGGAACACAGTGACCTAGACATGGGTGGGGAACCAGGTCTGGGACTGCTGGGCTGGAGACATGGCATTGGCACCTGCTGCTGCTGGTGGTGGCTGGGATGGGAATGTGAGGAGCGGGGAACAGCTGACTCCGGCGCACTCAGACCCGGCGTACTCGCCACCTAATTTTTTTTTTTTCAAACTGTGTGTCCAGACCAGGGCCCCCCTGATAGGCCCGGGCCCAGGTAAACTGTACCTGCTCCCCCCCTCTCTCGGCAACCCTGCCCCCACCCCTAGGAGAATGGGTAAGGGCCCCAATGCATTGCTTTGCCCAGGGGCCCACACTGCTGTTAAGATGGCCCTGAGGGCAGGGTCCCTGGAAAGGAGGGTCCCGGGTGGAGACCGCTACAAAGGTAAACAGCATTACATTTGTGCAAAACATTTTAAGGGAGTATGAGGGGGTCGTGGGGTTTAGTGTTGGTGGGGTCCAGTCCACCAGGACCGAAGCAAACTTAATCGGTAATAACCTAGTCAACTTATATTGTATAAGTTGTATAAACTCGATCCCTGCTGTGCAGGGCTTTCAGACCTGTGTTGTAAACAAACTAGGTGGGAGGAGGAAGGGGGAAGGGGAACAGGGGGGGATAACACTTCAACTTTGGGTCATGAGGAAAAGGTAGAAAATGTGTACAACCCTTTAGATCTTTTAGGGATTCATAACATCATTAGGGGTGGTATATTGTTAAACATTTAACTGATTATAAAGAGAGGGAGGTGCTTCCTATCACGAGGAGGCAATCACATGGGGCAGGTAAGTATGTCCTGCAGTGGTATAGGCAAGCAAAGGGCACCACTGCATGTTTTCAGATAGGCTGGCTGTTTTCCGCCTGACGACGGGATACTTTTGTCCATTCCGGAGAGGGTGGTGGAAGTCGTTGTGGTCTCGATGAGGAAGCACTTGAATCTTCTTCCATGGATGGGGCCGGTAGGAGACCCAATTTGGCCAGGAGTTCTTGACCCTGGGTTAGGGTTTTAACATTGTGCACGGCACTATTTGCTGTGGGGAGAGGGATTGGGTGAAATCTGCACACAAGTGAATAAACCCTGATTCTCGGGCTTGGTTCCGCTGAATTTTATCTGTTTTATAGCGGGGGTGCTATCCTGTCAACTAGGTTCGTACAGTCAAGAAAGAAAAAGAAAAAAGTAGTTGTGGCGGATGCACACCAAGAAAATACAATTTTTATATAGTTATCTATGGAGTTTACTCCAATTGATTATTTCAAAAGTAGGGAGTCCTATTTATCTTTATTGGTATTGGGATTCAGGAATTCCCTACTGTAGTTGAGAAATCAGGAAGAGGTTAAAATATTACACACATATAACATACAAATACATCAAGTGCAAAGGAAAATTTTAAAGAGTAAGTGCTGAATAGACTTAAAATGTAGGAAGAAGGGGCTGGTAAATGTGGTGCTGGTATCAGACTTGGGGTGTGGTTCCCAGGATAAATTGCATGAAATATAATGTTGCCACGTAAGTAATCTGTTTTGGATATTGAATTGTCTTTGCCTATATTGGTTTGACTGGATATCCGACAGATGGGCAATGCAATCCTTGTATGACCCTTATAGGCACTCGTAGGTACCCAGATCTATGTGGAGGTGTAAATTATATAACAGTCAGTAAGTATTAATTGACACAGGTGGTGGCACATGTTTTGTGTTTCTAAACAACAGAGAGGGTAGACAATTGTAGTGAGTGGTGACACTTTAGATGGTGCTCATGCCACTCTGTTGTTTCGTTGGATATACCTTATACACTTTTAATTTGCCGAGTAACTTTCTCAGGTGTATAATGATATGTGTGCCACGGTTTACTATGCCTGTGCGTTTTTGACTTTATTTAGCAGAGTTGCAATTTGGATATGTTATAGATACAATATCCACTGTATACGTGACGTATAGCGTGGGCACACCACAGATATTGCTATGCAAGAAAAGTGAGGTGGCTGTGCCAATTGCAACTTTGATGATTAAATACTGACCCCCAGTGGCAGGGGAAAGGAGTTATATCTGCCAGCTGGTCCTTGTCATATCTGGACCACTGGTCCTGCACATAGGGTACCAATACTATGAGTGCGGGTACATACACAAGTCAGACCTATTAACAATGATTATAACATTAACCCCTTCATGACAGAGCCAGTTTTTGCCTTCCTGACAGAGCCCTTTTTTTCAAATCTGGCATGTATCACTTAAGTGGGGATAACTTTTTTTTGCTTTTACTTATCCCAGTGATTTTGAGATTGTTTTCTCGTGACACATTGTACTTCAAGTTAGTGGTAAATTTTCGTCGATACAGTCTGTGTTTTTTTGTGAAAAATACCAAAATGTCGTAAAAAAATGGAAAATTTTGCGATTTGCAAAATGTTAAATTTTCTGCTTGTGAGACAAATAATCTTACCACTCAAAATAGTGAATAACTAACATAGACCATATGTCTACTTTATGTTGCCATCATTATTTCAACCTCATTTTCATTTTTTTGGACACTAGGAGGCTTCAAATATGAATAGCAAATTCTCAAGAAAATTTCAAACTCTGATTTTTTTAGGGACCAGGTCAGTTATGATGTGACTTTGAGTGACTTGTATGTGAGACACCCCCATAAATGATCTCATTTAAAAAACTGCACCCCTCACAGTATTCAAAACAGCATTTTGGAAGTTTGTTAACCCTTTAGGTGTTTCACAGGAATTAAAAGAAAGTGTAGGTGAAATTTCCAAATTTCATTTTTTTTGCAGATTTGCAATTTTAATACATTTTTCTAAGGAACACAGTAGATTTTACTAGAGAAATGTGACTAAAAATTGATTCCCCCAATTCTTTGGTTTTCATAAATATCCTATATGTGGCCCTAGTGTGCACGGTGACCAAACCACAGGCTTCATAATAGAAGGAGCACCTACTTGATTTTGGAGCCTCCTTTTTATGAGATTATTTTTTAGGCACCATGTAGGTTTCTAGGCACCATAAGATGCTAAAAGTTAGGTACCCCCCCACAAGTGACCCCATTTTGCAAACTACACCCTTCAGGGAATTCATCTAGGGGTATAGTGTACATTTCAAACCCCCAGGGGTTTCACCAATTGTGGTACAACTGGGCAGTAAAAAATGAAAAAAATAAATTTTTCATTTTCACAGCTCAGTTGTATCAAAATTGGTGAAACCCCGGGGGGTTTGAAATGTACACTATACCCCTTGATGAATTCCCTGAAGGGTGTAGTTTGCAAAATGGGGTCACTTGTGGGGGGGTTCCACTGTATGGGTGTTTCGGGGGTCATTCAACCAGAATCTGTGCTGCAAAATCCAAAAATCACTCCTTCCCTTCTGAGTCCTGCCATGCACCCAACTGGTATTTTTTGGTCACACGTGAGGCATTGCCGTACTCGGGAGAAATTGGGGCACAGATTTTGGGGTGCTTTGTCTCCTTCATTCCTTGTGAAAATGAAAAATTTTGAGCCAGATATGCATTTTTGTGTAAAAAAATGTAATTTTTTACAGAAAAATGCAGTTCTGGCTCAAAATTTTTTATTTTCACAAAGAATGAAGGAGACAAAGCACCCCAAAATCTGTCCCCCAATTTCTCCCGAGTACGGCAATGCCTCACGTGTGACCAAAAAATACCAGTTGGGTGCATGGCAGGACTCAGAAGGGAAGGAGTGATTTTTGGTGGTGGAATGAATGGTGGGTGCTATGTCGCATTAGCAAGACCCCCGAAGCACCAATACAGTGGAACCCCCCCACAAGTGACCCCATTTTAGTCACCAGCTTTGGGAGGGGGGCTGGCGCTGCGGCTGGCGGGGGGGTGGGAGGGGTGCTGGCGCTGCGGCAGCCGGGTGGGTGGGAGGGAGGGGGGCTGCCGGGTGGGAGGGGGGGGGGGGCTGGCGATCGGTGGTAATCGGTGCGGTATATACACACACACACACACACACACATATATATATATATATGTGTGTATATATATATATATATATATATACATATATATATACACACACATATATATATATATATATATGTGTGTGTGTATATATATATATATATATATATATAAAAATATATTTTTCAGTGCATATGTTTATTTTTTTACTTTTTCTGCAGCTTGATGCTGCTGCTGCTGCTGCGGGGGGGAGGGGGGAGGAGGGCAGCGCTGCGTGCGCTCCAGACGCTCCGGGGGAGCCGGGGGAGCCGCTGCTGCTGCCGGGTGAGTGCCCGGCGGGTTCGAGGGGGGGCTGCACATCGCTGGTGATCGGTGCTGTACTTGACAGCACCGATCACCAGTGAATCCCTGTGTTACCGAGCGGCTTAGCCGCCGGTAACACAGGAAACGCTGTGAATGGCTGTTCAGATTTGAACAGCCAATCACAGCGATCGCCGACCGGGGGGGGCACCCCTGCCCCCCCTGGGCGGCGAGGGGGGATGTCTGCTGTCAGGGACAGCAGACATCACCTAACTGTCACTGCGTCTCTAGACGCAGTGACAGTTAGAAGTCATGACGTATATATACGTCATGTGTCGGGAAGTACTTCCCGACCATGACGTATATATACGTCAAATGTCGTGAAGGGGTTAAACAGAACCCATTTACAGCCCTCTATCTATCACTACAGACATTGGGACACGTGTTTCGCATATAGAGCTTCTTCAAGCCAACCAACATACTGTCCCTCGCTTGGCATATTTATTTAAGTGGTCCGCCAATCAGTGTGTGGCGTTATAGTCACGTGGCTTGCCGGGAGCCAATGCCTGTGCGGTTGTCCGGCTATTGATGGGGTTTATTTCCGCCCTTAGGCTGGCGTCCCCCGTCCTGACGTCATCGCGCGCATCACGTGATCGGCGTTCCGCGTCATACGCCGTATCACGTGGTCCGTCTGGACCAATCCTGCCGCCTCCTGTATTAAACCCGGAAGCGTTATATTCAATTTTTAAGCACTGTATCGAGCATACTTTATAACAGCTCTGTTATTATCGCCCTGGGGTCCGTTTAATACTGTGTCTGGATCGCCCAGATTTGTTATATTGGTTGGTCGTCTGTTGTTCATTTTATGTGTGCATATATTACATCTCATATGCAAATTCAATGCATAACCCCTGATTCTCATCTATGTAATGCTTTGTCCCTGGAAAGGGCCCCACACCATGGATGGGTAATACTGACATTACAAGTATTAGGTATGTCGCCTCATACATTGTAGCCCTGTATTGTGCATGAATTAAAACGACTCGGGTTTATGGTACCCTGGCATCCATCCTTTTAAATACTATTTTACAGCGTTAGAGACTGAGGCTAGTCTATTATTGCCCCTTACTTATATATCATATACTGTAATTGGGGACTGGATGCTATTCCCTTTTGTCCTGTCGTGATTTATAGCTTATCCATGTTAGGGGAGGCAGGAGGGAAAAACAAGAATGGGAACCCTGTTTGAGATATGTTGGATGTTGGGACATTTTATTGGGATATGTGTTGTATAGATATATTACTCCTTATGTTGAGATTCTAATTGACTCATATTGTGACATATTTTCTAAAAATGGTGTTTATGTTGGAGATTGCTTATGCCAAAAGAAAGATAATAAAAATTATTATTATAAATCATAATGTGCCCTTTAGTGATTGATTAGTGTAATGTGAACACAAAAAACAAAACAAAAAACATTTTGGTGAGAAAAGAAAACGTGGAGAACAAATAAATGACACAGGGAAATTGAGTAAAATTGTGCTCTTTAGCTGTAATTGTATCCTATGATACTAGAAGAATGCAGTTCGTGTGCTGGTGTATGACGTGTATATACCCCCATCTTACATTTATGGGGTCATATTAGGTAAGTAGTGAGTATGATAATAAAGGTAGTGAGAAAGAATGTGAATAAGAATATCAAGTGCCATTCCGACATATAGGGAATGTGTACTATGAGGAGTGCTGGGTATGGAGTAGGTATGGTGTTCTTGAATTATTGTATCCTATGTTCTCAAATTCAAACATTGTGTACTATGTATACACATTTATAGTGCTTGAGGGACTATTAGAGTGGTAATCCCAATGAAGTCGTGACCATTAGTTAGTAATGATGGGGTGGTATGGTTGGAGTATATACCCTCCTTTTATATGCTGGATAGTATTTAGGATTCTAGGCTTACGGTGGATATTATGTAAGAATCCTAATGATGGAATAATCCATGTGTGGTGTACATCTTTCTACTATGTGCTGAATAGTGGTTGTGATCCCAGGCTAATGGTAAGTATTAAGCACGAATTATGGGGCTTCAAGTCGGTGATAAGTATTACACACGGATTCTGAGGCTTAAAATCGGTGGTAAGTATATTCACTTGATGGTAAGTATGTTTATTTTAGATTCTAGGGCTTTAGGTTGATGATAAGTATTTTTACGAGTATATCTTATTCCAATTCCATGTTGTGGAGGTTTCCAAGTTTGGGAGTAGGTGCGAGGGAGCTTCATTCGCTCGTTGCTCTGTGTTATATGATCGATGGATTGATTCTCCTAGTGGACAAATGCATAAGTCATAATCCATCAATGCTCTTTATCTTAGGGAAAGATAGGGTTGTGGTGTCTAACACGGTTGTAGTCCGTTTAGTAGGCACCTTAAGCGAGATGGGCTTTTCCCAGTCATGTTTTTCTATATCTCTGGGAGGGTTGATTGGGGGGATATCTGGGAGGTAATGTTTTTCTATATATCTTGAAGGAGACGACCAACCAATATAACAAATCTGGGCGATCCAGACACAGTATTAAACGGACCCCAGGGCGATAATAACAGAGCTGTTATAAAGTATGCTCGATACAGGGCTTAAAAATTGAATATAACGCTTCCGGGTTTAATACAGGAGGCGGCAGGATTGGTCCAGACGGACCACGTGATACGGCGTATGACGCGGAACGCCGATCACGTGATGCGCGCGATGACGTCAGGACGGGGGACGCCAGCCTAAGGGCGGAAATAAACCCCATCAATAGCCGGACAACCGCACAGGCATTGGCTCCCGGCGAGCCACGTGACTATAACGTGGATATGTTATAGATACAATATCCACTGTATACGTGACGTATAGCGTGGGCACACCACAGATATTGCTATGCAAGAAAAGTGAGGTGGCTGTGCCAATTGCAACTTTGATGATTAAATACTGACCCCTAGTGGCAGGGGAAAGGAGTTATATCTGCCAGCTGGTCCTTGTCATATCTGGACCACTGGTCCTGCACATAGGGTACCAATACTATGAGTGCGAGTACATACACAAGTCAGACCTCCCCCGCATGCTGGGACTTGGAGAACCACAAGTCCCAGCATGCGGGGCATTAATGGGACCGCTGGGACTTGTAGTCCACCTGTAAAAAGAATGTTTATAAAAAAACACACACACAGAGAAGTAAAAGTTTATTACACACACACACCTCACTTTTACACCAGCGTTACTTACCATTCCTGGATCCAGCGCTGGTCTGGCTGCTTCACAGCCGGCTCCCCCCGCACTGACAGGCAGCGGGGAGAACCGGCTTTCTCCGTTGCCTCTAACAGCTTCTGTAGCGCTGTCCGAGTGCTACAGAGGCTGAGAGCGCGATTGGCTGAGCTATGCGTCTCCATGGAGACGCATAGCTCAGCCAATCAGGACTGAGCTATGCGTCTCCATGGAGACGTATCGGCCAATCGCGCTCTCAGCCTCTGTAGCGCTGGAACAGCGCTACAGAAGCTGTTAGAGGCAACGGAGAAAGCCGGTTCTTCCCGCTGCCTGTCACTGCGGGGGGAGACGGCTGTGAAGCAGCCAGACCAGCGCTGGATCCAGGAATGGTAAGTAACGCTGGTGTAAAAGTGAGGTGTGTGTGTGTAATAAACTTTTACTTCTCTGTGTGTGTGTTTTTTTATAAACATTCTTTTTACAGGTGGACTACAAGTCCCAGCGGGCCCATTAATGCCCCGCATGCTGGGACTTGTGGTTCTCCAAGTCCCAGCATGCGGGGGAGGTCTGCTGGCACTTGTAGTTCTCCGGTATAAAGCAATGTAACGTATGATGGATTTAACCCTATCAGGCCGGCGTCCACTGGCCACGGACGCCGGTGACAGCCCGGGCTTCAGCCCTGGACGGGTGAAGCCTGGGGGGGGGGACCCCTTTATTGGGGGGGTTCCCACTCCTCCAGGTACCCCGTCCAAGGCTGACCAGCCACGGTGCTCATGTTTTGGTCGGGGGACCTTGTATAAAAAGTGTCCCCCCGTATTTTTGGAACCAGGACCGGTCCAAGAGTTTGGGGCTGGTTTCAGAAATACGGGGGACCCCTATGCTTTTTGTCCCCCCGTATTTTTGGAACCAGGTCCGGCTCAATGAGCCCGGGGCTGGTTATGCTTAGGAGGGGGGACCCTACGCCGTTTTTTTTTAATAAAAACACTTTTACACATTTTTATTAACAGGACCATGCACAGATCTCAATGATCTGTGCATGGTTCTGTCAAATTCACCTGTCAGAACCTGGTCTATTTTTTTTGCGATTTTTGGTATTTGACATTTGGTTTTGGACATTTACCAAAAATCACACCCTATTACATTTGCGAGTTGTATACTTTATAATGGGAAAACATCTGGATGCGAATTGAAATGTGACTAAAAATCGCACTTCTAAAAGTGCGATTTCGCGGTAAAAAGTGCGCTTTTTTACCGCGATTTTCAACCTATTAAATGTGCGATTTTAGGAAAATGTGCGATTTCGGCCGTTTTTGACCCAAAATCGCACATGTCCAAAAATCACACCCTATTACATTTCGCCCCCCAAGTCTGATACCAGCACCACATTTACCAGCCCCTTCTTCCTACATTTTAAGTCTATTCAGCACTTACTCTTTAAAATTTTCCTTTGCACTTGATGTATTTGTATGTTATATGTGTGTAATATTTTAACCTCTTCCTGATTTCGCAACTACAGTAGGGAATTCCTGAATCCCAATACCAATAAAGATTAATAGGACTCCCTACTTTTGAAATAATCAATTGGAGTAAACTCCATAGATAACTATATAAAAATTGTATTTTCTTGGTGTGCATCCGCCACAACTACTTTTTTCTTTTTCTTTCTTCACTATTTGCTGTGACCTGAAGCATAAAGGGAAATCCCCATCTGTAACGAATTTTGTGATGTCGGAGAATTTTGGTAACGGGTTGAAGATCCCGCCGTTTCTGAATAGTTGAGGGGGCTAGGTCTTGAAAAATTTGTAGCTGCATGTCTTGAAATTGAAGTGTCGGGGAATCCCGGGTGGAAGTGAGGATCTTTTCTTTGGTTTGGTAATAATGGAAGCGGACAATGATGTCTCTTGGAGGTTGTGAGGGGGGAGGTTTCGGGCGAAGGGCCCTGTGTGCTCTATCTAGGAGACAATCCTCATCTGAGAGGGATGGAATGATGTGTTGAAAGAAGTCTTTCAGGAATGAGGATAGGGAGGGGCTTAGGATGGACTCTGCCACGTTATACGCAGGTTGTTGTGTCAGGAGCGGTTTTCTTGGTCCTCTTGTCTCTCTTTGAGGGACTCTACTTCATCATGAAGTCTGGATAGCTCCTTGTCTAGGCGGGATTGGGAGCGGCAGATGTCGTCCGACTTAGATTCCAGTGCGTCGGTTCTGTTGCCTAAGGCTGCGAGATCTGATTTGAATTCAGAAACCGCTTTGGAGAGTTCTTGTTTGAAGGCATTTTGGACCCCCTCCAGCAACCCTGCCATCACTGCCTGAATCTGAGGGTCAATTGTCGCTTCCATTGAGTCGGTGCGGGAGGGGGAATCTGGAGGCTGCACTGTGCCTGGAGTACCTTTGGATTTGGAGCCAAAGAAGTTTCCTGAGGCCTGTGCGGACTTCTTGTTTTTTTGTGACATTATAAAAGAGGGTCAGTTGTGACAGGTACCGTGGGGTAGGTCTGAATCTAGGGTTAAATATCAAGGGCTGCACACAGGGGTATAGTGCTTCGGTCCTAGCAGGACGGGGATTGCGGCTAGTCGGGCATGGCCATGGTGGAAATGGTTTCCACTGTCGTGGCGAGAAAGGCCAGGTGGGGCAGAGGGGGTTTTACCACTCGAGGACCAGCCTGCGAATGGTGACTTCTGCACAGGAGATGTGGATCTATTTGGAGAAGGTAGCTTGAGTTTTTGTGGTGTGGGGAGGGGTGGGTCAAGGGGGATCCTTCCGGGCTGCGGATAGGTTTTCTGTGGGAGGCTCCCAGGTCGGGTCTATTGGGGCCACCTCCGGTGCCGGACTATGTGGCGCCCTGTTTTTTGTTTTTTCTTCGGTGATTTTTATTTGTTTTATCTTTATTTATTTATTTGTGTATTTTTCCCCTTTTTCTTTTTTCTTTTAATTTAAGTTTGCCCAGTTTCTATTCACTCAGAAGCTGTATGCATTTTAGTGGAAGGCAGTCACTGATCATAAGCATATAGTGTTCATTCTAGCACCCGCCATATTTGAAAACCCATGCAGTTCCACTTCCCTGCCTGGGGTGTCCCTGTCTGCTGTAGTGCTTCTAGCACAGTGTGGTCTGTATATCAGCACTGATATGCAAACCAGACCTGTGCTAGAAGCACTACAGCAGACAGCGACACTCCAGGCAGGGAAGAGGAACTGCATGGGTTTTCAAATATAGCGGGTGCTAGAATGAACACTAAGCATATACCTTGCTTTTGTTGCAGCATTAAGTCACAGAGATTTTAGTGGTACTCTTTAACTGGTGAACTCAGTGGCGTAACTACTGAAAGGCAGCCCCAGCAGCCGCTTGGGAGAGCAAGCAGCAGCAGGGTCTGTGTGGCCGCCGTCACCTGATTGACGCACTGGGATGCTGCTGCCTGCCACTGCCCACTGGCTGAGCACTGGAGGCGAGTCAGCCGCAGTGTGGGTGTGGCCATGGCAGAGATGACAAATTCCCCCACTGATTCTATTAACTGTACACAGAGCCTACTATTGGCTACTGTGTATAGGATGGGCGGGCAGATGGGTGTGCTAGGGCAGCCTCGGATGCGTCGGAGCCAAGGGAAGCAGCAGTGTCTGCTGGTTTCTCTTTCCTCTCTCCTGCTTCAGCTTCTTCATTATGCGCGTGACATCATCATGTCACACACTGGGGAAACACGCTGGAGAGGAGCCTAGAGGGGGGGCGCCACAAACTTTTTGGCAGGGGGGAGCACAATTTATAGTTACGCCACTGGGTGAACTGCTTCATTATGCAATCTCATAAACGTTTTATTTGTCGGATTAGATGATTGTGCATCAAAACTTGACTTTGGTGCTAGATTTATTAATTGTGGCGGTAATGGCGCAGTAAGTGGTGTGCTAGTTTGTGATTTTGAAAAATGTTCCTTCAGTTTTAATTGATGAAGTATGTCGTTTGATAATCCATACCTCTTTATTAAAGGGCACAGATGATACAAAAGGCAGCACAAGAAATTGTGTTAGCTGTTTAGATAGAGGATAAGATTACAGGTTCACCACTAGATTTTGTGCAGAAGTGGTGGTTTTTGTCCACATCCCTTTCCTCTTTGACTGTGGGTGAATATCTGCCACCTCCTGTGGTTCAGGCTCGAGCCATCACCCCTAAAGGGTGCAATAATTTATTAGACTCAATAGTCCCTCTAGCAAAGTCACCCTCACTGTAATCATATGATTTGAAGTCTGTAGATGTTCCGGGATCTCTCAAGGGTCGGTCCCTATTTCTTCTAAAAAAAATTGTTTTCAGGGCCCAATGGACTTCTTATATCTGTATATACTGTATATTCTCTGTAAAAACAGGTGACACTCACGAGACTTGAAGTTGGTGTTGATGAGTTTTATCGGCAAATTTTATTAAAAGTTGATAGATCTAAACCTAGCATTGCCAATGCAGACTACATTGTATGTTCTTTCTAAAAGGGTATTCAAACACAGTGGAATTGTACCTCATACTTTCTGGAATGCATAACCTTCAGATTAAATGATGGAACATTTGTGGTGGTCCTGGGTCCTGGATCCGAAGAAATCCATGGGGGACCTGTGGAAGGAAATCCTACTCACCAGGTCCTCTGGCGAAGATCCCGACATCTTCTCCATCTCCGCCGTAATTGGGGGGTCCCCACTCCCACAGGGCCCCTGGCCAGGCTGACCGGTCAGAGGGCTGAATGCTTTGGCCGGGGGGGAATTGTATAAAAAGTCTCCCCCCGGCTGTGGCATTACCCTGCTGGCTGGTTTGGACTGGGGCTGGTTCTTAAAATACGGGGGACCCCTAGTCATTTTGTCATATTTTGGAAACCAGCCCTGGACCTGGAGCTGGTTTTAAAAAATCAGCGAAGCCCTATTTGTCGGGTTTCCTGATTTTTTAATACCAGCCCCCCGACTCTTTCAGCCTAGTGCTGGTTATGGCAGTGGGGGGGACCCCACGCCGTTTTTTTTTTAAATTCCACCCCCCCCTCATTTTTACCATAGTTTAAACGGGTTTTTAAACAGGTAAGTGTGAATGTGCCAAAAACGGCTTTTAAATTGTAATTTACCGTTTAAAAGCTGCAGTGGGAAAGGGTCTTAATGGCTCTTACCCGTTTAAAGACCCGTTTAAAAAAACGTGTAGGCAGTGGGAAAGTAGCATTAGGTACCAAAGCTTTTAGGAAACATAGCTTTAGCTTGATGAGACTTGTCAATATTGTTAACACTGACAGTCCATGCAGGGGCTGATTTAGGGATGACGGCGCCCCTAGGCACAACAATAATGCCGCCTCCCACCCCGTGTCTAATTTTATTATTTTTATTGATTACTTAAAAGCCCTCATTTGATAATAGCCAATATAATGGATTTATTAAAAAAGGCACTAACTGTGACATGTTCTTTTATTATGAATACATATTTACTAAGTAGGACAGTTTACAGGGGCAGTATCTGCATGTCCTATCCATTTACATTATATTTAAGATGGAATATAGTACAGTACAGTGGATATTTTGCAGTTATTGGTATATTTTGGGCTGACAGTACCATCACAGGCATCCAAGTGCCGCCCCCAAACATGTGCCGCCCCTAGGCACGTGCCTCAGGTGCCTAATGGGAAATTCGGCTCTGAGTCCATGCTTATTGTTATAGGTACTTATGTAATATCTGGGCTCCCGTTTTTCTTATGAGACCGCGTGTGCTCGCCACGCTTCGGGCACGGTGGCTCGCTACACTCACTATATAAAATCAACTCCATGCGTAGTTGGATAGTAGGGGTATGAAAAAATGGGGTGCATTTAACATGGGAGCCCAGCAGCGGCGTAACTACATTTTGGGCGCTCCCCCCGCCGTTAAAGGGAGGGCGCCCAGCCACCCACCCGCCCCTCCGCTCGCCGCACGCTGCACCAACCCCCGCAAACCCCCCCATCCCCCGCAGTCTTACCTAGGTTCAGTACGCGCTGGTCCCGGCTCCCTTCTTCTGCTATGAGGACCACCACAAAATGTCCGCCCCATACAGCAGACAGTTTCAGAGAACTGTCTGCTAAATGGGGGCGGACATTTTGTGGTGGTCCTCATAGCAGAAGGGAGCCGGGACCAGCGCGTACTGAACACAGGTAAAGACTGGGGATGGGGGGGTTTGCGGGGGTTGGTGCGGCGGGCTGTAACTATAGCACTGCAGCCCCCGGCGCCCGCACATGCATAGCGCCCCCCCCCCCCGCGGTCGCGGGGGCTGCGGTGCTATAGTTACGCCACTGGAGCCCAAATAATACATAAGTACCGTTATATTTTAGTGCATTTGAATGGTTGGATCGGTATGGACCGCATTTGGCCCAGTGACTGGTATTGTGGGTCTGCATATGCATATGGGTGAAAATCCACATGTGCAGACCAACTGTGCAAAAGCCTTTGGCAAGTATCACATTAATTTGCACTGTGAGGGGTGGATAGGGGGTGGATAGTATGCTGGAGCAGGGGAACACCCTATGTTTCCTGGGAGTGCCCACAAAAACATGTGTGCACCCAAAAAAATGCTGGGCATCCCCCTGTGAATGCAGGCATGAGGATGTCTGGTCGGGGTGGGCTGCTGACGTCACATGACATTAGTATGAATACAGCCATGTACGTAGGAAATAAAAGTCAGCCTAGACTGACTTTTATATGCGAATGGGGAAAAAATAATGATAATAATAATGATTTTCCGCCCATACAGCCACATGCGGATGGATATGTCTGATTGTTCAGACATAGGCCCTTATTCTGGTTGGTGCGGATATAACCGCGTGCGTTCGGGCCGCCGATGTTTTGTGTCTGCGCATGTGCAGAGGCGTCTCTGCGCATGTGCGAGCGGGGCGTACGGCCAAATCCCGCATGATATGTGAACACTCCGAACAGGGGGTGGAGAGGGGCGTGAAGGGCTATTTGTGCTCATTACCATATGCATACGCCCCGCGTTTCATGGGCGTTCCCATGCAAACGCTGGGCGTACGTATGGTAATGCGGCCGTGACGCACGTGTAGGGGGCGGACATATGACATCGCCGGATGTCAGCTGCCCGCCCTGATCCCTGCTTTTGCACGGAAAAATGTCCGTGTGGTCTGAGGTTGCGGGAGCTGGTGGAGCACCCGGTCCTGCATTCGATGGTCTGCGACCATCGAATGATGGGGGAGGTTCCCTTAGATGGAGGAGGCGTATTCCGTGTAAAATACACGTGCGGTCCATTCGGCCATCTTCTTACCGCGTACGGACGGAGTTGGCGATCCGTATGGAAGGCGGGGTTTCGCACGCACGGTCCTGGCTGCATAATCGGATCCGGCCGCACCGACCAGAATAAGGCCCATAATGAGGAAAGCTTGGCTTCCTGCCAATAGTAATAATGCCTAGAGAAATTGTAAGCCATATAAAAAGTTTTGCATATCACTCACAATGGAAGAACAGTGTACAAGCAGCTTAACATCTTTCTTTTAGGCTTTCTCATATTGCAGACAGTGGATACCTTCTGCATCCAGTAAACTACGATTGTTGCATGACGCACAGGTTAGAGATTTCTATGTGTTGAAGAAAGACATTGTTAGTGCTTCAGCACTAAGCATTTGTCTGCTGCTAGACTCACTAGATATGAAGTGGCACTGCTTACACAATGCAAGGTCACTTTAAGATGATGCAATATTGACTCATGCAATATTACCGCAAGAGACAAAAGATGGGAGAACTGGCTTTAAGAACTGATGACAATTCTCCATGTACAAGTATCTTTGACAGTACTGATAAAAGAAAAATAAAGAAAAACACTGACAATATATCTTTTTGAACATGATTGCGTGGAACTAATGAACTTGGAAATTGGAAGTTTTCTCTGGGTTATGTAGTCACTGCTGAAACAGAAGCTTTGATATAAAAAACATTGCCGCCATCAAGCTCTGCCTAGGAGGTGGAACTTCGAGACTTTGAGGGATTAAGTGGCAAACCAATTAAAAAATGCAGATTGCATAAGAGCATTGTTTGCTGTCTTTCAATTGCTTAAGGAATTGACTGTAATTAAGTTCAAAGCACACATCAGAGAGAATACCCCTGACCATTTAGACCCAGTGCAAGTGCTATCAGTGCCCCAGGCGGGGCAGGAGGGGGCGCGCCCCACCACTCACCCGCTTCACAGGCCACTGACCTGCTCCAGGGGTGGGGGGATGTGGCTGGGGGCACCACAGGGGTGATGTACGGCCACCCAGTCAACAGGCTTCAGATAAGGAATCAAGAACCTAGCAAATGCAAGGAGCATAACATAACTAATAGTAGAGTGATACAAAGGTCATGGCTCAGGGTTCGCTTGTTGTACCTGTTCAGCCATTTTTTTAGAGAGTAGCCTCGTTAGTCACAAATACCATGACTGATGTCAGAAATGCTCTGCAGGTATTGTGTACCAGAAGTCATAAAAGGTGATATAAGACACCTTATCAGCTAAGGATTCAAAGGAAAATGGCAGAGACTAATTTATCATGAGTGACATCTCTTCCAATAGCTTTACATCCAGTCCATAAATACACCCAGGAAAAGAAAAAGGCTTAACCCCTTATGATGTCCTGTTTGTATCTTCCTGTAGGCTAAGATGTTACTTTCCTTAGCAATTGCAACACTTGTTTTGTTACTTAATAGTAATATACAAAACAGTTACAGAGATAACTAACTGAAACACATAGTCTAGTGTTATCTACTATTCCAGACCACACTCTCAATACAGCTATTCACCAGTTGCAACTCGAATATTGATTGCAGATTAAGTGGTCGTTCTAAACACACCAAGAAAGCTCTTGAACCCAGGTCTGATGGTCCATTCCAAGCAGGGCCGTTTTAAGAATATAATGGGCCCCTGGGCAAAATAATTTGAGGGCCCCCCTCCCCTCACAACCCCCCTCCTTTCACAACCCCCCCCCTCACCTATGTGCAGCAGCAGCGGGTGGTGAGAATCCGGGCAGCGGTGGGTGGAAAGGTCCGTCCAGGAAGTGGCAACTCAGACCTTGATGTAGTGCTTTTTGCCGCCGTGCAGATTTTGGAAAGAATGGCTGGGCGCTGATTGGCTGAGCGTCCGGCCAATCAGCATATGGCCAGTCTTTTCAAAATCAGCACAGCAGCGCTTATTGCCCGGCGGCAGACAGCACTACATCAAGGTCTCCGCTTCCTGGACGGACCCTGCCACACGCTGCTGCCCGGGTCCCCTGCACACGCTGCCCGCTGCCCGGGTCCCCTGCACACGCCGCCCGCTGCCCGGGTCCCCTGCACACGCCGCTCGCTGCCCGGGTCCCCAGCACACTTCGCCCGCTGCCTGGGTCCCCTGCACACACCTCCCGCTGCCCGGGTCCCCTGCACACGCCGCCCGCTGCCCGGGTCCCCTGCACACTTCGCCCGCTGCCTGGGTCCCCTGCACACACCTCCCGCTGCCCGGGTCCCCTGCACACGCCGCCCGCTGCCCGGGTCCCCTGCACACTTCGCCCGCTGCCCGGGTCCCCTCCACACGCCGCTGCCAGGATCCCCGCTACACACCGCCAGCCGCCTTTCCCTAGGACAGTGCCATCTTCTCCATTGTGGTGGGCCCCTACTATCCTTGGGCCCCTGGGCAACTGCCCATTAAGCCCAATGGGAAAGACGGCCCTGATTCCAAGTCTTTCTGACTACACCTGCTTCAGTGAAGCTTCAAGGAAAGGACACCTAGATACACACTTCCCATTGCAAGATATTCACACAAGCAGTGGTGTAGCTTGGTTCCACAGTGCCCGGAGCAAGGGCATGTTTCGCCCCACCCCCCTTGTGCTGCGAAAAGGAGGACTGACCTTGCTCGTTAATAATAATAACATGACCCCGCAGGCTGCTCCCCATGTATAATAACAGGACACCACAGGCTGCTCCCCTGTATAATAAAAGGACACCACAGGCTGCGCCCCCTGCATAATAATAATAGGACTCCACAGATTGCTCCTCCTGTATAATGATAAGGCTGCTCTATAGACCCAAATATGTTCCAGCTCAGATGAGGGAAGATGAGGGATGTTCTCTCTGTTCTGAGGGGTTTTTGCAGGCTGTCTCCCAACCTAGTCCACGATTCTTAGCCTGTACTCAGGCCACTAGGCTATACACAACAGCAGGTAGTATATGAAGAATCCCCCAGCCCCCTCAGGGGGACCACCAACTCTGGTAGCACAGGGGCGCAAGGCAGAGATCAGCACAGCAGTTTAATAGGAGTGATGTGGCACACTGTACTTACTGTTGGAGTTAAGGGTGCTGTGAGAGGCCCAGGGGGGAAGGCAGTCTGTAGGAGTATGCCTTTGCCTGCAGAGTCCCAGGTCCAAGATGGCTGCCGCTACTATGAAGCAGGAGAACCCATTGGAGGAGCGAGGCGGCCGTCAGTCACCTCAGCCTAGGAGAAGTGAAACCAGGAATCCGCCGGCCCCTGCACCTCCAACAGAAGGCTGCCGCCGCAGGAGGAACTCCGCGATGAAGAGGACACTGTCCAGCCGCCGGAGAACGTCCCTGGAGCTGCGTCGCGGGAGCTGTCCGAAATTTAGGCCCCGGCTTCCAGCTATTGAGTAGGCCGCAACCTGCAGGGTCTCCTAGAGAGTCCCCCGGCTCCGCAGCTCGACCCCAAAGCCTGTGGGCACGTCTCCAGATAAGAAGCAGGACCTGAGGCATGGCGGGGTGTCACATGGGGCTGTAAAAGACCCCTAGCATAAAGGAGCTCTTCTCCCCAGCGTCCTGCTCGTCTGGCATCCAAGCCACGCCCCCGCATCCACCGGGTTTTAACTGTCCATAGTAAAGACTGATGCCGGGCACAGGGGGCGAGCAGAGCAACGGCGCCAGGTGACATGTCGGCGTCTGGAGCAGGTGCTCCGCCGGTTCCACCCTAGCTACGTCTCTGCACACAAGGGGATTTGGGTTCCTAAAGATAACACTATGTATAACCTCTAGGGCTCCAAACCAAATAAGAGCCTATGGGGATGCATAATAGGGTGGTCAGTAATTGGGATAATTATTGTTTTCTCCATATTTATGTGGTCAGTTTCATACTGACCTCCAGATTCATCATCTGTGAATGTAACCCACAGGATGAAAATAGCCCCAGAGTCTTACCCCAGTTCAGTGATACAGTCACACCTTAAAGTAGCAAAAGTACTGGTAGTAGAAAGTTGCTGGATCTGTACAAAATGACCAGATAATGCTAGATCCATGCAGTGAATAGGAGTACCTTTGACCTTTTCAGAGTCTATATCCCTCAATATGAGTGAAGGGAGAGTATATAACAAGACATTGGATAGTAAGTCAGTAGAATTGGACTTTGATATGGATATATGCATTCCCACTGCTACAGATGTATAAATATGTATGATGGTGGCAGAAGCATGTTGTAATTATATAAACCAGACAGACTCCATTGAGCAAGCCATTGAGGAACACCTCAATAAGGATGAAGAACTTAAGAAAGATTAACAACTGCCCAATAATTTACCAAACAAATCATGATTTCCAAGAGAACTGTCAAGTCTGTGATGAGATCTTAACCAATGCAGATACACACATTTGTAAGCAATGCCCAGAGACTGTAATTTCCTTAAGCATTGTCAAGCCTGAAGGTTTTGAACAAGACAATCCAAGAGAATTACCTCTTGCTTTAACTATGGCTAGTTGACATTGAACTTTGGATACAAATCCTAAAACTTTGTTTCTTCATATGTCTAGGATAGGGTACTTAAATATATGATCAGTTCTTACAATAAAAGGGTGGGACTAAGATAGGATTGATTTCTCATGGTTGTGGTACAAATGGACTTTTGTCCCAGACTAAGCATTGCATGTTCTTTCTAAAAGAGCACTCAAACACAAATTCCTGCAGTAGAATTGTATCTACATAGTTTCTGGAATACATAACCTTCAGATTAAATGAAGGAACATTTGGTGAGGTATAGCCAGCTGCTAAATACTAGAGATGTGCAGACTCGGATTCCAGAGATCCGAGCCCCCACGGACGTCATCATTCCGAGCCCGGTTCCGAGCAGCGCTCAGAGATTCCCGCCTGACTTGGGTCCGTCCGCGTGGGCAGAACGTCATCGCCTGGCGCCGGATTTCGTGAGGCTTTAAATAGCGGCTGCCACGCCCATCATCTTTACTCCAGTCTAGTAGTGGCCCCCCGGAAAGGGGGCAACCCTCCCGCATTGCCCTTCATCACCGGTGGACACCCCCACCCGGCGGGGGGTCCCCGGGTTAAATGACGCAATTGCGGCTTTTTAGCCCCGCCCCCTGCCATGCAATGCCTGAAATATAGGCTTAGCACGGCGGGGGGCGGGGCTAAAATTATGAGATCACTATGGACACGCCGCTGATAGGACAGCCAACCCTGTGGCTCTGCCCCCGAACCGCCCCTTTCCCCTCCCGGAGATGGCCCCGCCCCCTGCTTTACTGAGCTGGCTGCCCTCTCCGGGAGGGGAAAGGGGGCAGTTCGGGGGCAGACTATGTATTATATTAGTCGGCAACTATGTATTATATTAATAATTAATTATATTTAATATATATATATATATATATATATAGTCCACTGGTGCTGCCTGCACTGAATCTGCCAGTATTATTTACTCAGTCCACTGCTGCCACTGCCTAAGTGTACCTACTGTACCTAGTACATACTAGGCTGCTAAATATAATTTAATAAAAAAATAATACCTGTGCTGCGTGTGACTGTAAAAAAATAATTCCATGCTGCTGGTGCACTGACGTGTGCCACTGAGTGCCACTGCCAAGCAGTACCTAATAATAAAATTAATTATTATAAATTCTGCTGGTGCATAATAGTCTACTACTGGTGCTGTGTAGCTACCTTTTGTGGTGGCCACTGGCAGTGCTACTGCCTACCTACCTAGTAGTTTAGTTTCTCTACCTACTAGGCTGCTATATTATGAATACTTAATTAATTTAATTATATATAGTCCACTGGTGCTGCCTGCACTGAATACTGTGAATAGAGGTTGCCAGTATTATTTACTCAGTCCACTGTTGCCACTGGCAGTGTTACTGCCTAAGTGTACCTACCTAGTAGTACAACTACATACTAGGCTGCTATATATAATTTAATTAAAAAATGGATTGGGTAGAATGTGTACTGGATGTGGAATCCCGGGCATCCAAGTTTTTTTTATATCTGGTTGCCTTATGTACTTACGCTATCTGTCACAGAACGAGACATTATCAGAAAGATTGTATACTTGTCCACCTGGTACAATATGACTGTCTTGGAGACCGGGAAGCCTCCCTTTTAAGCTCTAACGTCATTGAGAAATACTTTACATTCTATATTGTCTTCAGATCACTGTCTGTAATCTAGTATTGTGGTCCGTGTAAACCCAAGTGCCCATGTTTTCTATGTGAAATGTACCCGTGATGAGATGTTTATTGAACCTGTTATGCAATGTCAAAATTTTAGTGCTTCATGAAAAAATTATATTTAAAAAAAAAATAATAATAATACTTGTGTAGCGTGGGACTGTAAAAAATAATTCCATGCTGCTGGTGCACTGACGTGTGCCACTGAGTGCCAAGCAGTACCTAATAATAAAAATAATTATTATAAATTCTGCTGACGCACATATACTAGTATTGCTGACGTATCTACCTGTCTGGTGCCTAGTACTGATGTATCTACCTGTCTGGTGCCTAGTACTGGCATATCTACCGCTGCAGTGCCACTCTTACATGAGCCACATGTTTGTGCCGCACACTTGAGTGGCTTAGCATAGTTATCCAGCTACCTCGGTGCAACCTTTTGCCCTAAAAACAATATTGTGAGGTGTTCAGAATAGACTGGAAATGAGTGGAAATGAATGTTATTTTTTTTTTTTAAATAGAACCCCAAACAAAATCAAAACACAAAACGTTTAGGAGGTGTTTTGGCAAAACCCATTAGAACCCAAAACCTCAAGGTAATCAGAACCCAAAACACGAAAAGTGGCCGGTGCACATCCCTACTAAATACTCCATGTTGTTACTACATACCATAAAAATATAACTAAGATAAGAAATGTAACTTCATGTATAACACAATAAGCTAGTATAGTCACACCTGCTTTGTAAGAGACTTCTTTCTTTTGAACCCTATAAGAATCTTGTCTCCACTTGGAATAAACTCAGATATTGCTTTCACACCAATCTTCATTGTGTGCAGTTTCTCCCAGCTGGTAAATCTTACAGAACATCTGACACACACATCAAAGCTCAGATTGCCATAAGATTACAGAGAAGTTGGTAATACATTCTTCATGGTTATCTCTAAGTGTGTGTCCTATTTCTCAATGCATGGGTGAAATTCCCAGATTTTGGGGACATCCCACTAGATTTTACTTCCTGCATACTAGTCACACCTGAAAAGAGAGTATATTAGGTAATAGTTTCATGTTTACTTACGTGATACAGTACGAAAATCTTAGTAATTGTGTGATTTCGTATGGTACCATTCGTGTGCCTAGGTAGTGAATGGGTGGATGAGTGTGCCAATACCGGAAAGCGTACTGTGTGGAGAAATTGAATTGAGAAGTCTGCTGTTGTGGGGCACTGGAAAAATCATTCAATGGTAAGCAGCTTTCAAATGGATTTGTAGCTAATCGCAGTGCTGCAATATTTTTTGAAGATTTTCTAACCCTTTCATAGCAATTCGCAGGCCTGCACAGGGTTGGATTTCACTCTTGCTGGTGGCGATATCCTGAGAACATGGCTCTGCAAATTAGTAGCTCAGCGATCAGATCTGAATAACCCCCATTAACCCTGTTCTACCATAGTTTAGCATAAAACAATCACTAATTATGTGCCCAGGGTCACACAGGTAAACATGGACAGTGTGAAACCAATTCACTGTTATTTTATGAAGCAGAGTGAGCCATTCATGACAATCTTTCAGGAAATGTTCAATATTTCATAAATCAAAATGTCTAGTAGTAATATACAAATTTTGAAAATATAAAAACATGCCAAACTGTATGGGGCTAGCTGGCAATTCGATTTTACTGGCATTTTTTTTAACAGACTTGTCCAGCTATCTCAGCTATGAAGGGGAAAATCGCTGCAGTGGAAATCGCTCAGTGCATACACACTGAGCTATTTTTGTCCTTCCAAATGATTTTCCCTCAGTTAGCTTCTGCATGGTATTACCAGCAGATAGCAGCTGGGTCGGCTGGGGATGATGCAGGAGCGCACATCAGTACTTTCCGGGCCATACACACTGGGCGACTTTTGAGCTGAAAGCAGCTCAAATGGTTGAAGTTTGCTGTTCCTGCACAAAATCGCCCAGTGTGTATGGGATTTCAGATAGATACAATAATGAGGAGGGAGGAAAATATGTTTCTGTGTTTGTATTACAAACTATTTTGATGTCAAAGAGAAAGTGTTTGGGAGTGATTGTAGAGAAAAGAAAATAAATCATTATTTGGATCACAGTTTTAGAATCAAATATTTCTAGCATTTTCAGCTTAAAGGTTTTCCTATCTTGGGATTTTTTAAATTACTTTTGCACAGAAGATTAATGCTGTATCCCACAGAGGTAAAACAATTCTCCTGTAAACTGTTTCGTGATGTCAAAAGGAACTTAAAATGTCATCTAAGATTTTAATAAGGCCGAAGATGCTGTTTTAAAATCACCACATTGTGTTTTGTCATGCCTTGTACCTGTAGTGCTGGATGCGGATATCAGGCCAAACCTCTGGTTCCAATTCTGTACCATGGTAACATTTTATTTGCGTCCTGTGCAGACTCTTACTGTCACAGAATTTTAACATTTTCTGTATTGTACTTGTCACCAATGCTCAGTAGGGCAATATATGGTGCTTTGACATACTGCCACTTTTTCCCCATGGCATAGCACAGTGAGTGCCCATACCACAAGCAATTACAATCCTAATGGTCAGAATGCCAACTGACAGAACCCCGACATGGAACAGCATGGCGACACCAGAACTCCTACAGTTAGCATCCCGTTTGTACTAATGAGGGGGTCTCGTAGCATTACCCCAGTGGTGGGAGAGTTAGGTTTATGCAATAGGGGGAACTAAAGTTAAGCTTAGGCTGCACAGGTATGGGTATTAGGGTTTAGACACTAAAGGGGGTTGGGTTAGGCGCTAAGGGCAGAGGGTTAGGATAAGACTGGGGGGAGGGGGAGAATTAGCCTATGGGGGAGGCTTAGAGTTAGGCTGCAGGCAGGGAGAGTTAGGGGAGTTGGGGTAGAGGGTTAGGGTACTTATGAGGCCCCTGTTGGGATCCTCCTCATTAGGATGCTGGTGTCAGTCTTTTGACCGCCAGCATTCCAAACGCCGGTCACATGTATATATTCCCTCCAGGATGCTTGATTAAGGGAAGGTTACATTTTACCCCACCACAAAGCGGCTATCGCTTTGTATTATCTGGTTAAATCTCTGATGTATGAATCTCAGATAATCCTACGCAAACACGTAGCTTCAATACTACATGATCTATATGCATGCTAAACACCAGCTCAAAATACTGTCTGCCTTGGCTCAATTCTTCAGAGGTTCATTTAGGTAAGAAAAGAAAGAAGAAACCGTTATATAGGTCACACTAGCCTCTCAAACATTAGATACATAGGGAGAAATTTATTAAGCAGGCCATATACATCCGATTAGCATACGAACGGGATTAGTCGTATACAACCTGAAAACCCAAATAAAGAATATGACAAATTTACGATGCTGTCGTATTTTCCTCATTAATTTTTTATGATTTAGTAGCCGTTTGTACCCTTTTGTATTACTATCCATTTGTATACATATTTGGTGGCCGTACATCAGTCAGATCTGTGGAATGCTGCCCTGTGTAAAAAATAATAATAATAAATAAATAAATAATTTAAAGAAACATTGTGGGGTCCCCCCACAGCTATAACCAGCCTCGGTCTCATTGAAACGGTCCAGGTTTTAGAAATTCAGGGTGACAAAAAATGGGGTATAGATGTAGCGCCTCTCATAAGTGCGGGTCCTGGCGATTTTATCGTGAATTGCAAGGACCCACCATCAGACAGAAGGGGGCGCGCGCCCTGTTCCCTCTGAGCCCACCGCCGCCTCCAGTTGCTTCTCCGCCACTCCCACACCCCCCTAACCCTGAAGCGGGGACAAGCAGGGATTCTGCTCTCCAGCGTCGAGTGACAGGGATGAGCTTATGAAACGCTTACGTGTCCCCATCTTATGGAGCACCTCCCTGCCAGCTCTCCCCATTGAAGGGGATCTGGTAAGAGCTGGCGCTGAACAAGAGGTGCTCCATCTGTACCCCTGTATTTCTACAATCAACACCAGGCTCATGTCTGTGCTTGGTGCCCCAGGCCGGTGGGAATCGGGCTGATTTTTAGTGTAAAAACTATTTTAGTGAAGAAATTATTGTGTTTTGTTGTGAAACTAGATGTCCCAGCAAGCCTGCCCCACATGCAGGGACTTGGAGAACCACAAGTCCCAGCATTCAGGGCATTCATTTTCTACAACAAAACCAATAATGCAATAAAACACAGACACGTAAGAGAAATAAAACTTTAATACATACTACAATCATTCATACTGTACATACTTACAATACCTATGGATTCCATTGTAGGCCCATTCTCTTCACCAGTAGAATCTAAAATTGTTGGAGCTTGCTCATTGAGAGAGAAGCTTGCAGACTAAAGTGAAGCTTGAATATTTAAGTGACTTGTGAGTTGGAAACAGAAGCAGGTGAGTTAGAATACAGAAAAAGGTGAGTTTGAACACAAAAGCCTAAACACATATTATTGTTACATCTGATACAATGTTTGGCCTGGTGCAGTGCAGTGGATGTAATGCATTTGTTTTGAGGGAGACATTCTGGAGACTCGGCTGCTGTCCAATCTGCAAACAATTTTCTTTGCTGCAGGAGGAGATAGCTAAACTGCATGCTGAGCTACGTAGGATGTCTGTGTCCTTGCAACCACCACTGCCTCAGAGAGCCCCCAAGACATTCTGCCTGGACTGCTGTGGGCTCTGAAAGGCAGAGACTGACAGAGGGCATCAGACACATTCCCCAAGTGGTCACACTGCAAAACTCATATGCTGCTCTTGCAGGGTTGGAATGTATGACCAACGTAGGCAATAAAGAACAGGAAGATATGAGGACTTCTACCTCTACTAACTGTAGGACCAGGAAAATTTCACCTCCAAAAAGGACTGCACTTCTTTTGGGAGATTCCATCATTAGAGGAGTTCATCTGGGAAATGCTACTATAGTAGAGAAACAAGTAAGGTGCTTACCTGGGGCCACAGCTCCAAGAGATAAAGAACGCATGCTAAGAATTGTAAAGGCAGCAAGAGAGGATGGGGAGGTGGATGTCATCGTCCATCTAGGCACAAATGACCTGGTTAATGCTAAAGTCATAAAAGATGAATTTAGAAAGTTAGGAACTGCTCTAAAACAGGTGGCAACCACTGTAACTTTTTCAGAAGTATTGCCAGTACACCAAGGGGAAGATAGAACTCTGAGAATTAGAAACTTCAATGTTTGGCTAAGGAATTGGTGCAACAAGGAGAGATTTGGATATTTAGGTCAAAGTCAAGCTACCTGGCAAGACAGAGCCTTATATGAAAGTGATGGCCTGCACCCATCTTCAAGGGGAACGAGAATATTAAGTGAGAAGTTTGGAAGCTTCATAAGCAACTTTTGAAACTAGCAGAGGGGGGCAGTGAACCAAATAAGAATGAGGAAATCTGCTCCCCCAACCTAGAGGTATTGTCTCTGCAGGCAAATGGAACAGGAAGCCTATCCACTGCAACAGAAGATAATGCCGATCAAAATCGAATAGATATAGGCAGAAAGATGAACATAGCTAGCAGCAGGAGAAGCACAAACACAACTTTAAGAGCTATGTGTGCAAATGCTAGGAGCTTAGGAAATAAAATCCCAGAACTAATTGCAGTAATGACAAGGGATGAACTGGATATTGTGGCTATTACAGAGACATGGTGCAATGAAAATCATGACTGGGACATAGCTATACCAGGATATACTTTATTTAGGAAGTACAGAATGGGAAAAATTGGAGGAGGGGTTGCAATATATGTGAAAAAAAAATATAAAGACTACCTTAATACAAAGTATTGCGGAAAAAACGGAGGCCCTTTGGGTGACCATAGAAACAGCGGAGAAGGCGATTCTTCGTATAGGGGTGATCTACAGACCACCAGGTCAGGAAGAGGAACTAAACAAGAGCCTATTACAGGACATCAATAAAATGGCATTAAAAGGAGAGGTGATAATCATGGGAGACTTTAATCTACCTGATGTAAACTGGGAGCTGCCTGTTGCAAGTTCCACCAGAAGTAGGGACATGCTGAATTCCTTGCAAGGAGCATCCCTCCAGCAATTGGTGAGGGAGCCCACTCGTATGGACGCAATATAAGACTTAATACTTACAAATGGTGACAGAATATCTGACATAAATGTGGGTGAAAATCTGGGATCCAGTGACCATCAAGCAGTATGGTTCAAAATAAAGACAGAGACTGACTCATCGCACACAAAAACAAAGGTGTTAGATTTTAGGAAGGCTGATTTTGTAGAGATGGGAAACTCTGTAAGGGATTCTTTGGCAGGGTGGAAGAACTTGGAAGGAGTGCAGGATAAGTGGGAAAAATTAAAAAGTGCAATTCTAAAAGCAACAGAACTTTGTGTCAAAAGAGTTAGGAAAAACACAAGAAAAAGAAAGCCATTGTGGTTTGCAAAAGAAGTAGCAAGTATTGTGAAAGCAAAAAAGTTGGCCAATTTAAGCAGACGCAGAAGAATGAGGACAAAGAGGTGTATCTTGTTAGACAGAAGGAGGCTAAGAAGGTAATCAGATGTGCAAAAGCACAGGCTGAAGAGAAAATGGCCCAGTCAGTGGGTAAAGGGGGAAAACTTTTTTTAGGTATATAAGTGAAAGGGGAAAAACAAAAAGTGGAATAATTAGACTGAAGACAGAGAGTGGAAGTTTTCTTGAGGGGGACAATGTAATAGCAGATAATATTAATAATTATTTCTGCTCAGTATTCACTGCTGCACAACACTTTTATTGGCAAGCTGCTCAATCAGAGGTAATGTCATTCAGGTGCCAACAGGGAGGGGTAAATCTGGTTAGGAAAAAAAAACAGTTTGTATCCCAATTGCACACTGAATGAGAAATATACATATAATAATCAGATTATACAGAGATCTTGGTTGCATATATCTGCAGATACATGCAACCAAGATCTCTGTATAATCTGATTATTATATGTATATTTCTCATTCAGTGTGCAATTGGGATACAAACTGTTTTTTTTTCCTAACCAGATTTACCCCTCCCTGTTGGCACCTGAATGACATTACCTCTGATTGAGCAGCTTGCCAATAAAAGTGTTGTGCAGTTGAGAGAGGCATAGATGGGTCAGCATTAGGAGGGATTGCTGACACCTGAGTGCCATTGGAGAAGCCAGGGGTATCTCCAGGTAAGCTGGCTCTCAGATGTTGTAAGCCATTATAATGTGGCCTTACACTGGGCTATTAGGCCCAAAAATTTGTTATTGCGCATGGGATGGGTTTGGGAGTGTGATTCCCTCTTTGTTGGTATGGCTGGTCTGCTCCAGGTTAGCACACCCTAACACTTTATTAACATTTATGTTTTTCCCTATCACATTGTATGTATTATTTTAACCACACCTTCACTTCCTTACATGGCACTTATGTGCTTCTTATTAACCCCTACTAATTTTCATTTGTGTGCTGCCCTGGAATAGTCAGCCTGTGCCGGCATGTTGGGGGCCCACACCCCAGACCCATACCCAGTGTTAGGGACCCCCAGTGATAGAGATGCCTTGACGTACGGCCTGGGGGCTTAGCCCTATATCTGCAGATATATGCAACCAAGATCTCTGTATTATCTGATTATTATATGTATATTTCTCATTCAGTGTGCAATTGGGATACAAACTGTTTTTTTTTTCCTAACCAGTATTCACTGCTGAAAGAGAGGGGAAGGGGCCACAGTTAAGTTGCAAGTATAGTCAGAAAACTGAGGGAGAGACAAGTACATTTACAGAGGAGAAAGTCCTCACAGAACTCTCAAAACTGAAGGTGGATAAATCAATGGGGCCAGATGGGATACATCCAAGGATACTAAAAGGGGAGCTGGTAAAACCAATAACAGAATTATTCAACCAGTCACTAGCTACTGGAGTAATCCCAGAGGACTGGAAAACAGTGAATGTAGTCCCACTGCACAAAAGTGGAAGCAAGGAAGAGGTAAGCAACTATCGACCAGTGAGCCTTACATCAGTAGTAGGGAAATTGATGGAAACACTCTTAAAATAAAGAGTTGTAGAATATCTCAAAACCAGCAATTTACAGGATCCAAAACAGCATGAGTTTACTGGGGGAAGATCATGTCAAACAAATCTTATTGACTTTTTTGACTGGGTGACTAAAGTAATAGATCAAGGTGGGGCTGTAGATGTAGCTTATCTAGACTTTAGTAAAGCTTTTGACACTGTCCCACATCGCAGACTGTTAAATAAACTTGAAAGCTTGGGATTGGATTCTAAGATAGTTGAATGGATAAGAGCGTGGTTGCAGGACAGAAAACAGAGAGTTGTAGTAAACTGAGTACAGTCAAAGGAGGGAAAGGTTACAAGTGGAGTACCCCAGGGATCTGTACTTGGACCAGTGCTTTTTAATATCTTTATTGGTGATATTGCAAATGGAATTGAGGGTAAAATGTGCCTTTTTGCAGATGACACAAAGGTATGCAACAGGGTAGACACACCAGGAGGGGTAAAACAAATGATTGAGGATCTAGGTAGATTAGAGAAATGGTCAAGAGAATGGCAACTACAGTTTAATGCCAAAAAATGCAAAATCATGCACTTGGGTCTCAGAAATCCAAAGACTCAATATAGTATAAATGGCACTATAATGGAAACTACTGAGGAAGAGAGGGATCTAGGTGTCACTATTTCAGGGGACTTAAAAGCAGGTAGGCAATGTAACAAAGCAATGAAGAAGATGCTTGGTTGCATAGGGAGAGGTATCAGCAGTAGAAAGAAAGAAGTAATAATGCCACTGTATAGGTCATTGGTACGACCTCACCTAGAGTATTGTGTTCAGTTCTGGAGGCCATATCTCCAGAAGGATATAAATACATTAGAGACTGTACAAAGAAGAGCAACTAAAATGGTGCATGGCCTACATCACAAAACGTACCAGGAAAGACTAAAAGATCTTAATATGTATACTTTAGAGCAGAGAAGGGAAAGGGGGGACATGATAGAAACTTTCAAATATATCAAGGGTTTTAACAAGGTACAGGTGGGAGACATTCTTCACAGGAAGAGGAGCAACAGAACACGAGGACATGCACTGAAACTAGAGGGAGGAAGATTCAGGGGAAATGTGAGGAAGAATTTTTTCACAGAAAGAGTAGTAGATAAGTGGAATAGCCTACCATCAGAGGTGGTAGACGCAAATACAGTAGTACAATTTAAACATGCTTGAGATAAGCATATTGATATCCTTACAAAAAAATAATGATCAAATATGGTTTGAGGTAACATGTTTAAAAAAAGGGGCAGACTAGATGGGCCAAGTGGTTCTTATCTGCCGTCAAATTCTATGTTTCTATGTTTCTATTGTTCCCAAGGACACCTCTATTATGCTTGTGCAAATAACCGATAAATGCCTGTCACAGTCATTTTTGCCAATACACCAAACTGACTGATACATGAGTATGAGTAAATTGGTCTAATACTAAAAAGACAGAGGGTATGATACCTGTATTGCTCTACTAAGTAAGCACCCACTCTGATAAATCCCTCCTGTTTGTGAAGGACAACAAAAACTAGAATACAAATAGATTATCGGAGTATGCTTTTTAATCATCAATATGGTACCACCCAATATTAAAAGTTCTTAAATAATATGATAAGATGCAAGAGCCGTTGAATCTTTTCTTAATAAAAAGGGTTATATCCTGCAACGGATATTGCATCCTATTTCGAACACATGATGCTATCAGACATATGAAGAGTCTTCTATTTTTAAGAACTTTTAATATTGGGTGGTTGGCACCATATTGATGGTTATAAGCGCACTCCGATAATCTATTTGTATGAGTAAATGGGTGCAGGGTGTGTGGGCCCCCAGGGACCTGTATGCACCGCACACTTTGCACCCGTTATAGATACGCCAGTGAAACTGTACGAATGTCTGACTTTTTACCAGAACTTGGCTGATTTATTGGTGTAATCTTTAAAGCATTCTTTTAATGAACTAGGACACTACTACATTAGCCTACTTTGTAAATGGTTGTGGTTGATAGATCCACAGTGTCCATATAGTCAGTCAATAGGTCTGTCACAAAAGGTTGACATGCAATAGGTCGAAAGGATCAAAAGGTCAACATGAAAAAGGTTGACATGCAATAGGTCAACAGGGTCAAAATGTCAACAAAAAATTGACACATGACATGGTCCACATGAGTTTTTCATGATTTTCTTTTCATCCGGCTTGTTTTTATTTCACTGTCCATGGCGAATATTATAGTGTGCTGTGTATCGAGGCCAAAGCATGCGAGCAAAGCGAGCCATGTGAGAGTACATGTTACACTAAGTAGGCGTCCACATCTAACAACATCTACACCTAAAAAATTTGACTTTTTTTTCACCCTGTTGGTCTATTGCATGTTGACCTTTTGGGGTCGATTTACTGATTGTGTATCTAGACATTGTCTATCTAATAGTCCACCCCTTTTTTTTAAATGTTCAACAAAATTTACCAAATTTGTCTCTCATTACTAGGGGTGCCAATCCTGGAATTTTGGGATTGGCATACCTAAAAGAAAAACACCCCTCGTCCCCCAAATTCAGTTACTTTGGATAGTGGGGGATCAGGGCAGATGGCAACGGTGCGCCAGTCGTTGGGTGTGGTGCTGGGTGGTGGAGCTGCTGAAGTGGTAGCGAGAGATTTTCGGCGACGGAGGTGCAGCGGTACGGCCTGCGCAGCGTGACTTATGACCTACTCATGCTGCATAGGCCACATGCTGGGGTTGGCAACAGTCGGGCAGTGTCTGAGTGGGTGCTCAGACGCTGCCCGGCATTAAACTGTATGCACAGTCTAATCCCGAAATCCCAGGATTGGAAATTCCAATCCTGGGATTGAAATCCTGGACATTTTAGGGCCAAATCACGGGATTCAGCCAATCATGGTCCTGGTATTGGCCTCCCTACTCATTACTGTACATCCCAGCAATAGTGTCTAAGTAGGCTTTTTCAGTTTTACACCATTACAACGTATGCTCACACATCTCTATAGACACAATAAGTGTTGCTCATGCTATGTTAATCACTAGCATTATGAATCCGATGATTTAGAGCATTTAAGCATTATGAGAAGATTAAATTGTAATGCAAAATGTTTAAATAAACATCCGTTAAAGTGAAATCGAACACCAACAGTTTTATTTGTATTATTAACCTTTGTTAAAATGTATGTCAATATTTAATCATGTCATACAGTAGCTTTGTTTCTTTGTGGGGTAAATTATAATGCGAATGTTTGCATTAGCAATAGCACAGAAAGGCTATCTACAGGAGAGAATGGGAGGTCAATGCAGTGGCGTAACTATCTATTTTGCACCCCCCCCCCCCCCCCCCGCCGCAAAAAATTTTCACCTACCTGATGCAAGGATTAGTCAGTATCAAATATAGTGGTATCTTGGAGTGCACAGGGTTTGCTGGGCATTGTAGTGCTGCTGGTGCAGAATGCGTTATTAGGCAGTAAACTCACTGTGAGGGCAGTAGGTTGTTTGGGACCCTAAGCGACATTAGTATATACAGTATGGGGGGTTATTCTGGTTGATTCACAAGGCTGCGAATTCCCAGCCTTGCAAGTTCACCAAACCCCGTCTTGCAAATGGTGACCTGGTCACCACCCATTTGGAGAGTGCGTTCGCATGCACTGGCTGCGAATGGATGTTTTACATAAATCCATCCATAAAAACTTTTTGAAATGATTGGACGACACCGTCAATAGATACGCAGCCTCCCTCATCAAGATTCACATAATCTATCACAGGATGAAAGTACGGCTTTGAAACAATTATCCAAACGTCCTGAACTGACATTTAGGCGGGCAGATAAAGGCGGTGGGATGGTGATCTTAAACACTACCGACAAACAATTATCGGACAGTAATACATACAAACATTTACCACGTAATCCAGCAGATGATTATTATAAAGAACTGGACTCAGTACTCCAGATGGCAGACATTAATTGCCCTTCTACCGTCAAAACCAAAGAAGATCTATTACCCAAATTTCCCATAGTTCCGGTAATATATTGCATCCCCAAGATCCACAAAGACGCTAAGAATCCACCTGGCCTGCCCAATATTGCTGCACAGAACTCGATGTACAGTACCAACCTGTTTCCATCTTTTTAGATACATTTATTCAGTCTTTGATTATGGCCCAACCCACTTTCTTAAAATATACCACTTAACTATTAAATAAACTTCAAACATTACCTATTCTCCCACAGAATGCAATCTTATGTACTGCAGGCTTGGCAGCCCTCAAGGATTTTCTGTATAAAGAAAGCTTTGACAGTCTAGATATTGATACATTTCTGATGTTGTTGCAATTAATTCTGTCTAGAAATTTAATCATCCACCATGGCAAATTCTTTCTTCAACTCAAAAGGTATGCGATGGGGTCCAGTGTGTCCCCATCGCTAGCCAACATTTATATTTTTGAAAAGGAAAATCTGGGGCCAAATGTAATAGGGTGAGAGTTTCATAAAGTGAGAGATTTTGGGAGAGTTTCATAAAGTGAGAGATTTTGGGAGAGTTTTTTAAAGCAGCAATCAATTACACTGCAAAACTAGGTTGATTTTGCCATTTAATTGATTGCTGCTTTAAAAAAAAAGGGAAAACTCTCCCAAAATCTCTCACTTTCTGAAACTCTCACCCTTTTACATTTGGCCCCTGATGTTTTTTCAGACCCAGAGATATATGGCAACATCGCCACGTATTATCTATATATCAACGATATCTTACTAATATGGACGGGAGAACAGGGAGATCTAAATTTATAGATTCACTCAACAAAAAACAAGTCCAATAAAATTTACATATAAATGTAGTTCTACCCAATTTCACTATTTGGATGTCAATATTATGCTTAAAGATGACAATATCAGTACAGCATTTTACAGCCAAAACACAGACCCCAACACATTGCTGCATAATAGTAGTCACCATGCTACGACCCTCAAACGAGGCTCTGATTACCAGCAATCCAGCAGATCTATTATCCACATTAGATATCATTGTTTATAAATGTATGCAATGGGGGTACAATTTTTCTTAGTTACAAAAAGATAAACAACAAGTGTTGACCATCCCCAGACAGCAATTATTGACTGCTTCCATAAAAATATCACTCAACAATAACATACTTTACGTTGCAGAATTTTCTACCACCAGCATAGCCTTACCGAGAGCTATGAATGCTCTGTGGCCCATTATATCCGGTGACAGAGGTTTACCAACTTTAGATAAAACTAGGCCCATGCTTAGTTACAAGAGGGGCAAAAATATTCATGATATTTTGTTAAAACAGACATTAAACCTAGCATTCTCAAAGGAGTATATACCAAAAAGCCAGGCTGCTTAAAATGCCCTTCATGTGCAACTTCTGGCCACACGGATCCCGTTTTTTTTAAATTTAAAACATCCCCATATGGGTCACAAATATAAAATTCAATATGTGCTGACCCTCACCACACAATGAGCCTTATTCTGGTTGGTGCGTACTTTCCCGTATACATTCGGATGGCGTTTTTTAGCCGTCTGCGCATGCGTGGGGAACGCTATGCGCATGTGCCACGCATGGTCTCCGTATTTGTACTCACTAATACCGTACAGAAATGTGCACCGCAAACACTCGGGAAATATGGGCGTATTATGGGCGTCATTCGGAATGACACAGGGGCGTACTTTCTAAGTGGGCTAAACTGGGCGGAAACATGGGCGGACACGGGGGAGTACACTTATTTTGGTGGGCGTGCATTTGGACAGCACACCGAATGCACGCGAACAAAAAGGGAAGAAATATGCGGTGTTCATAAGCAAGTATTGGTTTGCGGACACCACTCGGTCATGCGCTAGGCAATCGGAACGCCTAATCAGGACGGACGCACCTCAACCAATGTCAGCTAAACACAATACAATCACCTACTTTACTCATTCCTTGTTAATTACACGCTTGTCACTGCTTCAATTGGAACCATTGCAGCTTAAATGGAACATTACTAAACACACACACATATATGCTGCTCTTTTCACACACTTTTACACTGCAAATAATGGACACAACTTAATATTAATAATACAAATACACATGTCACTTCTACATGTATCAATTAAACCACACATTTGGGGGAAACAAAAAAACATTTATTAAATGAACTTATAAAATAAATTAGAAACCGGCACAAAATAAAAGGTAGCATACCAGCAATAAAAGTAAATAATATATAATAAATACATGTATTATAGACATACATAGCCACAGCAGAATCATTAGGAACACATCAGGTGGCTTCACAACAAAAGTATAGCACCAACACTTCAAGTACAGCACACAGTAATGGTAGCCGAAACAGGGCAACAGGGGAACCAAACATGACATTCGAAGCAAGGGCAAATGTGGGTACCCTCGGCACGGAATTGGGCACAGGAAGCTGACACACACAGCTCAATGAAAGATTTGGGAAGACATAACGGTGGAGATTAATGCGGACACAAGTTCATTTGCGGGCACGTTTGGCCCTGGCAGGCTTCTTGCCACGTGCAGCAGCTCTTCTGCCACGGCCACGGTCAGATGGTGACCCAGGTGGAGCACATGCTGTGGAGGGGGTGGATGGTCTTCCCCCTCTGGCAGCAGGGAGTGCTGATGGTGGTAATGCACCAGAAACGGATGACATTAGGACCCTATTGCTGGCAACTAGCTCCACCATAAGATCATTATGGTGGAGGAGGAGGTCATTTTGCCGCAGGGCTTGATCACACAGCACCTGCAGGCTAGCAGCAATTGACTGCTGGGTGCCAGCCATGGCCTGCTGGGCCTCAGCAATAGCCTGCAGGCTCCCAGCGATAGCCTGCTGGCTGCTGACCAAACCCTGCAACACCTCCTCGGTCCTACGCACCCGCTCTGATGCCGACTCTCCCTGCTGCTGAATATTGCCAAGCACATGCCCCCATGTGGCCAATTCAGCCACGGACATTGGCTGCTGCTGCTGCACGGGCCTGCTACTGGGGCCATGTGGCACAGACTCCTCAACCTCCTCAAGAGATTCTTGCCCAAGCGGTGGGGATGCTGGTGAAAGAGAACATTACAATTACCACACATTCCATGCTAAATTAGGACCAGCTACTTATGGCATGGCAAATAATTACCTTCAAGCAAAGAAGCCATGACTTCCGCTGGGGACTCGCTGTCCATGGTGCTCACCCCCCGGACCTCCTCCACTGCAATGCAGCACTTGGCCATCTCTTCCAGGGGGGTGAGCTGCAGCTTTCCAGGCATGGGGCCAGCCCCAGAGGTGTGGCTGTGTTCCCACCGCTGGGTCAATTTCTTTTTGAGGTTAGTTTTGAAGTCGTGCCACCTGCAATCAAAGTGTACATATTAATACATGTCACTCCTCATGTTTGCTGTAGCACCCATTGCAATCTGAAACAAAATACAACATGTGCCTCATGACACCAAACTTATATTATATTAATTTTGAAAAACAAGCCTTAGAAGATACACTCACACTCACCCTACAATAACTATCAATTCAATGACATGGCAAACATGTCTGTGGCTCCAAGCAACGTCACCGCCCATTGACCAACTCCATCTAATATGTAATGTAAACATTACTGGACTTGTACTGCTCAAATGTAACACACATGAACTTGCCTCTTCTTAACGTGCTCCGTCTCACGAACTTGTGGAGCCACCGCGTTAATCTCCACCATTATGTCCTCCCAGATCTTCCATCTCCTTGTGTGTGTCAACTTGTCCTGTGGACACTCGATCCAATCCCGTGCCCGGGGCACCAGGATGGCAAGCTCCTGCACTTCGAATGCCATGTTTCTGGTGGTTGGTTCCTCTGTTGCCCGATTTCGGCCACTGCCATGACCACTGGCACCGCCACGGCCACTGGCACGGCCACGGCCACTGGCACGGCCACGGCCACTGCCACCGGTCGCTGTACTTGAAGTGCTGGCCAGGCTACTCTGTTGGGAAGCCACCTGCTGTGTTCCCAATGATTCTGCTGAGGCTGAAGATGGGCCAGCTGCCGATTGGCCTGATGTCGATGGCCCATCTGGCTGCTCTTCCCCCAATGGCTGTTCTGGGTTGATGGGGACATAGGTGGTGCTGGAGTCCATCTGAGCAAATAGGTCCTGCAACTCCTGCTCTTCCTCAGATAGAGATGCAGACATGTGTGCAACAACATTGCATTTGGCAAACACACCTTTATATACTAGTTCTGTAATTGGCGTACATCAGCGACACCCTGCGTTCCGTACGGCCGCGTTCCGTACGGCCGCGTCAACCGTGCGGCGCATAGGCCACGCCCCTTGCTGCGGAAAAATATTTCAAAAATACATGGCAAACTGAGTAAGTCTGATTTAGTAGGTAAATGCAGATTTGTACACCAATCACCAAATAAAACTGAGGTCAGACATGAAATGTATATGTGAATGTACATCTGTACTGTGCACTTGTTTGGTATGTAGTACAAATGACAATACCCATTCCATATGTAAATCCAGTCCACCACTTAGGCACAAGTAATCAGTGCTAGCATCCAAATCACATGTGAAAGCTCTCCAAATTCGGCCTTGATGCAAGCTTCTTTTCATTCCACCTCTCTAGTATGGGCCTGTAGAAGGTAAGTGTACACATGGCAGCATGGCCTAATATTGGTAAAAGGTCTGTCACTATTTGCTATGTTTCTGCTGCATAGCTTTCATTATAAAATAGCTGTTTAGTACCGTGTTGAGTCAGGTGTAAGTGGCTAGTGATGCAGACTATTTCACCTGTTGCTTATACCCATGTTTGGTGAATGGTATAGATTATATATAATGGGTTCCCATCTTATTTTACACTGTCTGTTTAGGATGGTCTGCAAAACTATGCAAAGGTACAGCAAGTGTGGGTTTGCGATGCAATGGGTTAGCCATCTGTTCGGGCGCATACACGCTGTTAGTGTAAAAATGAACAATAAAGTTAATACCAAATATCACTCTGATCAACCAATGACAGCACATGATTGCTTGATTTGTGCCATTGCTAAGATGGCGGCCTATGGCAGAGCAGCACCCTTTTCAGCTGCGGAGCTGAGGACACTGGTCTCCGTTATGGAGACCAGGCTGGGGCGGGCGGGCCCATTCATCACAAACCGCCAGAAGCGGAATGCGTATGCGGTGGCCCGCCGGCGCATATTCGCCCGCACACAGGTGCGGCGGACCATCGCTCAGCTGGAGCGGCGGTGGTCTGACCTGAGGCGTCGGCAGCCGGATTTGCTCCAGCAAATCAGGGGCAATATTGCTAGATGTGAGTGTTTATACATTAAATGTCCATTTGTACCTGATTGCTTACATGACATTATTTAAGACAATAAGGTCACCAGCCTGATCATGAGTTAAACATGGCATACAGTATATGTGTGCTACTTCCTGTTTGACACCCTGTAATGGTCATAAAATATGTTATTGGGGAGGATTAATGTTTGTGATGCTTGCAATGGGCCAAATGTCACAGCATACCTGCCATGTTACAGGCTGTGTTTTGTAAAGGCCACTAAGGAGCTGTTTGCCTGTACAATTATCTGTATTTATAACCTTTGCATTTATAGCTTGATAAGGCTTAATACAAATGACCACTAATTGGCACTTTTTTGTTTTTTTCACAAACACAGCACGTGATCGAGCAAGACAGGCCTGGGAGGAGGCAGAGGTGGGCCAGGAGGAGCTTGCCCAACCAAGGGCCGAGGAGGTGCTTCCTGAGGAAGGGATGGCGGAGGAGGTGCCAGAGGAAGTGGAGGAGGAGGAGGGGTGGGCTGTGGAGGCGCTGCCACCAGAGGAGGAGGTCCAACCAGAGGAGGAGGTGCCACCAGTGGAGGCCCCTGAGGATGAGGAAGAGGAGGAGGTGAGGCCTGTGAGGTCGTCCAGGCGGCCGAAATTGGTATGTATACATAAGGATTAATTTATCCTTTTGTCATCTACTATTTGCTATGTAGCACTGGTGATTCAATTGTGTTTTTCAATACTATAAAGTGAGAAAACAAACTGGATTGCAACAGACACACTTAGGGGTTAGATAGGGTGGGCAAACCATCCCTTTCATCAAGGACACATATTAATGACACAGGTTGTGGGGATGGCTTTCAGGTCGAATTTAAGTGTCAATGAACCAGTGTAGTTAATCTGTATCCTGGAAGAAAGGGATGACGTGCTCATGTAAGGGTTACATGTCCCTGCTGCAAGCATACAATCTGCAGCCTCATATAGGTGAGTAGAGTTTACAGGTGCTTATTTGACCAAACTAGATTCAGTATGGCATAAATGGAGTATGGACAGGCGTGGCTTAGACTGGAGTAACAAGTGGTCAGTGCCCCTGGGCCCTCCTGTAGCTAAAAACCCCCTGCGGTCTGCATGTATGTTTGGCACCATAATTGTTATTTGATTTTGTGTTTGTAATGATTTTGTGCATGGGAGTGGGTTAGTGCTGCAGCTTCACCTAACTGGCATTATGACAATGATTTCTGGAGCAGACCATCAGCAGGCAAGCCATGCTTGATTGCACAAATGTACTGAGCATTCCTGAGAGTTGACTAAGTCCCCTGCCACGCTCCATCATATAACAGACACTGAACTTTGTTTGCAGAATTGGGATTGGTGCAGCGCGTGACATGCTTCTCAGAGCTTAGTCATGGGTGGGTTTGGATTGAGAAGGAGCACTATGACTGTGAGGTGTTCTACAGAGTAAAGGGTAGAGGGGAAAAAACAGGCTTTCCATGTAGTATGTATGCATGTATGTATAGATGTATGTGTCATATATATAGTTATATATGTGTCTATATACATATATATATATATATATATATATATATATATATATATATATATATATATATAGCAATGGTCTTGCGGGCGGCACTCACGGATATGAAAAAACGAGGACACAGCAGTGTAGCTTAACGTTTCAATTCACAGCGGAATTTTCATCAGAAGCAACTTATACATCACACAAACAACATTTAAATACCCTTACCTACACCCCGTGGTGTGAGCAGCCGCTCCCGGCCCGTTTTCCCGCCTTCGTACGTCCCGGCGTCGCCCCGCTGATGATGTCACAGGCGTCATCCCGTAACCTGGATACTACCAGCAACACTTCCGTGTGCTGCGCTCGCCTCCTGGTTGCTATGACAACCCGCCACTCAATCAGACAGTTGCTGCATATGCCGGCTACGTTCCCAAAGCTGGATCGGTTGCCTAGGATACGGTACCTGCAAAAACAAAGTGACATTAGGACACATTCTATAACTTGGATAACAACAATTTAGTATATAAGCATGAAAGCAGTTTTAAAGAGAAAAAGTGATTAAAGAAAGCAATTCAAGTTCAACTGTTCATTAAGGCCGGACGGGTTCACAGTGTCCAATTTATAAATCCAACGCGCCTCTTTTTGCAATAACGCCTTGGCACGGTCTCCGCCTCGGATATCTGGTGGTACACTGTCTATGATCTTGTATCTAACAGTGGATTCTCCATGCTTCATGATTTTAAAGTGACGGGCCACCGGTTGGTCCGTCTCTCGACCCATTAATGCTAAGTGGATGGCACTCCTGTGTTGTGCCATCCTCTCCTTGAATTTACAAGTGGTCTTGCCCACATATGCAAGACCACATGGACATTTAATTAAGTAGACCACAAATGTGGAATTGCACGTGTATACCTGTTTGATTTTAAATACTTTACCCGACCTAGGGTGCGTGAATGTATCACCCACCTCCAGAAAGTTGCATGTTGTGCAACCAAGACACCGGTAATTTCCTGGTTTTTTACTAAGGAAATGAGTAGCTGTTTCAGGCATCTTTTTTCTGGGATTGGTTCTTACAATCCAGTCCCTGATGCTTCGGCTTCGTTTGAAACAGGGTACCAGTGTGTTGTCCTTTAGCAAGGGTAACTCAGGGTCTGAGTTGATAACAGGCCATAAACACTTAGCTTTTCCCACAATTTTCTTACTGGCTGTAGAGTACTCGGTTACCATGATGGTACTGTTGGCTAAACTCTTCTTAGGCTTGACCTTACGTAGTTCCATTTGTGGAATATTCTTCACCTTTTCCAGAGCTGTGCAAACCGTGTTGGGGGAGTATCCCCGTTGTAGGAATTTTTTTGACATAATTGATAATTGAATCTCCTCCTCCTTAGGGTCACTGCAGATCCTGCGGACCCTGCACATCTGTGAAAATGGGAGTGCTTTTATCAAAGGCTCTGGGTGGAAGCTAGTGGCCAATAGAAGTGAGTTGCCATTAGTCGGTTTGCTAAACAAGGTAGTAGAAATTTTTCCTTCATTCCTTCATTCACCATGACTCTGACATCTAGAAAGCACTCCCATTTTCACAGATGTGCAGGGTCCGCAGGATCTGCAGTGACCCTAAGGAGGAGGACATTCAATTATCAATTATGTCAAAAAAATTCCTACAACGGGGATACTCCCCCAACACGGTTTGCACAGCTCTGGAAAAGGTGAAGAATATTCCACAAATGGAACTACGTAAGGTCAAGCCTAAGAAGAGTTTAGCCAACAGTACCATCATGGTAACCGAGTACTCTACAGCCAGTAAGAAAATTGTGGGAAAAGCTAAGTGTTTATGGCCTGTTATCAACTCAGACCCTGAGTTACCCTTGCTAAAGGACAACACACTGGTACCCTGTTTCAAACGAAGCCGAAGCATCAGGGACTGGATTGTAAGAACCAATCCCAGAAAAAAGATGCCTGAAACAGCTACTCATTTCCTAAGTAAAAAAAACAGGAAATTACCGGTGTCTTGGTTGCACAACATGCAACTTTCTGGAGGTGGGTGATACATTCACGCACCCTAGGTCGGGTAAAGTATTTAAAATCAAACAGGTATACACATGCAATTCCACATTTGTGGTCTACTTAATTAAATGTCCATGTGGTCTTGCATATGTGGGCAAGACCACTTGTAAATTCAAGGAGAGGATGGCACAACACAGGAGTGCCATCCACTTAGCATTAATGGGCCGAGAGACGGACCAACCGGTGGCCCATCACTTTAAAATCATGAAGCATGGATAATCCACTGTTAGATACAAGATCATAGACAGTGTACCACCAGATATCCGAGGTGGAGACCGTGCCAAGGCATTATTGCAAAAAGAGGCGCGTTGGATTTATAAATTGGACACTGTGAACCCGTCCGGCATTAATGAACAGTTGAACTTGAATTGCTTTCTTTAATCACTTTTTCTCTTTAAAACTGCTTTCATGCTTATATACTAAATTGTTGTTATCCAAGTTATAGAATGTGTCCTAATGTCACTTTGTTTTTGCAGGTACCGTATCCTAGGCAACCGATCCAGCTTTGGGAACGTAGCCGGCATATGCAGCAACTGTCTGATTGAGTGGCGGGTTGTTATAGCAACCAGGAGGCGAGCGCAGCACACGGAAGTGTTGCTGGTAGTATCCAGTGGATTCTCCATGCTTCATGATTTTAAAGTGACGGGCCACCGGTTGGTCCGTCTCTCGACCCATTAATGCTAAGTGGATGGCACTCCTGTGTTGTGCCATCCTCTCCTTGAATTTACAAGTGGTCTTGCCCACATATGCAAGACCACATGGACATTTAATTAAGTAGACCACAAATGTGGAATTGCACGTGTATACCTGTTTGATTTTAAATACTTTACCCGACCTAGGGTGCGTGAATGTATCACCCACCTCCAGAAAGTTGCATGTTGTGCAACCAAGACACCGGTAATTTCCTGGTTTTTTACTAAGGAAATGAGTAGCTGTTTCAGGCATCTTTTTTCTGGGATTGGTTCTTACAATCCAGTCCCTGATGCTTCGGCTTCGTTTGAAACAGGGTACCAGTGTGTTGTCCTTTAGCAAGGGTAACTCAGGGTCTGAGTTGATAACAGGCAATAAACACTTAGCTTTTCCCACAATTTTCTTACTGGCTGTAGAGTACTCGGTTACCATGATGGTACTGTTGGCTAAACTCTTCTTAGGCTTGACCTTACGTAGTTCCATTTGTGGAATATTCTTCACCTTTTCCAGAGCTGTGCAAACCGTGTTGGGGGAGTATCCCCGTTGTAGGAATTTTTTTGACATAATTGATAATTGAATGTCCTCCTCCTTAGGGTCACTGCAGATCCTGCGGACCCTGCACATCTGTGAAAATGGGAGTGCTTCTATCAAAGGCTCTGGGTGGAAGCTAGTGGCCAATAGAAGTGAGTTGCCATTAGTCGGTTTGCTAAACAAGGTAGTAGAAATTTTTCCTTCATTCCTTCATTCACCATGACTCTGACATCTAGAAAGCACTCCCATTTTCACAGATGTGCAGGGTCCGCAGGATCTGCAGTGACCCTAAGGAGGAGGACATTCAATTATCAATTATGTCAAAAAAATTCCTACAACGGGGATACTCCCCCAACACGGTTTGCACAGCTCTGGAAAAGGTGAAGAATATTCCACAAATGGAACTACGTAAGGTCAAGCCTAAGAAGAGTTTAGCCAACAGTACCATCATGGTAACCGAGTACTCTACAGCCAGTAAGAAAATTGTGGGAAAAGCTAAGTGTTTATGGCCTGTTATCAACTCAGACCCTGAGTTACCCTTGCTAAAGGACAACACACTGGTACCCTGTTTCAAACGAAGCCGAAGCATCAGGGACTGGATTGTAAGAACCAATCCCAGAAAAAAGATGCCTGAAACAGCTACTCATTTCCTTAGTAAAAAAAACAGGAAATTACTGGTGTCTTGGTTGCACAACATGCAACTTTCTGGAGGTGGGTGATACATTCACGCACCCTAGGTCGGGTAAAGTATTTAAAATCAAACAGGTATACACGTGCAATTCCACATTTGTGGTCTACTTAATTAAATGTCCATGTGGTCTTGCATACAGTATGTGGGCAAGACCACTTGTAAATTCAAGGAGAGGATGGCACAACACAGGAGTGCCATCCACTTAGCATTAATGGGCCGAGAGACGGACCAACCGGTGGCCCATCACTTTAAAATCATGAAGCATGCAGAATCCACTGTTAGATACAAGATCATAGACAGTGTACCACCAGATATCCGAGGTGGAGACCGTGCCAAGGCGTTATTGCAAAAAGAGGCGCGTTGGATTTATAAATTGGACACTGTGAACCCATCCGGCCTTAATGAACAGTTGAACTTGAATTGCTTTCTTTAATCACTTTTTCTCTTTAAAACTGCTTTCATGCTTATATACTAAATTGTTGTTATCCAAGTTATAGAATGTGTCCTAATGTCACTTTGTTTTTGCAGGTACCGTATCCTAGGCAACCGATCCAGCTTTGGGAACGTAGCCGGCATATGCAGCAACTGTCTGATTGAGTGGCGGGTTGTTATAGCAACCAGGAGGCGAGCGCAGCACACGGAAGTGTTGCTGGTAGTATCCAGGTTACGGGATGACGCCTGTGACGTCATCAGCGGGGCGACGCCGGGACGTACGAAGGCGGGAAAACGGGCCGGGAGCGGCTGCTCACACCACGGGGTGTAGGTAAGGGTATTTAAATGTTGTTTGTGTGATGTATAAGTTGCTTCTGATGAAAATTCCGCTGTGAATTGAAACGTTAAGCTACACTGCTGTGTCCTCGTTTTTTCATATCCGTGAGTGCCGCCCGCAAGACCATTGCTACATTCTGTGATTACCAAGGAAGGCACCCGGAGCTATATTACATCTTACAAGCTGAGTGCCGATTACCTGGGACTGTATATATATATATATATATATATATATATATATATATATACACACACACACACCTGTCACGGTGCATGTTTAAAATTTAGGTATGACTATGTTAAATGTATGCATGAATATCATTATTAATTTTTCAATTTTGATTCGGTCCACAGATGAGCCAGCCCAAGCACAAGAGGGTCTCCGTGGGGCCCTGTTACGGATAAGAGGCCACTTGCGGCAGGTGCTGGTGGAATTAGACCAGCTAGTTGATGGGGAGTTTTAATTTTTATTTATTTTTCAGTTAAAAAAAAATATTGTATTGTAAATAAATTGTTAATTACAGTTCGAAGTTGTCTGTGTGTTTATTTAAAATGGGAAAGTATATGTGTAACTTGTTTAAAATCTTTTAAATAAGCAAAATGTAAATAGTGTATATGGATGTATGTTAGGGTCACATGCTGTAAGGGTTAATGTGTGTAATGAATGTACTAGGAATGTGGTTCAGTATATATTAGGATTTAATTGATTCAAATAGATAACAATCCCTTTTTAATGAGGTTGCCTAATTGCCTAAGTGGGTCATGTGATCGCTGTGTGTACTCAGTAAAAAAGTGTTGTATTTAGCGTAAATACTCCGCATCGGTGCATACGGCCAGCTTCCGTCCGTTCTAACGCGGTAAGACCGTGCTTACGCGGTAAGACCGTGCAGAATCTGTGCGTGTCTACCGCACATGCAAGGTTTGTATGTCGTCCGTACACACGCCCTGTTCTTAAAGAGTGAGTCCGTCCGAATGCGGAGGACCCGTGGGCATTTCTACGGACGATGTCCGCACGCCACCGCACAGCGTTGCGTGCGGACAGCACCGTAGGAATTCGGGAAAGTACGCACCGACCAGAATAACCTCCAATATGTAGTCTACATACTTATTTGTCCTTGTGGACTATATTATGTAGGACAAACTATTAGAACGTTAAGAGACAGAATGGCCTTACATCGGTCTGCCATCCAAGCCTGGCAGACAGATATTTGGCAGGCAAAGATATTAATCAGCCGGTGGCTAGACATTTTAAAAACTGTGTCCACCAGCTCTCTGCCCTTAAATGCAAAATCATAGACCATAGACTATTGGATATATACTGTGGAAAATAAGCTTTATGTCATATCTTGCCCTTTAGCTCTGTAAAAGTGCAGATATTATTTACTTATCTATATTATCCTGACGTTCTATAGAAATATGTACTTAGCAATAATGTATATTTAACAACAAGAATAGACTGTGAATAGATGTTTATGCTAAACATCTTAGAACAGGCCTTGGTCTGCAGAGAGATTTTCCAAAAGTAATAGTAGGAACAGTCTGCAAGTAGGAAGAAAAGTCCTTAATGCATTTCCACAATAATATCATCAGCTTCTTCAAAAAGTGAATTCATCTAAAATTTGAGTTTTAAATCTTATGTTCTATATGTTTTTCAGGTAAACATAATTACCTCTCTGCCTCATGTGAAACAAGTATACTAGCAGAGAGGCAGTATGCAAATACAAATACTGTACAATTATAAACAAAATCCATAGAATACATTTGACCTCATATTTTATTATGTAATATAAAATATATATCTAAAGGATTAGAATGATTCATAAGAATTAATTATACTTTTGCAGGATTAATTAAACTACAATAGTGACAAATTTATTCCTCATAACCAATCTTAAATTATTATTATTTCATGAGATTAGAAACAGCTCATTCCATCCATTATTTATTTCAAATAACTATATCAATTGAATCCATCTGGTTTTTAACATTTAATTTTTAAAATCCCTGCAGCTTGGTTTTTGCACAGAATTTTAAAATGATCTCCTCCTCTACAAGTTGTGTTACTTAATACCAGACCCATCCTTCTCGAACAGCATGGATCAATCTTATGTTTTTCATAATAGTGAAATACACTAGGGGTGAGCTGGTTCAGGTTTTTGAAATCTGAACACTGCCGAACACCCCAGATCCGAGTACAGATTCCTGCCAGGCTTGGGTCTCAGAACACAACAAAATGTCATCATCCCGCCGTCGGATCTCACGAGATCCAGACTTAATATACAGTAATACAGGGTAAAAACCAGGATGACTCGCTCACGATGCACATAGTGAGCGGGTCGTCAGTGTCTCATCCGTCCCGCTCACGATGATGCGGAGCACACGACCTGCTCACAATGTGCACTGTGAGTGGTACCGATCCGATCGCAACCCGCACCTGGGTGTATGGTCATGTCCAGATCCTACCTGCTGCATGTAGGATCTGATTAATGACCGACTGACCAGCGGGGCCGCGCATCTGATCGGAATCGAATTACAACAGGACAGAAAAGGGCCCAATCACCACACAATCTACATCCAATCTGTCGGAATTGGATCTAGATTGATTAGATCAGACCTTTGTCATCCTAGTCTGTACCCAGCATTAGTCCCACACTGTTGGCCCCTTCTTAACTCCAGCCTTGGAGAGGGTAGTGGGTGGACAGGTTTCTCTGGTGCTGTGGCGTTCTGTGGGGTGGCAACTTGGTTTATATAAGTCCAGTCCTGTGCTGCCTGGTGCTGGTGTCCGGTTTGCCTAGTGCTGCTGGTGTCCTGTGTTGCCAATGCCATAAGTCCATTGGTGCTTCTGGCTAGGTCCAGTCCAGTTATACTGCTGTTAATTCCAGTCCAATTATACTGCTGTATAATTCCAGTCCAGTGATCCTGCTGCATAACTTCAGTCCAGTGGTACTGCCGATAAAGTCCATTGGTAGCACCAGGGCCGGCTCTACCACTAGGCAGCTTTAGGCAGCTGCCTAGGGCGCCAGGATCTGGGGGGCGCCACCAAGTCTGCAAATCAAAAAATCAAGGATGTCTATGAGGATCCTTGTTGTACTTAATGCAGATAAGGGCTGTGGAACTTCTAAGACCTCACCTCCATACTTTCCCTTGAGTCATACTTCCTACATTTCTGCCCCCTCCTCCTTGTACTCTATTGTGGGTGTCAAAGGGGAGGGTGCAGAGGAAAAGCAGGGGACTTGGCCGCATTTGGGGGGGGGGAGTAGCTTGAAGTTTTGCCTAGGGTGCTGAGAAGCCTTGCACCGGCCCTGGGTAGCACTGCCCTTAAAGTCCAGTGATACTGCTGTTAAAGTCCAGTGATACTGCCGTTAAAGTTCTGTGATACTGTTGTTAAAGACTGTCCAGTGATACAGCTGTATACAGTATTTCCAGTCCATTAATTTTGCTGTATATTTCCAGTCCAGTGATACTGCTGCATAAGTTCAGTCCAGTGATATTGCTGTTGAAAGTCCAGTGCAGAGATACTGCTGCATAAGTTCAGTCCAGTGATATTGCTGTTTAAAGTCCAGTGCAGAGATACTGCTGCATAAGTTCAGTCCAGTGATATTGCTGTTAAAGTCCAGTGCAGAGATACTGCTGTATAATTCCAGTCCTGTGGGAGAGAGGTGCTGCTGTAAATTTATATTGTGTTAATGAGGAGTGACAACAAACTGGAGGGCTATCCGGGCACTGTGGGAGAGGGGTTGTGCTGTATTAGTTATTAAATTGCAATGAAGAGTAGACACACTAGAGTAAAACAAAGGTAGTTTGTGCAAAGCCCAACTGAAATATTGCATCTTTTTCCTGCCAATATATTACAAGATTGTAAACTCGCAAGCAGGGCCCTCCTACCTCTATATCGGTCTGTTACTAGTACTACCCAGTTTGTTTTATCACTGTTGTTCCAATTGTAATGCGCAATGGAATATGTTGTGCTATATAAGAAACTGTAAATAATAATAAATGGACTGTCTGACATGCCTACTTGGATACTGTCACTGAAGAAATAAATAATCCTCCACCAATCTTTCAGTGGAGACAGCATCAAATGCAGTGACAGTAGAAATGTCCGTCATTGCAGCAGGTGCGTTTTGAAAATGTAGTTTTCTCCAGCAGTTGCCAGAGAAATGAAAGAAGAAATGTTATCATGTCATGTTCCGCTTGAGCTGACAATTTTCTCACCAACAGCTCTTTGCACCTCTGCAGATTTGTGTCCATCAGAAACAAATATACAGGGTTACAATACAGCAAAAATAGAGTGACCTAATTTCAACAGATTGACCACCCTTTTCGGGTCTCCGACAGCATCTCCTGCATACCCCTGTCATTTTATGGAATAAAATTAGCCTCCGCTATCAAATAAATTGTGTCAGAAAAACATGGGACTTTTTGGAATTTGCAGTTATTTGTCTCACAACATAAATTATCCCTACAAGGAATGTGTTTGCGTACAATAATACATGTGAAAAGGGAATACTGAAAATAAGCTCCACTTTGTCCTGTCCACGTGTGGGTGGTTAAGTGGACAGTGGGTACAAAAGCATTTCTGAGTGAGGACACTAATGACAGTTTTTAAAATGTTCCTTGTATAGTCTGGGAATTGCTTGTCTAGTGAAGATGAATACAGACTGGGCACACCCTATGTCAACCAACTGTGTAAATCCCACTGCACTAATTGCGGATATTGGATGCACGTATAACACCAGAAAAGTTGCTATGGCCTCAGTAATCTGCTTTGCGACTGGATAACTGCTGTCATACTTCATCTTCCTTGTTCTTTGTAAAACTAATTAGTATTCTAAAACAGAAATATTTTCCCACCATCCAAGTGTAGTTACCATACAGTATTGGTAGGTTCGGGCCTAGATATCGCAAACCATGGACACCTAATGCTTGTGTCAACCTAATGACCTGTTGACCTAAAGCCATGTCAACCTAGACCCATGTCGACCTAATGGTGTCGACTCAATGCTTGTGGACCATCATGATGTAGACCTAATGACCGTATCCCCTTGGCTCTCTTTCTCTCTCTCTACACTCTCCTCTCCATCTTTCTCTGCTCTCCCTTTCTCTCTCTTCACTATCCTCTCTGCTTTCCCTTTCTCTCTGCGCTCTCCTTCTCTCTCCATGCTGTCCCCTCTCTCTCCCCGCTCTCCTGTTTTCTCTTACTGCTCTCCTTCTCTCTCGGCTCCCCTCTCATTCCATCTCTATTGATCTCCTTCTCTCTCTCTGCTCCCCACTCCTTATCTCCTCTCTTGCTCTCTTTATTTCTCTTTCCACTCTCCTTTCATTCATTTTCTTTCTCTCTTCACTCTCCTCTATGCTCTCTTGTCGCTGCTCTCCTCTCCATCTCTCTCTCTACTCTCCCTTTCTCACTATCTCTGCTATGCTTTCCCTATCTCTCTGCACTCTCCCTTTCTCTTTCTCGTCATGCTGTCCTCTCTTCCCTCTCTGCTCTCTTTCTCTCTCTCCCTCTCTCCACTTTTCTACACCATCTCTCTCTCTCTCTACACTCTCAATTTCTCTTTCTCCATTTTTCTCTCCTTTCTCTCCGCTCTCCTTCTCTCACTCTCTCTCTGCTCCCCTCTACTTCTCTTTCTCTCTGCTCTCTCCGCTCCCTTCTCATTCTCTATATCTCCTTGCTCTGTTGCTCTCCTACCTCTCTCTCCACTCTCATCCTCTCTTTTCACTCTCCTGCAGTGAAGCCACATCCTTTTTCTGTGAGCACATGTACCCTTGCACCAACCCCCCCACCTTATCCCCTAATATGGTGTTTCCCTGTAATTTTCTTCTGGATCCACCCTTGGGAAAGACCCAAGGACAATTCCATCTTGCACATATTTTCTTTGCATTTTTCAAATTGCCATCATGTCTGCCGCTCCAGTGCCAGTCCTTGATGGGCCACGTGTTTGTACAACCCACTTGTGTCGCTTAGCATAGTCATCCAGCTACTGTACCTCAGTGCAACCTTTTGGCCTAAAAACAACAAGAGGTTGTGATGTAATGGAACTCCACCCTTGATATGCTGCAGACAATGGAGGAGGAGCAGCAAAAGGCCATTCAAGCCTACACAGCTACCTACGACATAGGCAATGGAGCGGGGATGCACCTGAATCAAGCGGAGTGGAGACTGATTTTTATGTTGTGCAAGGTTATCCAGCCATTTGAACTTTCCACATATGAATTCAGTTCCGACAATGCCTGCTTCAGTCAGGCAATTCCCCTGAACAGGCTGTTGCAGAAGACGCTGGAGAAAGTGAAGGAGGAGCTAAAGCGTTGCAATTCCACAAAGCATGTAGGTCTTGTGGATGAAGCCCTCGATACGCTTTGCCAGGATATGAGGGTGGTCTGTCTATTAAAGTCAGAGGAATACATGTTGGTCACCATGCTTGATCCTCAGTTTAAAGCGTATGTTGTGTTTCTGTTTCCGGCAGACACAAGTCTACATCGATGCAAAGACCTGCTGGTTGGGAGATTGTCATCTGAAGCAGACCATGACATAGCAACAGCTTCTCCTTCATTTTCTCCCACATCAATTGCTGACATGTCTACTGTCACTGCATATGATGCTGTGCACCATTGGAAAAAAATGGTGGATTACTTTGACGACAGGATCCAAGTAGGCATGTCAGACAGTCTGTAGCTGTACTGGCAGGGAAAAAAGGCACAAACACAAACTGGCTCTCTTATACCTGAGTTGTCCCCCCTTCAGTGTGTACTCTGAAAGAGTTTTTAGTGCAGTTTCTTCCACAAAATGTGGATAAGATGATATTCATCAAAATGAAGCATTGGTACTTGTGAGTTATCTGGACGCCCGATTTTTTGATTGTATGCCTTAAGTTAAGGCATACAATCAGATGCGATGCGATGCGATATCGCATCGCATCGCATCGCATCGCATGCGACCATCGGATGCGATGACCCGATTTTTCCATAGGAATCAATGTTAAAATGATTCCTATGGAAAAAGGGGTCCTTTTCATACCCCTACTATCCAAGTGGGCATGGAGTTGGATATAAACCTGTGGCGAGCGTAGCGAGCCACCGAGCCCGAAGCGTGGCGAGTGAAGCGAGCCCCGCGAGGGGACGGTATTCCGTGTCCCCTCGCGGGGCTCGCTACGCTCGCCACGCTTCGGGCTCGGTGGCTCGCTACGCTCGCCACAGGTTTATATCCAACTCCATGCCCACTTGGATAGTAGGGGTATGAAAAGGACCCCTTTTTCCCATTGAATTCCATGTTAAAATGGACTCAGTCCATTTTAACATTGATTCCTATGGAAAAATCGGGTCATCGCATCGCATCGCATCCGATGGTCGCATGCGATGCGATGCGATGTGCCCGATCCGACCCGATTTAGAAATCGGGCGTCCGGATAACTCACAAGTACCGAAGCATTAATTCTACAACGAAGACCAGCCTCCAGAGACTACATAGGGACCTGTGATTATTGAGTTCATCAGGGATGAATTGATAATCTGTGAGGATGAGGATGTACACACTGAAGGGAGTGAGGAATTGGAGGAGTAGGATGAGGAAGACATCTTGTCTATGTAGAGCCAATTTGTACAGGAAGAGAGATGAATTGCTTCTTTTTTTTGTGGGGCCCAAATAAACCAATCATTTCAGCCACAGTTGTGTGGCAGACCCTGTTGCTGAAATGATTGGTTTGTTAAGGACAGTGTTCATGTCCTATTTAGGCAACATACGGGTGAGTGGGTGTTCCCAAGGATAATTTCATCTTACACATCTTTCTTTGGGCATTATGTGTTCTTTGTGGCCAAGTTTTTCAAACTGCTATCCTGGCTGCCACTGCATTTTCACTCCTAGATGGACTTTTGTGCGACCCACTTGTGTGACACAAGTGGGTCGCACAAACATGTAGTCCATCTAGGAGTGAAAATGCAGTGGCAGCCAGGATGGCAGTTTGAAAAACTAGACCACAAAGAACACATAATGCCCAAAAAAAGAGGTGTAAGATGGAATTATCCTTGGGAACACCCACTCACCCGTATGTTGCCTAAATTGTAAGCTCCACTTGGGCAGGGACTGATGTGAATGTTCAAATATTCCCGGTAATGCGCTCCAGAATATGTGTGCGATACAGTGTATAAATAACTGTTAATAAATATTACAATAGGTTCAGTTTACATTGTCCACTGCTTACTATAAAAGGAGTGTTGTGGCTGTATTAGCATCACGCATCATTCTAATGATTCCCTGCGAGATGAAGTTTAATTTTTTTTTGTTCACCTGACGAACTGAACATTTTGTTTCGCAAATAATAATAAATAATACTATCTCTTTGTATCATTTTATACATGACATCTTCTGGCTGGTTGTCACTGAAAATAATTTCTGGAATTGTGTGCCTAGCAACCATTGACTTATGCGGATAAGCCAGCAAATCTAAATACAGAGCCAACTCTGAAATAAGCCAGATGGTCTGCCTTGGCTTTTATTAAGCAAAATGAGAAACTCCAGAGCAAATATCCCGATATTTACACCTATGTCTGCTTCAAGCAGTCACATTATATCACACTGTACACCTTTAAATGATGTAGAAGATACTATTTTTATTTCTTAGACTTGTCTTTCATATTTTGTACACAGTGGAGGAATGCTAGTAAGTAATTTCATTACATTTGCATGTGGCTGCCTTGCTACTTCATGAAGTTCCTCTATGTTGTTTGTGTCCTATTCTAATTCATTTAAGTTATCTATATTTTTTTATATGTACATTACAGTGACAATTGTGATCGTTATAACGAGTATATTTTTGTTAACTTAAACAGATAATAAATACAGCTATTAATATAAATCATTTACTGTGCAATTGCTGTAAGATAATCAAGCAACCTATCGGCATCAGCTGTCTGCTCTGTTGTTCGTTGGCTTCCTGATCAACTATGATATCTGGAAGTCGGGCAGAAAACAGTGGTCTGGGTGTTTGCACACAGAGCAGAGTGAACGTAAGCTGGCAAAATACTAAGCGATATGCCGTCTGGTCAGGTGGTTCAGACCAACATATTGACTTGATCACATGTGATGTCGCCATGTGTGATTTTCTGCACATCAAACCTAGAGCTATCAGTAGCGATTTGGTGCCAATCGTGCAGTGTGTGCGGCAAACCGGGCGACCAACAATATGTTGAATGAATTTGTTGTCACCTACATGCCACTCCATAGTAGTATGAAGGCTGTTCTAGGTACAGGGTCAATGATATAAAATATTGAATGTTCCTAAATGATGTCAAATATCATTCAGTTGTTTGGAAGATTGCAGCGTGTACGGCAAATTTGGCTAGTTCTATGCTCAAGGGAAATCATCAGTGAAGTAAGAACAATTGGCGATGTATACTAAGTTTTAGGGAATTAGTGAAAAAAGGCAGACTGTTTAAGGTGCTTAAGGGTGTATCATCTAATAGTAATTGTTGACACTGTTCCTGTGTCAGTCAGAAATTAAGTTTTGATGTATTACGTACAGTGTTCAGTGAAAGTGGAACACTTGAATCTTAAAAAGATTCTAAGGGTGACATTTAATAGAATGCGGTTTTTAGTCATTTTCAAATTTGCTCATTATTGGAGAACGACAAGTCCCAGCATGCGGGACATTAATGGGCCCGCTGGGACTTGTAGTCCACCTGTAAAAAGAATGTTATGCGGGGTACACACCAGGGCGACCCGATCACGATGCAAATCATGGGCAGGTCATCAGTGTCTCGTCCAACCCGCTCACAATGACACGGAGTGCACGACCCGCTCACGATGTGCACCGCGAGCAGTACCGATCCGATCACAACCTGCACCCGGGTGAATGGTCGTGTCCAGATCCTACCTGCTGCAGGTAGGATCTGATTAATGTCCGACCGACCCGCTGGGCCGCGCATCCGATCGGAATCGGATCACAACAGGACAGAAAAGGGCTCAATCACCACACAATCTACATCCAATCGATTGGAATTGGATCTAGATTGATGTGATCGGACCCATGTCAACCTGGTGTGTACCCCGCATTAAAAAAAAAAAAGACACACACATCTCCTGCGCAGATAACAGCATCTGTAGCGCTGTCCCAGCGCTACAGAGGTTGTTAGCGTCTTTGGCCGATTGGTCTCCATGGAGATGCATAGCTCAGCCAATCACTTTTTTTCAGCAGGAAAAAACGAATTTCAAATAGAATATAAGGAAAAATAAAATTTTCCATCAGAGAATGGGATTTTCCAACAGGTAATAAGCAGTGACCTGAACCAATAGATCTTGTGCCTCCAGTGTCTGAAAACAGATGTTTGTTTACATCCTGCGACTCCACCTCCCAAATTGTGCTATTGGCTGCCTAGTGGCCTAGCGACTCCAGATTGGCCACTAGGTGTTGCTAGGCAGCCAATAGCGGTATACAAGAGAAGGAGCCGCAGTATGTAAACAAACACCCTGCGCATTCTCCTGTGTCCGGTCTGGTGTCGCGTACTTCATTTTTTTATTTTACCAAGTGCCCTGGATGCTACTTAGACTGAAGAGAATGCGATCTACGTCGGAGGACCCTTGTAAGTATGTTTTCCTTTCATAGGTACTCCCATATGGCTTTCTACAGGACAGGGGGACAGATCTAATATCAAGATAGGTAAGTATCTGTGTGAATGGGATCGGAATGTAATAAAGTTTTATTTTGCTGGTCCACAAAATACAGGAGACTCCTACTCGTTTTGTCCCCCGTATTTTGGGAACCAGGACCAGCCCTTGGGCCTGGTGCTGGTTTTAAAAAATACAGGTAACCCTTATTTTGTTTGTTCCCTGATTTTTTAAAACCAGGACCGGCTCTTTGAGCCTGGGGCTGGTTATGGCCATGGGGGGACCCCATGCTGTTTTTCTGAATTATTTATTTTGTAACTTTTTTTTTACACTGAAGCCTGCATGGATCTGACTGATCCGTGTAGGCTTCTGCCAAATACGCCTGGAAAATGAAGTGTATCTCTCACAGAGATGTTGGCAGGGTTATCTATCAATGTTTACATCATACACCAAATTAAAGATTATATTTTTTGATTTCTGCCTACAGTGTGTTTACTCACACCTGACTGGTCAGGCTGTATACACTTGTTGTCTAATTACCTCCCACTGTGCTTACTACCTATAGTTGCAAACACATGTAAAAGGCTGTAGGGCTGAGGTACTGAGCCTTATGATGCCCATACATTTATTCGATTGGATGCGATGCGACATCGCAATGCGATGTCCCATTGCATCCAATCGCATCTTTGGTGCCTTAAGTGCCGTCTACCGGCACCCGATGGCAAATACCACCTGCGATGCTACATTGGGTACTGGAAGAGGGTGGGTGTCAGAGTAGCGTAGCGCTGTGAAGGAGCACTAGCGGGTAGCGGTGGCAATGGCAGTGGCTGAATGAAAAAAAAAACTTTTAAAACACTGGGCGCCCTGTGATCTAAGCCAATCAGAGGCCTCACGTTTAGGAGGCCGCTGATTGGCTGAGAGAGCTCATTCTCAGTCATTAGCTCTTGAAATTCGATAATTATAATGTGCAGCACATACTTTATATATCAATGTGAAATTCAACCGTCGGGCCCACGCATCGCGTCGCATGGTACTCAAAATGTACATACAAAAGGTGCATACAATCATTAGATTTATCCTGCAGATGTGGTTGAAATCTAATGATTGTATGCAATATCTCATAAGTGTATGGACTACATTAGTGAGTGATAAATGGGCAGTGATTATGTACCAGCCAATCAGCTACTAGTGCTGGGTACAGACCAAAATATTGCCATGGCCGCTGATATATCAATATTGTTTTCCCATGGGAGACTAATATTGACCATACACACTGGCCTACAGTATATCGGTTACGAAGTTGGTCAGTAACGTCACCGGTCCCCCACTCCCTACATGCTGTCTGAGCTGCATGTACAGCACAGATGACAAAGAGAGTCTTTAGCGATCCGCAGATGCTCGCATCATTAATGATATTGACTGCACATGCTGGACAATATATATACCCAATATCATCACCGATATCGATATAGTTTATATTGTCGCTAATATATATCAGCCAGTATGTAACCAGCTTCATTGTCATCTTACAGACAAAAAAAATAGTTATATCTGACTGGTTTGTACTTTATTTCAGTCCACTTTATAACTTTCCTAGGCTTATTACAGTACACGTACTCCTGATACAGATTTTGTGCAGGGGTTTTTCCAGGTGATGCGGCCGCTGCTGCTGACCAGCACGGGTGCTCCAGGGGGGTTGGGGTGGGTGCTACTTGCCGCAGATTGCTGTGGGGGGGGTGATGTGGACGCTAACGCTGACCAACACGGGGGCTCCAGGGGTGGTTGGGATGGGAGCTACCCACCGCAGATATCCGGGGAAGGGGGGGGGCGGGGGTACGGCTTACCTGCTGCTCCCTGCTGGGAGGATGAACTTGGGCGGGCTTGGCAGCTTCTCTTTTTTTTTCCTGCTCGCCTCTGGTGGGACCGTGGGAGCATTCCTGCTGCTGCTCATCCAACAGCTCAGTACCGCCCTCCAGTGTCCGGCGCCCTAGGCAAATGCCTAAAGCTGCCTAGTGGTGGTGCCAGCCCTGACAGTAGTTGTCCAATATGGCCCTTGTTAGCGCTTTTTTTATTGACCCCTGCCATAAATAGACTTCTGCTGTGCCCAGAGTTCATGAACATTCTAATGAATATTGGTCTGACTCTTAATTTAATCAGGACTTTAACTAAAAAGCCTTCCTCTCCCTACATACTGTACAGTATGTAGCCTTCATCTACAGCTAACCATAGCTTACAGTACCTAAGATAAACTGTAAGCTATGGTGCTATGATTAGCTGCAGATGAAGGGTATGTACTGTGCAATAACATTAGTTAAGAAGAACAGCAGTTAGTCAAATGGAAAATGGCTTACATTTAATCATTCTCTTAGATCTTTAATTGCTAGCCTACTCACACAGGCACGGTGATCTCTATTATACTGCTGGGCACCATGGGCTAAGCAGCGTTCTTTTGCTGCCTAGCGAGCGGGTAAAGGCTGCCTGCCAGGGGAGTGAACGCCCGTCCCCCTTTGCCGACTGAATGCCCATGCCAGCATATGAATGGATGTGTATGCTTACACATCCATTCTCTTGCAGGAGTATGGGCAAAAAATCATTCGATATTTGGTGACCATCGAAATAATTTTTTTCTCCCCATTCACAAATAAAAGTCAGTATAGGCTGACTTTTATTTGGCACACAGCGGTCCGAATTAGGGGCGGGCACTGATGTCACTCACAGGCTTCGACCCACCTGCGTTCACATGGGGAGGCCCTATGTTTTGCTGGGCGCACCCGCTGCTGGGCATACCCATGAAACAGCCCCTTGCCCATCCCCTATGTGCGACTGCCTCAGCTAGTGTGATGCCTACCAAAGGCGTTCACACACCAGGCCTGCACATGCGTATATTCACCAATACGCATGCACAGACCCGCACCATCAGTCCCCGGACAGAATTACGAACGGCTATGAATTAGGGACTATGTTTCCATTGATCAATTTTCAGTTTAAAACAGGACAGAATAATTCATCAATAGGTCCTAGCTGCCAGCATAGATCCTGATGTACTTAAACAGTTGGTCGCCCATTATGGATATAAAAGAAGAAGAAAAGTCACAGTGTAACAAACCAATGATTTCAGACAGGGTCTGCTGTGTCTGAAATAATTGTTTAGTTAGTTGAAAGATGAAATTGTCCTACATAAACATGCACAGTTTATCAAACCATTTCAATAACAGGCTCTGCCATAACTGTGGCTGAAATAATTAGTGTGTTTGGGCCCTCACAAAAAAAGAGCTGCTCTGTCTGCTGTATAAGCCCAGGGCTGCTGCTAAGCCTGGCGTATAAGCCCAGGGGTGCTTTGTATTGAAGCAAATGGAGGACAAACAATAAAAGATCAGTAAAATGACACAAGTGGGTGGCACAAACACCTGGCACATCTAGCAGTGGCACTGCAGTGACAGACAGGATGGCAGTTTTAAAAACTAGGCCCTGAGCAGCTTGCAGTGGACACGACGAGAGAAGCAGCATGGAGCCTGTGCAGAGACCTGGGAGAACCGCATCAACATGCAGTAAGCATTTGCAATGTGGTACGATAGGAGGGATATGTTTTCATTGAATTTTGCGTTGAAGATGGAAAAGTTAAAGTAATTTTTAGTTGTCTAAGAGGACCTATCAGTCTATTGGCCCTAATAAATACATAAAAAGTTATAATGTAAAGTTTCCATCTTACACCTAGTGTAGTCATCTTAAAAAGATGTCTTCTGGACCTGAAACACCAGAAAGTTGTATGAAGACATTAATGAGAAGATGTTTTACTGCAGTACATAAGTGCACACAGTTTTGTGGATCTGACTTTGCCTCAATCCTGCCCATTTGGGGAAAGGCGTCTTATACCCCTTTTCCAATAGCAACCTGGGTCAGACCCGGTAATTTGTACCGGGACCGATACCGGGTTGGACCTGGGTTTAAGACACATTTCCACTACAGTGCTACCCGGAAAATTGCTGGATCGGCCCCGTTTACACTTAACCCAGGTAATGCCTGTTTTTTCCTATAGATTACATAAGAAAATACATTTTTAAAGGGCTTTACCAAAGGGGAGGTCATAAAACAGGGCCACCATTACCCAAAAGGGCCACCATTAAACAAATGATATTCTTAACCCCTTCCCGACATTGCCTTTTTTGTTAATTTTTTTTTTTTCCTCCTTGCGTTCAAATAAGCGTAACTTTTTTAATTTTCCGGCTATATAGACACATGAGGGCTTTTTTTTGCGGGACAAGTTGTACTTTGTAATGGTACCATTTACTATACCGTATAATATTCTGGGGAATCAGGAAATAATTCAATGTGGGGTAAAAAAAAAAACGCCATTCCACAATTTTGCGCTGGTTACGGTTTTTTTGGAGTTCATAGTTCGTTTAAAATGATGGGTTATCTTTATTCTATGGGTCGTTACGATTCTGGTGATACCAAACTTATATAGTTTTCGTTATGTTTTACCACTAAAAAAAAAATAGCAACTTTTACGGTTTTTCTAATTTGCGTCGCGTCGCCATGTTCTGCGGCTTATAACTTTTTTATTTTTCCACCTACGGACCTGGGTGAGGGCTCATTTTTTGCGGACTGAAGTGTACTTTTTAATTAATACCATTATGGGATATGGGCGACTTTCTGATCTCTTTTAGTTATTTTTTTTTGGGTACGCGATGCGACCAAAAAACGTAGTTTTGGCGTTTGGAATTATTTTCCGTTTACGCCTTTAACCGTGCGGGATAACTAATGTTATATTTTAATAGATCGGACTTTTAGGAACGTGGCGATACCAAATATGTTTATTTTTTTTATTTTTTATTTATTTTTATTTGTGAAATGGGGAAAGGGGGGTGATTTGAACTTTTAATAATTTTTTATTTTTTTTTTATTTTTAAACTTATTTTTTTTTTTTACTTTTACTACAAGGCCTCCTAGTGTACTTGACCACTAGGGGGCGCGATCGCCTGTACTAGGTTCAGCCATAGAGCTCTATGGCTGAACATAGTGATTTTCAGCACTTTCTATTACATCCTGCCTCAGGCAGGATGTAATAGGAATACTGACACGGCCAGCACAGGGGTCTACATTAGACCCCTGGCTACCATGGCAACCGATCGGCACCCTCCGATCTCGCCGCGGGGGGCCCCGATCGGCGCCGGAGGGGGGCGCCCCCCCTCCGATCAGCTATTTAAGCACTGCGGGCGCTTTGCCCGCGGTGCTTAAAGGGTTAAACGGCCACGATCGGCGAACTCGCCGCTCGTGGCCGTGAGAGCAGGTGCCTGGCTGTAATATACAGCCATTACCTGCTCTCTTTCAAGCCAGCTCACTACGTGAGCTGGCTTGATTCCCCCGCAACCGACATATGACGTAAATGTACGTCATATGTCGGGAAGGGGTTAATAAAGAATAGACCAGAAATATTTATTTGAAAAATGTTTGCCTTTATTTTAGTCTCAAATGTTCAATATGAAACATTTTCAAAAGTGTCTTCAGACACGACACGTAAAACTATTGTGGAAACTGTTGTTTGCAGTATACCTGAGCCATTAGTGCACCTAAACATGTAAAAAGTGCACATAAAAATGTACAAAATGCACATAAACATACCTCAGAAGCTCCAATCATCTCTTTTTTTCAAATATACCGGGTTGGGAGCGTTTTCACTAACCCTGAACCCAGGTGCAAACCGAGTACAACCCTGGTCATTACCTGGGTAGGATTGCCGGGGAATCCAAACAGGGTTATTTGACAAGGAGCATTTCCACTAGCAGAAAAACCCAGGTAGATGCGCATCCCCGCGGAGATTACCAAGTTATTTCTGCTAGTGGAAAAAGGGGTATAATTTAAATTTTCTGTCACATTCACATTCAGGTATACAGAATGGAGGACAAACAAAAAAAGATCAGGAAACAATTCCTACTACTAGTGCTGAAGCTACTAGCACCAGTCATGAGTCTCATGACACTGACCTGCAAGTCCATCAACATCGTCTGCTCAGGCCGATGCACAATGTCAAAGAGGAAATGTAAAATCCAACACCCTAAACATAATAATTATAACCCCACACAATTTTAACTATCTACAGAGAAATGCTAACTTAGCAACATGCTATTTACAACAGGAAGTGGCAAGGAAAGGCTAAGGCCTTGTCCTGTGTTTATGACTTGTGGTTCAGCTTCTCATGGAGATGGAAGCCCTCCTCCCTCTCTAAAAATAAAAAAAATAAAGCTTGTAAAAGGCAAATACAGGAACTAACTGTGTATTCAGATATCCCCTAGCAGAGTCCAAGTGTGTCCACGATTTGTGATGTCTAAGCCTGACCCTACCAATACTGTACTGTGCCGCAATGCAGTGCCTGGCACTGTTAATAATCCTTTTCTCTTAAAGAAGTTATACCCAAAACAGAAAAGGAGAAAAAAAAGTTCAGTATAATACTTTTGAGAAGTTCTGTTGGTCCCGTACCGTATGATTGTGTCTACTTGAAGGGTAGACTTTCAACATATAGGATGGAGCGGTTACGTCACCGTTTAGACTTCAAAAGTATTCCTCCTAGTAAGAAATGTCTCAAGCCAAAGAAACAAGAAAATTCCACAATGGTGTGACACCGTTATATCTTAAACACAAATGATATAACAGTATCACACCATTGTGGAATTTTCTTGTTTCTTTGGCTTGAGCCATTTCTTACCAGGAGGTCTAAACGGTGACGTAACCGCTCCATCATATATGTTGGGAGTCTACCCTTCAAGTTGACATAATTATACGGTACGGGACTGCCATTAGTGCAGTGGGATTTACACAGTTGATTGATGTAATGTGTGCCCACTCTGGATTCAACTTCACTACACAAACAATTCCCAGACTATACAAAGGACATTTTAAAAGAGTGCCATTCGTGTCCTCACTCAGAAATGCAGTTGTACCCACTGCCACTTAACCACCCACATGTGGACAGGACAAAATGGAGCTTAATATCTGTATTCCTTTATTATTACCACATGTTTTATTGTACGCAAACACATTCATTGTAGGGATAACTTATGTGTGAGACAAATAACTGCAAATTACAAAAGGTCCCATGTTTTTTTGACAACTTACTTGAAAGCGGAAAATAATTTTATTCCATTAAATGATGGGGCATGCAGGAGATGCTGTCGGTGGCCCGTAAAGGGTGGCCAATCTGTTGAAATCAGATCACTGTATTATGGCCACTGTACTTAATCCCAGGTATTACAAACCTGTATCTTTGTTTCTGATGGACAGAAATCTGCAGAGGTGCAAAGAGCTGTTGGTGAGAAAATGGTCAGCTCAAGCGGAATGTGACATGGCAATATCTTCTTCTTTCATGTCAGACAGTCCATTTATTGAGTACAGATTCTTATATAGAGCAGCATATTCCATTGTATATTACAATTGGAACAACAGTGATAAAACAAACTGGGTAGTACTAGTAACAGACCGATATAGAGGTAGGAGGGCCCTGCTTGCGAGCTTACAATCATGACATCTCCATCGCTGTTGACAACTCGACAATCTACCCTACCCCACAAGCTCGTTGCTTAGGGGTCATCCTCGACTCTGAACTGTCCTTTCTTCCCCACATTCAATCTGTCTCCAAATCATGTTACATGCATCTAAAAAACATATCCAAAATACGACCCTATCTCACACAAGACACTACCAAATCTCTTATCCATGCAATCATTATATCCCGCATTGATTATTGCAATAGTCTCCTAACTGGTCTTCCCAATAACAGACTCTCACCACTGCAATCAATTTTAAATGCTGCTGCTAGGCTGATCTTCCTTGCAAGACGCTCATCGTCTGCTGATCCGCTCTGCCAGTCCCTCCATTGGTTGCCTGTATACTACCGTATTCAATATAAAACACTTCTACTTGCTTATAAAGCTATTAACCATACTGCACCAGCATATATCTCTGCACTTATCACAAAATATCTCCCATCTCGACTACTACGCTCTACACAAGATCTGCGTCTCTCTTCTGCTCGGATCACTAGCTCCCATTCATTATTACAGGACTTTTATTGGGCTGCTCCCATCCTATGGAATGCCCTTCCATGCACATTAAGACTCTCCACCAGTCTCCAAACTTTCAAGCGTTCCCTGAAAACTCACCTCTTCAGGCAAGCCTATCATATTTAAGTTCTACATGCATAACCCTCCGAGGCACTTATGTATTATATAGCTTCCCTTCTGGACTTGTAACTGCTATGCTACAGTATTACTGGTGCCTGTCCTTATGTTTCCCCCCCTATATCCCTATAGATTGTAAGCTTGCAGCAGGGCCCTCCTACCTCCAAGTCTGTCTGTTGTTACCCAGTTTGTCTTATCACTGTCTACTATTGTAAAGCGCAACGGAATCTGCTGCGCTATATAAGAAACTGTAAATAAATAAATAAATGTAATATATTGGCAGGAAAAAGATGCAATATTTCAGTTGGGCTTTGCACAAACTACCTTTAATTTACTCCAGTGTGTCTACTCTTCATTGCAATTGAATATCTAATACAGCACCACCCTTCTCCCACATTGCCCGGATAACTCTCCAGTGTGGGGTATTTATTGTATGCGGCACAGGAAAGTGTACCACACACACAAGGCAAAGCCTGAAAAAAGTATACGGATTAAAAATACCCCACTTATTTTTGAGTTATTTAAAAATTATTATATGTGGGCGGCACAGGAGAGTGTACTCAGCTTAAATCACACACACACACACACACACACACACACACACACACACACACACACACACACACACACACACACACACACGTACACAAACACAGGGCAAAGCCTGAAAAAGTTATATGTATTTAAAATAACCCATTGTTTTGAGGTTATTTATTATATGTGGGCAGCACAGGAGAGGGTACCACAAACACACGGCAAAGCCTGAAAAAATTAGACGGATTAAAATTAACCTTTTATTTTGTAGTTACTTATTATTTATTATATGCGGGCGGCACAAGAGAGTGTACTCGGCCTGCTCCATGCAACTGCTGCCTCTTCTGCGGTCTGTCTTGCCTCCATCCTTTTTTAGGTTTATTTTCCTCTCCCACTTAATAGTGCAGCCATCTGTAGCTAACTTACTGCCATCAGCAATGCACCTACATAGCTCATAGAGAAGACCCTGCCACTCATCCCAACCACCCTGTCATACTGTATCTGTATTGTCCTCTCAAGTATTGTGTGGCCACTGACTAACCTACCTGGGGTTTTCATGGTGGACCAGTAACCCCAGTGATGTCATGGGGCTGCCACAGGGAGGCAGGAGGTGCGAAGACTATAGAGCTGTCAAGTATATGTTAAATGTATATAATGTTTACTACTAAATACAGTATGCTATTCATGATCATGTCTGTGAACTACATCTTATTCACAGTCAGATGTTAATCATGTTTACTGTCGATTTGGGGCTTGAAGGGCTCACAAGGGAACTGCAGATGTAAGGGCCCATATTATGATACATGCAGGGGCGAATTTTGGGGTCAGGCCGCCCCTAGGCGCAATTTCTCCCCCTCCCCCCCTTATGCATGTATACTGTATGTGCACCCGTAATAATAACACCAGTACTCACAGTACACACAATAATTAGCTTTGGTACACACTTGGAGGCAGATGACAATTTTTTAGCACTTACTGTTTAATAGAAGGGATGCAAACAGTTAAAGTACTCCAGAGTCCAGACACATTCTGGTCCTGTAGCAGGCAGCAGCATGATGAGAGTAGGAAGTAGAGATGTGCGGGCTCGGATATCAGAGATCCGAGCCCCCACGGACGTCATCATTCCGAGCCCGATTCCGAGCAGCGCTCGGAGATTCCCGCCTGACTCGGTCCGTCCGCGTGATTAGAACGTCATCTCCCGGCGTCGGATTTCGCGAGGCTTTATAAGCAGCTGCCGCGCCCCCGCCATCTTCACTCCAGTTAAGTAGTGGGTTGGGAGAGGGTGTGTTGGTGCTGCTGCTGGGGCTTAAACTTGAGCTTGTCCTTGAGCTTTTGCAATCGCTGGTGCTGTCTCTCAGTGCTGCTGTGTAGTAGTCTAACTGTGTACTTGTAGTACTACTGTCTCCTCTGTGCGGTCTACCTCTGGTGTGCTGTGCTGCCTGTAATTGATTATTTTATTTGCTGGGGCTGTCTCCCTCAGTGCTGCTGTGTACTCTGTTCTCAGCTTAGGACAACAGTCTAACTGTGTACTTGTAGTACTACTGTCTCCTCTGTGCGGTCTACCTCTGGTGAACTGTGCTGTAATTAATTATTTTATTTGCTAGGGCTGTCTCCCTCAGTGCTGCTGTGTACTATGTTCTCCTCTGCTTAGGAGAACAGTCTAACTGTGTACCTGCCTGTAGTACTGTCTCCTCTGTGCTGGGGCATACCTCTGGTGCTGTGCTGTGCCATTTATTATATATATAATTATTAATTAATTATATTAAATATAAATATATATATAGTCCACTGGTGCTGCACTGCTGCCTGCACTGAATCTGCCAGTCTGGCGGTCTGTGGTCTGGGGCTCACTGGCTAATAAATAATTAAATACTGCCTGCCTAATAAATAATTAAATACTGCCGTATATCTCTACCTTTGTGGTCTGGGGCTCACTGCCTATACTGCCGTATGTACCGTCTGGTCTGGGGCTCACTGGCTAATAAATAATTAAATACTGCTGTATATCTCTACCTTTGTGGTCTGGGGCTCACTGGCTATACTGCCGTATGTACCGTCTGGTCTGGGGCTCACTGGCTAATAAATAATTAAATACTGCCTGCCTAATAAATAATTAAATACTGCCGTATATCTCTACCTTTGTGGTCTGGGGGTCACTGGCTATACTGCCGTATGTACCGTCTGGTCTGGGGCTCACTGGTTAATAAATAATTAAATACTGCCTGCCTAATAAATAATTAAATACTGCCGTATATCTCTACCTTTGTGGTCTGGGGCTCACTGCCTATACTGCCGTATGTACCGTCTGGTCTGGGGCTCACTGGCTAATAAATAATTAAATACTGCCGTATATCTCTACCTTTGTGGTCTGGGGCTCACTGGCTATACTGCCGTATGTACCGTCTGGTCTGGGGCTCACTGGCTAATAAATAATTAAATACTGCCTGCCTAATAAATAATTAAATACTGCCGTATATCTCTACCTTTGTGGTCTGGGGGTCACTGGCTATACTGCCGTATGTACCGTCTGGTCTGGGGCTCACTGGTTAATAAATAATTAAATACTGCCTGCCTAATAAATAATTAAATACTGCCGTATATCTCTACCTTTGTGGTCTGGGGCTCACTGCCTATACTGCCGTATGTACCGTCTGGTCTGGGGCTCACTGGCTAATAAATAATTAAATACTGCCGTATATCTCTACCTTTGTGGTCTGGGGCTCACTGGCTATACTGCCGTATGTACCGTCTGGTCTGGGGCTCACTGGCTAATAAATAATTAAATACTGCCTGCCTAATAAATAATTAAATACTGCCGTATATCTCTACCTTTGTGGTCTGGGGGTCACTGGCTATACTGCCGTATGTACCGTCTGGTCTGGGGCTCACTGGTTAATAAATAATTAAATACTGCCTGCCTAATAAATAATTAAATACTGCCGTATATCTCTACCTTTGTGGTCTGGGGCTCACTGCCTATACTGCCGTATGTACCGTCTGGTCTGGGGCTCACTGGCTAATAAATAATTAAATACTGCCGTATATCTCTACCTTTGTGGTCTGGGGCTCACTGGCTATACTGCCGTATGTACCGTCTGGTCTGGGGCTCACTGGCTAATAAATAATTAAATACTACCGTATATCTCTACCTTTGTGGTCTGGGGCTCACTGGCTATACTGCCGTATGTACCGTCTGGTCTGTGGCTCACCGGCTAATAAATAATTAAATACTGCCTGCCTAATAAATAATTAAATACTGCCGTATATCTCTACCTTTGTGGTCTGGGGCTCACTGGCTATACTGCCGTATGTACCGTCTGGTCTGGGGCTCACTGGCTAATAAATAATTAAATACTGCCATATATCTCTACCTTTGTGGTCTGGGGCTGACTGGCTATACTGCCGTATGTACCGTCTGGTCTGGGGCTCACCGGCTAAAAAATAATTAAATACTGCCTGCCTAATAAATAATTAAATACTGCCATATATCTCTACCTTTGTGGTCTGGGGCTGACTGGCTATACTGCCGTATGTACCGTCTGGTCTGGGGCTCACTGGCTAATAAATAATTAAATACTGCCGTATATCTCTACCTTTGTGGTCTGGGGCTCACTGGCTATACTGCCGTATGTACCGTCTGGTCTGGGGCTCACCGGCTAATAAATAATTAAATACTGCCTGCCTAATAAATAATTAAATACTGCCGTATATCTCTACCTTTGTGGTCTGGGGCTCACTGCCTAAATACTGCCGTATATCATTATCTACCTGTCTGGTCTGGGGCTCTCTGCCTAATACTGACATACCTGTCTGGTGTGTGGCTCACTGCCTAATACTGCTGTATCTGTATAACTGCCTGCTGGTGCATACTCACTGACATATATAATTGCACACCAGTGGCGCTGTTCTGTGACATAACTCCACAATAATAATGGAGATCCAAAATATGGAGGTTAACAAACAAAGGAAAGATGAAGATGCACTTCCTCATAGTTCTGAAGCTGCTGCCACTAGTCATGACATAGGCGATGAAATGCCAACAACGTCGTCTGCCACGGCCGATGCCCAGTGTGAAGGCAGAGGGCATGTACAATTGAAACCAAACTTCCGTAAAAGGAATAAAACTATGAAATGTAAATCGTTGGAAGAGAAACTTAAACTTGGCAATATGCCATTTACGACACGGAGTGGCAAGGAACGTCTAAGGCCATGGCCTAACTTCATGACTAGTGGTGCAGCTTCAGATGACGAGGAAAGTCCTCCTCCTCCTCTCTCCCCGCCCAATAGGAAATCAAAGAGAGTTAGGCTGACACCGACTCAAAAAAGTCTGACAAAATTTCTGAAAAAGAAACAGAAAAAAATTCAGAAAATAAATCTGGAAATAACTCATCCTTCTAAAGACATATCCCAAATCCCCACAGAGAGTCCGAGGGTGGCGGTGGTTGTGATGCCGGACCTTCCTATCACTGTACGTGAAGAGGTGGCTCCTTCCACCATTTGCAGTATGCCCTCTGCATATGCTGGAAGGATGACCCACAGTCTAGTTCCAGATTTTATTAGTGAAGATGATGTTGTACACCAGGAGGAGGATATTGATGTAGCTGTCACTGAGGAGGAAGTTGTCGAGGAGGATGGAGACTTGGTTTGCTTAAATGACGCACCAGGGGGGAATGAGGCACCTGTGGTGGAAAAAGTTGTTGTCCATGGGATGAAAAAGCCCATCGTCATGCCTGGACAAAGGACCAATAAATCCACCTCTGCGGTCTGGAATTTTTTTTATCCGCATCCGGACAACAAAAGTATTGCCATTTGTAGCTTATGTAAAACTCCAATAAGCAGGGGTAAGGATCTTGCCCACCTAGGGACAACCTCCCTTCAACGTCACCTAAAGAAGCGTCATGGTTCAGTGTTTAGTCCAGAAAGTGCGGCTAGCAGTCCAGCGACACCTAAATCACTTGGTCCTCCTTTTGGAGCCAAATGCCTGAAAAGCACACCACCAACTCCCTCCTCGACAAATTCCTCCTCGATCCGGATAGGGGGGAGTCCTGCAGTCCATCTCACCTGCATGAATGACTCCATAGATTCCTCCGGAGGATCCTGCAGCACTACGCCTACTACTACTACTACTGCCGCTGCTGCTGCTGCTCCTGGAAGTCAGAGGGGAAGTCAGTCATCATCCCAGAGGGGAAGTCGTAAGACCGCTACGTCTTTCACTAAGCAATTGACCGTCCAACAGTCATTTTCCATGAGGATGAAATACGACAGCAGTCATCCTATGGCAAAGCGGATAACTGCGGCCTTGACAGCTATGTTGGTGTTAGACGTACGTCCGGTGTCCGCCATCAATGGAGTGGGATTTAAACGGTTGATGCAGGTATTGTGTCCCCGGTACCAAATCCCGTCTAGATTCCACTTCACTAGGCAGGCGATACCCGCGATGTACAGGGAGGTCAGAAAAAGTGTCCTCAGTGCCCTGAAAAATGCGGCTGTACCCACTGTACACTTAACTACAGACATGTGGACAAGTGGATCAGGGCAAACTAAGGACTATATGACTGTGACAGCCCACTGGGTAGATGCATCGCCTTCCGCAGCAGCAGCATCTCCTGCATGTCAGCTCCTTCTTAGGCAGGCTACGCTGTGTATCACCGGTTTCAAGAAGAGGCACAACGCCGACAACCTCTTAGAGAAACTGAGGGAAATCATCTCCCTGTGGCTTACCCCCCTTAGACTCTCCTGGGGATTTGTGGTGTCGGACAACGCCAGTAACATTGTGCGGGCATTAAACATGGGCAATTTCCAGCACGTGCCATGTTTTGCCCACACAATAAATTTGGTGGTGCAGCATTTCATAAAAAATGACAGGAGTGTGCAGGAGATGCTTGCGGTGGCACGCAAAATTTGCGGACACTTTCGGCATTCTGCCACAGCCTGCCGAAGGCTGGAGCGGGAGCAAAAACTCCGCAACCTGCCCTGCCATCAGCTGAAACAAGAGGTGGTGACGCGCTGGAACTCCACCCTCTATATGCTGCAGAGGATGGAGGAGCAGCAAAAGGCCATTCAAGCCTACACAGCCACCTACGACATAGGCAGAGGAGCGGGGCTGCACCTGACTCAAGCGCAGTGGAGGCTGATTTCCGTGTTGTGCAAGGTTCTACAGCCGTTTGAAGTAGCCACACGTGAAGTCAGTTCCGACACTGCCTGCATTAGTCAGGTGATTCCCCTGATCAGGCTGTTACAAAAGCAGCTGGAGAAAGTGAAGGAGGAGCTAAAGCGGAGCGATTCCGCAAAGCATGTCGCTATTGTGGATGAAGCCCTCCATACGCTTTGCCAGGATACGAGGGTGGTCAGTCTGTTAAAGTCAGAGGAATACATTTTGGCCACAGTGCTCGATCCTCGGTTTAAAGCGTATGTTGTGTCTCTGTTTCCGGCGGACACAAGTCTACAAAGGTGCAAAGACCTGCTGGTCAGGAGATTGTCATCTGAAGGGGACCGTGACATGGCCCCAGCTCCTCCTTCATTTTCTCCCCCACCTGTGCCTGTGAGGAAACAGCTGCGATTTCCCACACAACCCGCTGGCGGGGATGCAGGGCAGGCAGGAGGGAGTTTGGACATCTGGTCTGGACTCAAGGACCTGCCAACGATTGCTGACATGTCTACTGTCGGTGCATTGGATGCTGTCAACATTGAAAAAATGGTGGATGATTACTTTGGTGACAGCATCCAAGTAGACATGTCAGACAGTCCTTACCTGTACTGGCAGGAAAAAAAGGCAGTTTGGAAACCCCTGTACAAACTGGCTCTATTTTACCTGAGTTGTCCCCCCTCCAGTGTGTACTCCGAAAGAGTATTCAGTGCAGCGGGGAACCTGGTCAGTGAGCGGCGAAGGAGGTTGCTCCCGAAAAATGTTGAGAAAATGATGTTTATAAAAATGAATTATCACTTATTCAATGAAGAGCAGGAATTGCCTCCAGAGATTATAACGGGACCTGTGATTGTGGAGTCCAGTGGGGACGAATTGATAATCTCTGAGAATGAGGAAGTACACACTGAAGGGGGCGAGGAATCAGAGGAGGAGGAGGAGGAGGATGATGATGATGATGATGAGTGACGATGACATCTTGTTACTGTAGAGCCAGTTTATACAGGGAGATATTATGAATTGTTTTATTTTTTTGTGGGGGCCCAAACAAACCAATCATTTCAGCCACAGTTTTGTAGGCCCTGTCGCTGAAATGTTTGGTTTGTTAAAGTGTGCATGTCCTATTTTCGCAACATAAGGGTGGGTGGGAGGGCCCAAGGACAATTCCATCTTGCATCACCATTCATTATTCCTACTGCTGAGAGTCATTCATATGTGGGACTTGTCTTTTCAATGCATACAACTGTTTGCATTCCACTTGATTGCTGCACCTTCATGGGTGAGAATGTGATCTCCCTGACCTGGGGGACTCAGGGCTGGGGCAGGAAGGCTCAATTACACTTCTTTTTTTGGGCGGCTAACCTTTTTTTACCTGTCTGGTCTGGTGCCCACTGCTGAGAGTCATTTTTAATGAGGGTATTGTCTTTCAAATGCATATACAGTAGCTGTTTGCATTCCACCTCATTGCTGCACCTTCATGGGTGAGAATGTGATCTCCTTGACCTGGAGGAGTCAGGACTGTTGCCGGAAGGCTCAATTACACTTATTTTTGGCCGGCTACACTTTTTTTTACCTGTCTGGTCTGGTGCCCACTGCTGACAGTCATTTTTAATGAGGGTATTGTCTTTCAAATGCATATAGCTGTTTGCATTCCACCTCATTGCTGCACCTTCATGGGTGAGAATGTGATCTCCTTGACCTGGAGGAGTCAGGACTGTTGCCGGAAGGCTCAATTACACTTATTTTTGGCCGGCTACACTTTTTTTTACCTGTCTGGTCTGGTGCCCACTGCTGACAGTCATTTTTAATGAGGGTATTGTCTTTCAAATGCATATAGCTGTTTGCATTCCACCTCATTGCTGCACCTTCATGGGTGAGAATGTGATCTCCCTGACCTGGGGGACTCAGGGCTGGGGCAGGAAGGCTCAATTACACTTCTTTTTTTGGGCGGCTAACCTTTTTTTACCTGTCTGGTCTGGTGCCCACTGCTGAGAGTCATTTTTAATGCACATCAGGGTCAGGATCAGGCACATCATAATTAATAATCAATCAATCATAATCAATCAATCATAATCAATCAATCTATCATAATCAATCAATCATAATCAGAATCAAGCCTGGGCGGCTGCAATTAAAGTTCTTTGTGGGCGGCTAAAGTTTTTTTTAGTTTTCCAGTTACTGCAGTTTTATACATAGCTTGGTTTTTGTAAGTTGAAGACTTGTCAGTGCAATTTTCTTTTACAATATCCTTTATCTTTGCATGGACTTTGTGTATTTGGTTAGCATTCTGAGGTGTACACTGACTGCCTTCACCTTGAGCATGATCAGTTTCTGAAGCGGCAAAAATCCTTTTGTTTTGAAGATAGTCACTTTCTTTGCCGTTAGTTGTACAGGCTGACCTACTAACAGACACAGTTGCTTCGGAACAAGTTGTTGGAAATTTTTTAGGAGATAAAGCTGTACAAACCTTCTGGCCCCCCTTTTCAATTTTTAATTGATTTGCAAACATTTTGTAGTATTTGTCATATGTGCATAGCCTTTTAGAGAGAACTGCTTTTTCCTCATCAGATAACCTTTGTAATGATTTGACCTTCGCATCTCTCTCCTTTTTATTTAATGACAAGAACGATGAATACTTCTTTAATTTCTTCATCAACTGTTCTTTATTCATGAAATGGTCCGATAAAGCCTTTCCTCAAAACTTAAGTAAAGTTATGTTTCCTTGATAATACTTTCACAGCTCACAAAATACTCATCACTGGCTTCCTTTTCTTTGCCACTTGATACCTTGTTTTCACAATAAAGATTGATTTATTTTTGATGACCAGTTGGGTACAATTAGTTACACATCTTTTTGGGCGGCTAAACTTTTTTGGGGGAGGCTGCATTTAAACTTCTTTGGGGGCGGCTGCAATTAAACTTCTTTGGGGCACAGGGGCACAGGGGGTATCCTGTAGTGGGCTGCCACACATTTTTTTAAATATGGATCTTTCAGCACAGAGACAAACTGCACATCAGGGTCAGGATCAGCCAGGTTGTTAAACGGGGTTTCGACCACTGTTGGAGCACTCCTCTTAAAGTAATCTTTTCACGAGCGTCCATCACTTTGATAGGCTTGTCTCCTGCCATGATCTGTTGCTTATTCGAATTCAGCATTTCACGGGCGTCCTGCACTTTACCCCTTATGCGGAAGCGAGCATCTTTGGCCACCAACTTTTCACGGGCATCTTTTATCCCTAGTTTTTGGCGTGCATCAGTCACACCAATTTTCTGACGAGCATCAAATGTTCTCTGAAAACTGGTGGCAAGTGGACGATTGTTCACAGATGGTTGGAGTCTGGATCTCACGTTTCCTATACCTCCCCTGTTACTGACCCTGCGGTACATCCCGGTGCCCACGGACATTCCCCGTTTCCTGATCAGTTCATCCAGCGACACGTCGGCCATATTCCTCCAACCACACAGCTGCTATATCTAATTTGATAAAAATAAAAATAATACTTGTGCTGTGTGGGACTGTAAAAAAGAATTCCATGCTGCTTGTGCACTGACGTCTGCCACTGAGTGCCACGGCCGAACAGTACCTAATAAGAAAATTAATTATTATAAATTCTGCTGGTGCACAATACTAGTATTGCTGACGTATCTACCTGTCTTGTGCCTAGTACTACTGTCTTATCTACCTGTCTGGTGCCTAGTACTGCCATATCTACCGTCTGGTCTGGGGCTCACTGCCTAATACTGCCGTATCTACCTGTCTGATCTGGGGCTCACTGCCTAATACTGCTGTACCTGTCTGGTCAGGGGCTCACTGCCTAATTTTTTTTGGAGCCTTGAGACTTTTAGGGATGCTGTACTAGCCGACACCTTTAGGTGGACTCTGGTCTGTCTTGTATCAAGCACAGTGGTCTCATGTGCATGAGATTGTTCTCTGTCCTCTTTTAAAATTGTGTCACCATCTTTATGGGTGAGAATGTGATCTCCCTGACTTGGGGGAGTCAGGGCTGGGGCAGGAAGGGTACAGGCTGAGTGGGGGTAGGGCACCCTTGTACTCTGCTGCTTTTGCCGGCTCCGGCCGGTAGCGTCTCCCTGGTGTCTCCCTGGTGTCCCTGGTGTCTCCTCCGGCACAGTTTCATTTCACCTCTGACCTCTCCTTTTGCGCTCCTGTGCCAGTGCCCCTGTAACTGTGTGGTGCAAAATAGTACCTGAATCTGGAGCTGATTACGGCGGCAGCTTCTGGATTCCTCACGGCTTCCCTCTTGCCTCCCTCATGATGCTGGCTGCTGGCTCTCTCTGTGTGCGCTGCTGTCCATCACCGCCGGGTCTCCTGCACGGAAACGCTGCCCGGCTCTCTCCTCTCTAGCGGGTCTCACTTCTGCACGCTTCCAGGCTGCGCACTCTGCTGCTCTCCTCTCTGTGGATCTTTAGGGTGCCCAGCCTGTCTTCTCTCTCTAAGCACGTGTCATCCTCTCTCACGCTGCTGCAAACCCTCCTCCGGCACAGTTTCATTTCACCTCTGACCTCTCCTTTTGCGCTCCTGTGCCAGTGCCCCTGTAACTGTGTGGTGCAAAATAGTACCTGAATCTGGAGCTGATTACGGCGGCAGCTTCTGGATTCCTCACGGCTTCCCTCTTGCCTCCCTCATGATGCTGGCTGCTGGCTCTCTCTGTGTGCGCTGCTGTCCATCACCGCCGGGTCTCCTGCACGGAAACGCTGCCCGGCTCTCTCCTCTCTAGCGGGTCTCACTTCTGCACGCTTCCAGGCTGCGCACTCTGCTGCTCTCCTCTCTGTGGATCTTTAGGGTGCCCAGCCTGTCTTCTCTCTCTAAGCACGTGTCATCCTCTCTCACGCTGCTGCAAACCCTCCTCCGGCACAGTTTCATTTCACCTCTGACCTCTCCTTTTGCGCTCCTGTGCCAGTGCCCCTGTAACTGTGTGGTGCAAAATAGTACCTGAATCTGGAGCTGATTACGGCGGCAGCTTCTGGATTCCTCACGGCTTCCCTCTTGCCTCCCTCATGATGCTGGCTGCTGGCTCTCTCTGTGTGCGCTGCTGTCCATCACCGCCGGGTCTCCTGCACGGAAACGCTGCCCGGCTCTCTCCTCTCTAGCGGGTCTCACTTCTGCACGCTTCCAGGCTGCGCACTCTGCTGCTCTCCTCTCTGTGGATCTTTAGGGTGCCCAGCCTGTCTTCTCTCTCTAAGCACGTGTCATCCTCTCTCACGCTGCTGCAAACCCTCCTCCGGCACAGTTTCATTTCACCTCTGACCTCTCCTTTTGCGCTCCTGTGCCAGTGCCCCTGTAACTGTGTGGTGCAAAATAGTACCTGAATCTGGAGCTGATTACGGCGGCAGCTTCTGGATTCCTCACGGCTTCTTCCGGAGAACCTGTGGCAGGGAATGGCACAACCCAAGGAGAACCCACAAAAGACAAGGCTACTACGGCTAGCAGCAACAAATATTTATTTAAAGGAGATATGTAAATGGGTTGCTGCAATACACTCACGTACTTATGCAAAACAGTCACTTTATATCATTCAGTAATTAAAGCTATAACTAATCAATGACCAGATTAAAGAGAGAACGATTACGCAATAAATTACATCACAACAATAACAATATGACAGAATAATATTACGTCACAACATGTCCGCCAAGTGGCGCTATGCACCCTATATACACTGCGCGGTAGTCCCTGGTGCAAAACAACACAGTTCCTGAATTTGAATAACGGTCCCGCGAAGGAAATCCTCACAAGGTGATTAGGCCATAACTTAGTGTGCACACTACTTTTATGTATAACAAAAGTGATCAAAAATCCTCTCTAAGAGGGGCAGGCAGATTCCCATCCCTTAGGGCAATCTCCTGTATCAGAGGCAAACAGGCAGTCCTGTTAGTGGGGGTATCCAACACCCCAGTACCTGAACAATCAGCTGCAGTTGCCAGCTCCTGCTGGTCACGACTCCTGGCTGGCCACTGCCTGTCTTGGGTGCTGTGTGGTCCTCTGGGTGACTCCCAGATGGGCGGCAATGTCCCTCTCTGCCTAGTTCCGTGCTGTAGGTCTCTGCAGTCACTCCTACTGGGCTCTATCTCCCTTCACATGCTGCTCACCCCTTCTTCTGGTCAGCAGTGCTGGCTGTCATTAACTGCTGGGTCCTTGCTCCCAGTGCCTGGTCTCAGATGTGTGCTTCTCTCTGCACAGCATCTCTGTCTGCATGCTTCCTGGCTCAGGATACAAGCTCTTCACCCCTCTGCACACTTTCTCTCTCTCTCACACACTGCTGCTGGGATCACCTCTGACCTCCCAGCTTCCTGTCTCATGTGCAGGGGAGCTGGGACACTAGGACACTAGCTGAGTCTGTTAACCCCTCACAGACCTGCAGCTTCCACAAGCAAAGGAGGTTTTCCTCTGAGCAGCATTGGCTGCAATTAAAATCTCTTTGGGGGCACAAGAGTACACCAGGGGTGGACTGCCACACTCCCTGGGCAGCCAATCAGGGGGGTGTCAGGCTCCCTGCACGTGGACTGAGCTGGGGCTGTTTAACCCCTCACATCCCTGCAGTTTTCCTCTGAGCAGCATTGGCTGCAATTAAACTTCTTTGGGGGCACTCCAGGGGCACAGGGGGTATCCTGTAGTGGGCTGCCACACAAGCCCATTCACATTTTTTGAAATATGGCTATCCACAGGTTGTTCAGTCTGCCATTTGAGATTGGGATCTTTCAGCACAGAGACAAACTGCACATCAGGGTCAGGATCAACCAGGTTGTTAAACGGGGTTTCGACCATGAATCAATCACATCAAAAAATTAATTAATAATCAATCAATCATAATCACAATCAAGCCAGATAGGGGTCTTGTTAAATATTAAACTGACCAAAACAGATACACACACAACTAATACTGCCTCATCTACCTGTCTGGTCTAGTGCCCACTGCCTAGTACTACCGTATCTACCGTCTGGTGCCTAGTACTTCCTAGTACTGCCTTATCTACCGGTCTTGTGCCTAGTACTGCAGTATCTACCGTGTGGTGTCTAGTACTGCTTCATCTACCTGTCTGGTCTGGTGCCTACTGCTGAGAGTCATTCGTATGAGGGACTTGTCTTTTAAATGCATACAACTGATTGCATTCCACTAATGAGAGTAATTGATTGCTGCACCAATCGCCCACTGCTCCTCGGCTGCACTGTGTAAACAGTGCACAATCAAGCCAGATAGGGGTCTTGGTGCTTGTTTTGAGGTTGTAGCAGGGGAGTGCAGCTACGAGTCGTAACACCTTGAGAGAAGATCAGTACTTCTCTTACGGCAAAGGACATCCTCCTCGACAGAGCGCACAGCTTCACAAGGGACGCATGTGAAGCAGTGAGCAAAGGGAACACCCGCCTAGCGAGCCAGATCACCTGAATCCACCCTAGCGATCAATAGAGTTACAGAAGTCGCAGCCAGATAGAACTCTTCCAGCTGCCACCTAGTCATTGATTAGCCCCCTCCACTCCACCCATTAGGCAATGATTGACGAGACGAATGGTAATAATAAATAATAAATGAATCACCAAATTAAAAATCAGATGAAATTAATTATAAAAATAATCATAATCATAATCAAGACAGATAGGGGTCTTATGAAATATTAAACTGACCAAAACAGATACACACTCTGCACCATCGAGCAGGTGATCACTGACATGCCAGGTGCAACGGTCTTTAGCACCCTGAATGCCAAGTGTGGGTTTTGGCAGATCCCTCTGGACAGAGCCTCTTCCATGCTTACTGCCTTCATGACCCCTATTGGGTGCTACGTCTTCCTACGCATGCCCTATGGCATCACCACGGGCAGCGAAGTTTTCCAGCGCTGCATGGAGCAACAGTTCGCTGGCTCTCCCTTTGACATCATCGCTGTCTGCATCCTCCTTATCTGCACAGCCGGGTCCATCAGTTACTGCCACTGCTGCAACCAATGCTAGTGATGGTTACGCATGCCCTATGGCATCACCACGGGCAGCGAAGTTTTCCAGCGCTGCATGGAGCAACAGTTCGCTGGCTCTCCCTTTGACATCATCGCTGTCAGCTTCCTCCTTATCTGCACAGCCGGGTCCGTTAGTTACTGCCACTGCTGCAACCAATGCTAGTGATGGTTTACATTACATTACATCTTCCATCTGCCACCTTAAAATTGATTAGCCCACTCCCCTACACCCATTAGGCAATGATTTAAGAGACGACTGGTAATAATAAATGAATAATAATCACAAAATTAAACAATCAGATTACATTATCACACAATCAAGCCAGATAGGGGTCTTGTTGGATGTTAAAGTGATCGAAACAGTTACACACTTGCAGACAAACTCTGTGCTGCACAAAATGCCCACCGCTCCTTGGCTGCACATGGTAAACAGTGCATGATCAAGCCAGATAGGTATCTTTTATGGGCCTATTTTTTTAAACTGCCATCATGTCTGCCGCTGCAGTGCCACTCTTACATGAGCCACGTGTTTGTGCCGCACACTTGTGTGGCTTAGCATAGTTATCCAGCTACCTCAGTGCAAACTTTGGCAATAAAAACAATATTGTGAGGTGTGAGGTGTTCAGAATACACTGGAAATGAGTGTAAATGAATGTTATTGAGGTCAATATAGTGTAGGAGCAAAAAAAACACAAAATTCTGCAATTTTTGCTGTTTTTAGGCTTTTTTAACAAAAAAATCAGAACCCAAAACCCAAATAAATCCAAACACAAAACACTTAGGAGGTGTTTTGCCAAAACCCATTAGAACCCAAAACCTCAAGGTAATCAGAACCCAAAACCCAAAACCCGAAAAGTGGCCGGTGCACATCTCTAGTAGGAAGGATCCCTAACCTGAGTGCACTGCAGAGAGAATAGTTCCTTACCGCTTGCAAGGAACAGAAAGTAACACTAGTAGGTAACAGTTTGTGTGGACGGGCTCCAGAGTTTCATGCTGTCAGTATGTGAGCAGGGCAGGCATACTTGCCTGTATGCTCTGCTTGGAAGGAGGGAGGGACAGGACTGTGGCTTGAGGATTCCAGCGCTGCCAGCGCTGCCAGCGGAGAAGGACAGGTACAGCGGCAGCCTACAGCAGAGCTGATCACACAGGCATAGCTGTGGGGATGCAGAGAGGATAGAGAGCTCCTCCCTGTACTAAGGAGTGGCGCCCTGTAAAAGTCAGTGTCAGACTGACAAACTGAATGACAGCAGGTGCCTGGCCCCTAGTGACAAATCCGGCCCTGGATACATGGCTGACCATTAGTTTGTACTGCTAGTTCATGCCTGATTATGTACTGTATTAATTACAGCAATGCACTGTAGAAAATACAATATAATGTAACATATGATTATTAGTCAAGTGCACAGTCTTGAACATGATTCCCAACATGAGGGGGTAGGCGTCCAGTCTTCCCTAAAGGTGACCCTTTGTATATAGGAAATATGAACACTCCTAAGAGAAATTTTAAATTGATATGCGCTTTGCAAGTTTGTAGGCCTGAATGCTAACACAACACACAGTTTACAGGATGATGCTTAATACTAAGTAAGGAATATTTATACATTATGCAAAATTCACTAAAAAAACAAAACACTTTATTTTACTTCCATGCACTTAATTTGTACCCCCTCTAGAGGGTTTCTGATTCAGGACAAAACAAAGCCTAATCCATTTAAATTCAAGAAGCCTCAGTGTTGCCAAAAAGCTTATCTCTGGTCATGCAGATATGCTAACAATAAGATGTCCGCAATGGGTTGAGCAGAAAAGCTTATTTGCACATGTCTTAAAATGACTGTAAATGATCCAACATATGTCAACAAGCTTAGCTCCAGTTGGCCTGCTGTCCAACTTGTACTTTTGTACTTTTGCTGTTGTAAATAAAGCCACATTTACATATACAGTACAAACTGTAAAAATCTTAAGGGATTAGCCAAAGCATAAAATAATAAATATTATTCATAGCATAATTATTATCCAGAGTTTACTAATGTTCATATTTTAAAGTAATTTAAAAAAGAAAGGAGTACTGTGCTTTAGTGACTAGAACATAATTTAGTGCATAGAACCATTTTTATTAGAGAAGAAATACACACAACACAATATTTTATTATTTTTGATAGGTTCAAGTCTGTCTTCCAAATAGGGATGATATCAGCTAAACAGAGAGACAACCAGGGTTAAAGTGTGGGAGGACAGGGCAGAACTGAGTTCCACCCCCTGAATTGGTAAAGTGAAGCTACAGTAATTCAACCTCCACTTTGCATAATAATTTTAACAATTATAGTTTGCAGGAGAGAAATTAGGTGGCAGGTGAGTGGGAAATGAGTTCCAACATGTCTTCCAGACCACTTTAAGCCCTGGAGACAAGTGGAGACTCTCCACAATGCATTCAATTAGCTGAAACTTCCAGTGCTGTCAGAACTAGGGACAGTCATCTTCCAATCTATTGGTAGTAACAGTCACTGGTCACACACTAATGGCTAATTCCTTTACCATTGAAAAAGCTTCCCTAGACAAACCATATTGCCACTTGTGCAGTAACGCTGTCCTATACCATTGGTTTGCATTTCTATTAAATGTCCATGATTAGGGATTAGGATTAGGAAAGTAGCTATATTTTACGTTACCATTATACTGTAAATGAAATAATCTAGCTACTTTAAAACCTGTTAAGTGGAAAAATATTCTGCCGACCAGTGTTTCTAAAAAGACTGTGATAACAAATGCATAGTTTCTGCAGTCAACACATGTCCCCAAATTACTATGTGTACTGAGGGAGCCATCCTCATCTAGCCATCTCTGGATAGCCATGGTGAGCCCTGGCTATCCAAATCCTATTGTTCTCAGCTGTAATACAATACAGAGAACAATACAGTAGGGGATTAGCAGAGTAATCCTTTTACTCACTTAATCATATTAATGGACTAGATAAGGATAGCTCCCTCTGTACATGTGTTTTGATAGATTTTGCTGCTGAATGGGCAAGGGGTCCTTTGACTCTCCCTCTACTGTTCCAGTATCTGGAAACACCTTAGAAGATTGTATATAGCTGGATACATATTATAAAATCATTTTCCAATCTGGCTGGCTGGAATGAAAATCTGGTGTCTGGAAACAAATTATAATCCCACCATTTGCTCCCAAAAGATGGAAAATGGACAGAAATTAACCATATTTTTGTTCCAACCAGCCAGATTGGAAAAATAAACTTATAGTGTGTATGCAGATTAGATGTCAATATTCAGAAATAAGCACTATAGAAAGACATCAGGACAAAAGGTAGATTGTACAAGTTGACACACCTCACCTCACCACCCCACCATTAGGCCCTAGTGAGGGGGTGTTACCAGTGGTGGGAATACCATTAGTGTAGCAGGTGCCCCATTACAATGCGGTCCATGAGGACTAATTGGTCCACTGCTGCCCAGAACATCAAATAATTTCGGTACTTGTTTCCTATCTGGGCGCCCACGATTTTAATCGCGGGCATCGGGGGTAAAATCGGGGCCATCGCGGGCATCGCGGCCGATAAAAAATCGGCTGCGATGGGCCAGACGCGATGCCCGCGATTTTCCCATAGAGAACAATGTTAAATGCCTAAATTTACCCGCGATGACCGCGATTTACCATAGGAAACAATGTTAAATGGATCAATTTCCCCAAATTATCATAGGGAACAATGGGAAATGTGGCAAAAACACCCCTGAACATAAAAATGTCCCCCCAAAAGTAGAAGACGCCACCCCGCCATCAACGTGAACCCGAAGCGTGGCGAGCGCAGCGAGCCCGCGAGGGGCGGCGGTACGCGTCCTCCGACCTTTTCATGCCCTACTATCCACTAGGGCGTGGAGTGAGAATAGAATAGGGTGGCGAGCGCAGCGAGCCACCGAGCCCGAAGCGTGGCGAGCGCAGCGAGCCACGCGCGGGGACGCGGATACCTTCACAGGTAAACGCGTCCCTTCGCGGGCTTCCCAGGTGTCCGCGACGCTATGGACACCTGGGAAGCCCGCGAGGGGACGCGTATAACTGTGAAGGTATCCGCGTCCCCTCGCGGGGCGCGCTGCGCTCGCCACGCTTCGGGCTCGGTGGCTCGCTGCGCTCGCCACACTTCTATTCTCACTCCACGCCCTAGTGGATAGTAGGGCATGAAAAGGTCGGAGGACGCGTACCGCCGCCCCTCGCGGGCTCGCTGCGCTCGCCACGCTTCGGGGTCACGTTGATGGCGGGGTGGCGTCAACTACTTTTGGGGGGACATTTTTATGTTCAGGGGTGTTTTTGCCACATTTCCCATTGTTCCCTATGATAATTTGGGGAAATTGATCCATTTAACATTGTTTCCTATGGTAAATCGCGGTCATCGCGGGTAAATTGAGGCATTTAACATTGTTCCCTATGGGAAAATCGCGGGCATCGCGTCTGGCCCATCGCATGTCATTATAATGACATGCGATGTACCCGCGATGGCCGCGATGGGCGCCCAGATAGGAAACAAGTACCATAATTTCTCCCCATAGACAATGTTGTGCAATGTTAGATCAATAGCCCCACTGTCTGAGGAAACTGCCCCTCACCTTAGGGAGGCAGTGCTTATCTTGTGTGTGACAGACTGATAGCAGAATCTTGCCACCAATTAGCACTGGTAATTAGCAGATTTTTTATCCAGTAGCTAGTGTTTAAAGCCGTGTACACACGGCAGCAATATGGGCAACCATATTGCCAGCGATTAGAGTGTGCACCGGCGATAGTTTTTAGCCCCCCTTATGGTCGCAAGCTCCTGCGACCATCTGATTCCCTCTGCGGTCCCCCGACAGAGGTTCCCTTTCATCAGCGACCCTCTATGTACTGTACAAAATATCTTCCCATCTGGAATTCAATGAATGGCAGAAATTCCTCACCTGTGCTTTATTCATAACACACAGTGCTTGATTAACCAATATACTGATTTGGTTGCAGCTTAGGGCGACAGGACAGGGGAAAAGGCTTTTTTTTAAATCTTATTGTATTTGCTGGTTCAGTCCTCCTGTCTGTGCCCGTGTAGGGCCTGCTGACAGGACTGAATCATGATAGGCCACAGTCTCATGTCTAATGGTGCATACACACGGATAGATTTGGGCAATGATGCAATGTCTTTAACAATTTCTTCTGAACTCCTGCATAACCGATTTGGTGTCAAATGATGAACAATTGAGCGATAACACATGATCGATTGATCTTTAATGATGGTGGAGGGAGCGGGAGCCTCATTAATCAGCCTTACCAAATCGTTCATCGTGCATACACATGAAACGATTGGTACACATCGCTAAGGATTGGTCGCTGATCTTTCTGCATGCAGGAAAGATCAGCGACCTCTACCAACGACCGGCGGGTACGCGCATTGTCTGATATATCATTCATACCTATGGAACGATTTGAGCGATTGGTCGTTTCAATCCGTCGGGACGCCCAGATCTTTTGCCAAATTTTTCTATGTGTACGCACCATAAGAGTTGGAGGCTGAGCTACAGTAGCAGCTGTAATCTCTAACTCTAGCTAGTGGTCAACCATAATTCATCCCTGACTGCAGTGCCTATAAATTAACCAAATTATAGGTAATATATTTTGATCTAAATTTTCCGCTGATTCTTAGCTTCCTGGAGGGGTTAATATGACGCCAATATTTTTCTAATGGCCTATTAAATGTAGAGGAAGTCTGTTCACCTTTGTACTGTAAATGTCTCTTGTCATTTTATGGTTTACATTTACGACTGCATGCTGTCAAATTTTCTGACAGAGTCTATTCAGTGGACAGATATGGTGTCATGCCTATTAAGGAATTTAATGAAAAGCTCTGTTCAAAGACTGACACAACTTCAGAATTTGATAAGATAAAATGAAATTAATTAGTATTTTATGCTGCTTACTGAATGCTGAAACATACTGTATTTTTTAAACTAGAACGACAAAATAGATTGTAAGGTTATAGTTCTTTACATCAACTTCTTATTCAGTTTTGATGTTAGCGTTTCACTCGCCTGCAAAGTGCATGTTTTTTTATCTGTAATTGAAAAATACTCAACTGTATTAATAATTATTGTTAATATAAACATTTATAATAATTATTGTTAATATAAACATTTTTTTAAAGACTGGTGATTGGATATTGCAATTGAAGTTATTCATAGTACATCTTTGTAATTGTTAGTGACTAAAATGAACTGATCAAGAAATATTGTATACACTATGAGGATAAGTATAAATTAGTGGATATCCATATATATGGCTCCTCTTTCCAAAACAGCATAGCATGACCTTATTTCAGATGCTGGGGTTATAGATTGTTTTATACTTCTTACTAGTCATTGTGAAAGGAATAATTATCATTAGCGGTACTTATATGTTAGTTGGGCGCCCACTATAGTTAGTACGCTCATACGCCCACTATCCATGTCGGCATGGAGTCGATTTTATATAGTGTGGCGAGCGCAGTGAGCCACCGAGCCCGAAGCGTGGGCGCCCAAATAACATATAAGTACCTCATTAGCTTATAAAACATGTATTTAATTTGTATAGTATATGTCACACCTGGGGGTTGTATCTGACCCGAGTTGGACTCAGGCACTGTGGCTGGAGTGTAGTGATAATGTGGAGGCTTTATTAGGTTCTTCCACATATACTAGAATGCTCATAGAGGATAGATGAGCAACGATTGAAGGAGTGGAATGACTATGTAGGGCTTGGGAGACTCTTGGGCTTGCGTGGATATTTAAAATGGAAGGCTTGGATCAATTTTGAAGCATGGACATCAGTGGCACCAGTCCCAAAAATGCTCTTCTGATCCATATAACTTCCAATCTATGTGTTATTGAAGATGACCATACCGAGTATATATGACCATACCAAATGCAGGAGTCCGGAATTTTAGCCACTTCATATTCCCCCCCGCATTGAGTCTGAACTTTAGGTGCTCTTGGAGGCTTAGAATGAAAGTGATTAAAAATGAGTGGTTTCTGTAGTGAATATACTTGGATTTTTTTTAAATGGAGGAAGATTAAACCTATATGCTACTTAGCTAGCGAAATGGAAAGATTTTGCCCACTGGAGGAGTTTCTTTCGCAAAGCTGCTTGACAAAAGGTTTCCCTGGGAGTGGTGTATAATCTATTTCTACTTTGGAGAATGCCATTGGATCAAAAATTACATGTTTCTCAGTGGTGCTAGACTTTTATTTTTGCTCCCAAGAGCAGGAAAAGGCATTAACCTTATGATTTTTAGCCCCTGCGCAAGATGACAGTTTAAAATTAAAGCAAGAAATGGATCATCTTCCAAATACAGGAGGTTTCTATGGTCGGTCTGAATAGTAATTTTGTTAATGGTTCCTTCCAGTAAATATCTCCACTCTTCTAGTACCAACTTGATAGCTAGTAACTCTTGATCTCCCATGAAATGATCCCAGGGTCGCACTGGCTCGCCTGTGGACCCGCCCATTCCTCTGAGGATCAGGTACCAGAATGTGCACTTGATTATATATATACATATATACAGAGACTTACCAGCTTTTAAAAACACAAGAGAAAAAACCTGAGAGATAGGCTGGTTAAAACCGACATCACAGGTATGGGCAAAACAAAATGCCCTAATACCTATATTAAGCCTCCTGGGTGTTACAAGTGTAGTGACTATGCTACTTGTAAACTGCTTATTCCCTGCAAAAAATGTAAACACCCGCATTCAGAGAAGGAATATGATATCAGATACTGTATGTGTTGAGTTGTTCCTCGACATATGTAATTTACATTGTGGTATGCCCTTGTGGGCTTTACGATGTGGGCCAGACCACATGCAAATTTAGAATGGGGGACACAGGTCCTCCATTAATTTGGATCTACGTGGTCATGAAACTGACCAACCAGGAGCACCCCATTTTAAAATCATGAATCATCCCCTTGAGTCTTTACTCACTACGTGGGGTGACCGTGCTAAATAGTTATTGATTAAAGAGTCCCAGTGGATAGTACGCCTAGGCACTACGAACCCTGGTGGTTTAAATGAGAAGATCATCTGGAATAGCCTTATGTAAGGGGGCCCGGTTAGATGTTCTCTTTTTATTGTTAATACAGGAATGTTTGATGGTCACAGGAAATTCTAGCGATGTAGTGTTTTATGCATGTATTTTTGACTAATGTCTGTTTTTTTCCTTCTGTTTTCATTGTCTCATCTTATTTATGTAACATGGATGTTTATGTATGTTTGTTTAGTATTTTTGTAATGTGCCCTATTCTCTCCCTTCTAGGACGCTGGCAGGTGGTGGTAGCAGGGAGGTTGTTGTCGTGGACCCGGTGGAATGCAAGCCGGACAGAGGAGGAATGCATTGAATGCTCCCTGTGTGCCGGAATATGCATCACTGGAAGTCAGGAGATGACGTCTTCCTGACCGCCCAGAGGCTGGAGCCTGGCGGAGTTTGAATGCGGACAGCGGTGAGGGTATTTATGTGGGGTGAGTGTTTGACATGACTGTGTATGCTGTGCCCTGATGAAGAGGTGCTAACCTCGAAAGCGCTAAAAAAAGCACTGATTACAGCTATGTTTATTTGATTTACCGGCTCTGGTTGTTTTTTGTCCGAGTGCCTCCTACTTTCTGGACTATTATATATATATATATATATATATATATATATATATATAGTCCTTTGTGTAAAGTAAGATGCACTCACCGGTCTTCTCAGTTTTGCAAAAAGGTATTTAATACATACCACAAAAGTTCACATGACAGTGGGTTATGGTCGACGTTTCGGTCTACTGGCGAGACCTTTTTCAAGACCTGCCTCTCCTGCCCTCCTCAGTGTGCACACTGAGGAGGGCAGGAGAGGCAGGTCTTGAAAAAGGTCTCGCCAGAAGACCGAAACGTCGACCATAACCCACTGTCATGTGAACTTTTGTGGTATGTATTAAATACCTTTTTGCAAAACTGAGAAGACCGGTGAGTGCATCTTACTTTACACAAAGGACTGTGTTTGCTGGAATATCTGTTGGTATTCCTTCTGGATTTGGACACCCCGGCAGTTTACATTGTGGAGGAGTAGTGCTGTCCTATTTGGATGAAATATATATATATATATATATCTTTATATCTTATTCGCATTGTTCTCACTGCTGAGACGTCTTTCTGTCACCTTTTGTATTTGTTGTATTCGTATGGTGGAGACATAGAACAGAGTTTGGATTTTAGTATATCATATTATTCACATGTAGAATGGGTGATGGTTAAGCACTTATGATGTGCAGGCAAGAAGGCATACCTGACTTACACATGAATGAAGTGCTTGACACATACAGATGTGTCCACATACATCTTGGTTTTGCTGCACCATGTATGGCACAATTTGGCACACCTTGGACTCTGCAAAAGTCACGCTTTGTGAATTAGTTATCTTTCAGCTTTCAGCTGTCATCTTTGCTTGGTGCCCGGCAAAGCCTCCCCTCTGGCGAGCGCTGGTGGACAGGGACTACATTGAACTGTAAAGTGCGTGCGTCTCACGCACACGCGTGTCCCAATCCTTCGGCGTCGAGGTAGCGGCATCCTGCCACTCTCTGCTTCATGGAGACTGGCAGGGTTAGGAGGGGGGGTCGGAGCAGCGAGGGGGAGGCGGCGAGGACCCGAGGGGAGCTTCCTTGCCACGGGACACGCATGTGTCTCTTGCGCGTGTGCCCCCTGGCGGGAGCTGACTATTGGCGGGGGCTGGCCCTGCCAGCCCCTGCCCGGATGAGCCAGGCTCCATCTGTAGCAGACTAGCATGCAAAGCATTTGCTTCGAGCAGGCTTACTAGTACAGATTTTATCGCCAACCGCCAGGACCCGTCATCAGATGGAAGGGGGCGTGCGAGCATGAGACGCTTGCGCCCCCTGTTCCATCTGAGCCTCCCGTCGCCTCCCCGACGCTCACCCGTAGCTCCCTGCACCCCCCCAACTTATTCTGCACAGGACTATGTTATATTAGTATCTACAGTGTATTGTGTTATTATGTGGTATATTTCAATGCATCCACAAGCAGTATTTACTGCTTTCTGCTCCAATTTGTCACTGAATGGACCTGAAACCCCACCCCACTATCCCTACAGCTTAGGCTGACCTAACCGCACCTCACTCCACTTACAAGACAGCCTACTATCAACACTTTAACACTATCCTTCCTGGAGGTATGTAATCCCAGGCTTGGGTGTTTAAATGCACTCTGTCTCTTTTCTAAATGCTTTTATGCTTCCCAGAGAGCATATGTGCAGTCTGGGGACCACACAGCAGAATCAGAATCAGCTTTATTGGTCAGGTATAATTGCGTATACTAGGAATTTGTTTTTTGTAGTATGGCCGGGGCCCAAACACAGAAATAAAGTCTAACAATCACTTTACTTCTTAAGCATTGCAGGGATCGAATTATGCCCCTAAACCTGCTTTATTTCCAGTAATAGTGTTTTACAGTGAATTCTTCAATTCATATTTTACAGCCAAACATTTATATGCTTTGATTGCATACTCCATAGAACTATTAAGAGAGAAGAGTAGATAGAACTAAAATGATTGAGGGAATTTTGAGCAGAACACTTAAGACCAAATTCAACTAGAGTGCGTGTATAATTATGCAATCAATGTGCCATGAATTGAAACATAGACAGCATACAGTGTCTGATCATTATATTGCAGTTTTCTGATGTTAATTTGGTATAATTATTAGTTGGAAAAATGTGTGAAATCATTTCAGAAGTGAATACAATTCTGTAAGTGTCTGTAGATGTGTTACATAGAAACAGCATAGAAGTACTATTAGGCCCATCTAGTCTGCCCATTTTTTTATAATTTGGTACCCTTAAATCCTATTTGATTATCATTTCTGTGTAAGGATATCATTATGTCTATCCAATTAATGTTTAAATTGTTCTACTGTCTTAGCCTCTACCACCACTGATGGGAGGCTATTCACTTGTCCACTACCGTTCTGTAAAGTAATTTTTCCCCTGAGCCTTCAGTTTAGTGCATGTCCTCGTGTTGTATAAAAGCTTCAATAGAGCTTTTACCAACTTGTAACTTTAAGCACAGTCTAATCACAACAAAACTACATAGCTGAGACTATATGTTGTTGTTTTGGTACTTATGTGTTAGTTGGGTGCCCACTATAGTTACTACGCTCATACCCCGAGCGTAGCGTGTCCCATGAGGGGACACAGAAAACTAAGCAAATAGCTTAGTGGGCGCCCAACTAACATACATGTACTGTTGTTTCTTTAAACATACATATTTAGAAATGTTATACAATAAATACATATTTATACAATAAATTAATCTAATTAAAGTTGAGTTTTTGTTATGAGTCACCTCTGGCAGGTCTGTGTGAATGCAGCCTGACTCTTGTATTTGTTCTTTGTACAGTTTCACCTGTTACATAATGAGGCAATTAGTACCCTGCCTTGTATGTCAGGTTGCTCACCTGCAGTGACTTGCCTCATTAAGGGGGCTTGTCTATTCTAGCTGTTCTGATTGGATATTGTTCCTTATATTACCCAGTCTGCCCTAAGCTACAGTATATGCTGGCTTTACGGCTTGTTTCTGGCTATTGCAGCAGATCATACTCAGTCTTTCCTGACAAATCCTGATGCTGATCTAATCCTGTCTAGCCTGTGTTACCCAGAGATATGTCTAGCTTGCTGTTGCTCTGCAAGTGCCTATGTCTGTATTCTTCTCCTGCATATTCCAGCCTGTACCTGCTCTAATAGCGCTTTTTCTTTAGTCCTGTGTAATATACCTTGCCCTGTCTGTCCCTGCTCATACTGAGCTTCTGTGTATGCCTTGTGTTCATATTACTGTCTTATTGTGTGCTCTATGTAATTGCTCCTATTGAGCTTCTGTGTGTACAGATATACCTGTGCTTACATGTCAGTACACCTGTGCTGGTGCTGCTCCCCAGTCCAGTCTAGTAGTCCATTTATATGCCTGTAACCGGTATTGCTTCATATTCTGGTTCTGTATGTTTGTCTGCTCATATTGTACTGCATCGCTTATACCTCGTCCATTGATGTTCGTTGCGCAGTGCTTGCTAATTCCATCTCCCTTGCTGTGTTGCTCGTGTATACTATCTACTGCCATGGTCCCATGTTAGTTGCACACCGTAGTGTGCTATTGTCTATTGTTAGTCCTGTGTGTCCCATCCTCCTGTAGCAGCCTTGTTCCTCTGTAAGACCTGGTGGCACCAGAGTGGGAGCAGACCTAATTCACCCTCAAATGTGGCTGTTATAGGTAAAGCCTTAACTACAGCAGGCTTTAAACACTACTGTTCAAGTGCAACAGCACCACCTATACCACCTTGGTGGCATCCCTAACAGTTTTTCTAAAAATAAGACTAAAACATTCTGACCAGGCACAGCTACTGTAGGTTTTTTTAGCCTCAATGCTAGTGAAATGCATGGAAAACATTCATAAAATGCACCTGGCTTTTGTGGTTCCCTGTAGGTGGCCACAATGTTATATACCTACAGCAATGTTGTGATGTACTTCAGTAACACTATACAACAGGATAAGTTCTGAAATACACAATAGTTCTACAATTCCAGCAAAAAAATGTTCATTAACAGTGGCAGTTGACAGAAACAATGTTTTACTAATGTCACCCTGTATTTTTCATCTCTTATATATTCGCCAAGGTTAAGATCTGATAATCAGTTGGCTGCTAAGAAGAAAAATACAAGATCCATACAACCATATACTATATCTATTCAATACTGATCGCACTACACAGCTTTGCCATTCGTCATTGTCACAACAATAGTAAACAATATAGCCATTTAATAAATCCTATTAACTCTTTATAAAATGACATGTGACAAATGTCAGATCGAGTCACTTACAGGGGAAAGGCATGTGTCACCAACCTTGGTTTACATATAGATTACCCTTATGGAAATAGGGTAAAATATTATACTATAATGTAGTGTGTTGAGTTACTGTAAGTTTACATTCTGTTAAACTAGAATTGTTCTAAAATGAAAGAGCAATGAAAACCTATTAAAATAGACACATACACAGGGGCCAAATTATTTTAATATTGTAATATTGTTTCTTGGGGTAAAAGCAATGAGTGCATTACACAATACCAATAATGCTGATGTGAGTTTAGTTTGGAGCCAAAGGCTCATATATAGTCTTCCATCTCTATGCTAATTGCAGTATGCCAAAAGTTCTAAATATGGAACGCATTAATCTTCACAATAGTTTGTCATGAGTCTCATATCAAATTACTTTATCATTTATACAGCGTACTGTTCTAAACAGCCCAGCAGCCATACAGATACCGAGATAACAAATTATCCTTCAAAGATAAGCACATGTTTTATCTTGAAAAATGCTGAATACCAAAAGCAATTATTTATTATATAAAACACAACTGTGCAAAACTTTTCAGAAGGTGTTGAGAAAGAGCTGCAAAGTATGAATGGTTTAAAAATCAAAGTGTTAATAGTTTATTTTAATCTATTGACAATATAAAAATGGAATAAACACAAGAGAAATCTAACTCAAATCAATATTTGGTGTCACCACCCTTTGCTAAGGAATTCTCGAGAATAGTCACTTTACTGTATATTCTGTTCCTGCAACTGCACATTGGGATTTCTTACAGGGTGCATCATGTGTGACCATGTCAGGGAAAGACCAGCTTGGTGTTGTCACAATGGATGCAACCATGACAGGCTAGTGGTCAATGTTCCCTCTAATTTTACGAAGGCTGTGTGCAGCTAAATATTTTGGCTGTGCAACCTTGGAAGGAAATTTTAATTTTTGTGCGTCACTTATATATATATAACTGGAAAATGATGTTCAGCATTTGTGTTAACTTTACTTCAAAAGGATATTAAACATTTAAACATTCAAAACACAGTCCACAATGTAGTTAATGGGTGAAATACACATTAATTGAGCCCACAACTGCAAAAAGGGACCACTGCTGCTTTGTGCGCTCTGTTGTAATGTCTGTGCGCATGCTCGTCAAGTTTTTAGGGGGAACACTGCTAGTGGTTAAGGGCAGGGAGGTAACTAGAACATGAAAAAAACACATAGACCCCCACATGAGAAAAATAAAGCACTAAGGAGGAATTCAATCTCTTTATCTGACTGTTGGAACATTTTCAACAGTGCAAATATCATCCAATTCGCCAAAATCTATTTAACATTCCCACAGTCAAGTGAATTGGTGAAAATCTCTACAATCCACATGTATTTTTTAGAAGAGTCACAAATTCGACAATCTAGCAACAGCTTTCAATAATGCTAATTCGACTTTTTAAAAAGGCGACTCTGCATGGGGAAAGTGGCTAAGGTTGAATAGGTGTGTGTGCCGATATTTCCGATTGTTGGAAATATCTGGGGAAATTTACCAATATGAAAAACCTAGTTTTTCGTATTGGTATTTTCCCTACGACTGCATACGACTGTTTAAGTCGTATGCAAAGTCGTGTTCCGGAGGATCAGTTACAAAGCAGTCATATACGACTGCTTTGTAACCCTCCGATGGTGTAATGATTCGTATTAGCGGCCGTATATACGGCCGCTAATACGAATTATTTCTAGCAGTCTGCACGGATCAGTCAGATCCGTGCAGGCTGCAAGGTGTAAAAAAAAATAGAAAAAATAAATAAATAAAAAAAAAAACAGCGTGGGGTCCCCCCCACAGCCATAACCAGCACCAGGCTGAAGGAGCCGGGGCCGGTAATTAAAAATCAGGGAACCCGACAAATAGGGGTTCCCCGATTTTTAACAACCAGCCCCAGGCTCCAGGTCCGGGGCTGGTTCCCAAAATACGGGGGACAAAATGAGTAGGGGTCCCCCGTATTTTAAGAACCAGCCCCAGGCACAACCAGCCGGCAGGGTAATGTCACAGCCGGGGGACACTTATAATATAAGGTCCCGCGGCCAAAACATTCTCCCTACCGACCAGTCAGCCTGGCCAGGGGCCCTGGGGGAGTGGGGACCCCCCCAATGAAGGGGTCCCCCCCTCCAGGACTTACCTGACCAGGCTGAAGCCTGGTGCTGTCCTCGATGCCCCTGGGCGGTGGGCATCGAGCTGATAAATGGTGTAAAAAAAAGATGAACCTATTGTTTTTTACTGTGGCACTACAAGTGCCAGCAAGCCTCCCCAGCAAGCTGGGACTTGGAGAACCACAAGTCCCAGCCTGCTGGGCATTAAAGGGCCCGCTGGCACTTGTAGTTCTACAGTTAAAAAAATAGTGCACAAAACACACTGATACACTTTTAAAATAAAACTTTATTACACACAAAGCCCACACATACTAATACTTACCTATCTTCTCTCCGTAGGTAGCCCTGATGTCCTGTGTCGTCGTCTTCTGGTCCTGTGTCGTCTTCTTCCTCCATGTCGACCGTCGCTGTCGCCGTCCGGATCCGACGAAATCCATTTGGGAAGCTGTGGAAGGAAACCATACTCACCTGTCCCAGCGCGACGTAGTCCAGGTAAGGGTCTTTGCAAAAAAACAAACCGACACCCGAATCCAAGCGGACACGACGGAGACGCACGTGTGTTTGTTTACATCGTGCGGCTCCGCCTCCCGAATGCCGCTATTGGCCGCCTTGCGGCCTAGCGGCCAATCAGGAGCCGCTAGGCCGCAAGGCGGCCAATAGCGGCATTCGGGAGGCGGAGCCGCACGATGTAAACACCGTGCGGCTCCCTGCTTGTCCGGCTGGATTCGGGTGTGCGTTTTGTTTTTTTGCAAAGACCCTTACCTGGACTACATCGCGCTGGGACAGGTGAGTATGGTTTCCTTCCACAGCTTCCCAAATGGATTTCGTCGGATCCGGACAGCGACAGCGACGGTCGACATGGAGGAAGAAGACGACACAGGACCAGAAGACGCCGACACAGGACATCAGGGCTACCTACGGAAAGAAGATAGGTAAGTATTAGTATGTGTGGGCTTTGTGTGTAATAAAGTTTTATTTTAAAAGTGTGTCAGTGTGTTTTGTGCACTATTTTTTTAACTGTAGAACTACAAGTGCCAGCGGGCCCTTTAATGCCCAGCAGGCTGAGACTTGTGGTTCTCCAAGTCCCAGCTTGCTGGGGAGGCTTGCTGGCACTTGTAGTGCCACAGTAAAAAACAATAGGTTCATCTTTTTTTACACCATTTATCAGCTCGATACCCACCGCCCAGGGGCATCGAGGACAGCACCAGGCTTCAGCCTGGTCAGGTAAGTCCTGGAGGGGGGGGACCCCTTCATTGGGGGGGTCCCCACTCCCCCAGGGCCCCTGGCCAGGCTGACTGGTCGGTAGGGAGAATGTTTTGGCCGCGGGACCTTATATTATAAGTGTCCCCCGGCTGTGACATTACCCTGCCGGCTGGTTGTGCCTGGGGCTGGTTCTTAAAATACGGGGGACCCCTACTCATTTTGTCCCCCGTATTTTGGGAACCAGCCCCGGACCTGGAGCCTGGGGCTGGTTGTTAAAAATCGGGGAACCCCTATTTGTCGGGCTCCCTGATTTTTAATTACCGGCCCCGGCTCCTTCAGCCTGGTGCTGGTTATAGCTGTGGGGGGGACCCCACGCCGTTTTTTTTTTAATTTATTTATTTTTCTATTTTTTTACACTGAAGCCTGCACGGATCTGACTGATCCGTGCAGGCTAAAACGCAAATAGAACAGGAAAATGGTGTTCTATTTTCCTGTCGTATTTGCGTGGGTGTTTTACACCACTAAGCAGCCGTATTGTCAGTACGGCTGCTTAGTAAATCAGAAACCACCATTCTTTTGAATGGTGATTTCTGTCGTATCCTATCGATGGTGTAGACATTCGTATTTGTAAATACAAATACGAATGTTTCATCTTTAGGACTACGAATTGTTGTATTTTTGGGATTGTAAATCCCAAAAATACAAATTCGTAAAAAAAAGGTGTATTTCTGCCTACGAATACACCTTTTTTCTACGAATCCATTTTGGTAAATGTCCCCCATCGTCACACATTCAATACCCCCCATAGACTTTGCATGAAAATAAGAATCCAGATATACAGCGTAACACATCGTGATGCGCCGTGCCGCCTGAAACACACATAGAGCACATCCTGGAACGCAAGGCCATACTGGGAGGACTGACCCATATATTGTGGCATACTTGCTGTAACGGAGCCATATATCGTGATTATAGTGCTCATCCTTAGTGAAAAAAATGAATAATTGTTCTCTCGTCTCTCTAGCTTTCCGTATTATGACAATCAAATTCTAATCCGGTATCAGACCCATGTTAGGCAGCACCAAACACCGGCCAACACACACTACATAGAAACCATGCCTATACAAAAAAAACATGAAAAATCATACATAATAAACATAATGATATATTGCTAGACACAACCTGAAACATCAGATTCAGTAGCATTCTCAAAAAAATGTAGAATGTTATAAATAAGCTGATAATGGAAATTCTTTAATCAAACCTGACAGAGTTAGAGAGTCAAGTTTCAGTATCCATTGGCACTCCGGCTGAAGTAGGAGCTAATGCCTATCTCCACCCCTTCGTAATGGGGGTATGTGATCGACTAGCATAAAGTGAAAGTCCCGTATGGAGTGCCCTGCATTTAAAAAATGACACGTAACTGGGGGAGTGTTCACACCCCTTAGTGCTTTTTCAATTAATGATCTGTGCATCCCAATCCCTTCCTTAATCATTTGCATGGTCTTACTGACATATAACTTGTTACAGGGACAGGTAGTCACATAGATGGCAAACCTGGTATCACAGTTAATGCGATGACAGATGGAATATATCGCTCCTGTGCAGAGGCGTAGCTAGAATGATGTGGGCCCCATAGCAAAATCTTGGACGGGGCCCCCCTAATGGCACTACAATGACCGGGGGTGGGGGGGCTTGCGTCAGAAGAAAGAGTGAGAGAGGGTGTCAGGAAAGAAACAGTGCCAGGTAGAGTTGGGGAGAAAGACTGTCAGAGAGGGTGTTGGGAAGAGACAGGACTACAGAGAGAGAGAGCACAGGTAAAAGAGAGGGGTTGGAGACTGCTAGAGAGAGAGAAAGAGGAGATGAGGAAAGAAAGAGGGAGGAAGCATGGGGAGGAGAGGACTAAGAGTAGGGGCAGAGAGACAGGTGAAGTGACAGTTTGGGCTGAGAGAAAGATGTGCAGTAGGAAATAGAGCAGGGAAAAAAGAGGGGGAAAGAGCACAGGAGAGAGAGCAGGATAGGCACCCCCCTCCCTATAAATGGCGCTATATAACTGCTACTTTAACCCATTACCTACAGGTGCCCCTGTGTAATTACCCCCCCACACCCAGTAAAGGTGCTGCTGTGTATAGCCCCCCAGGGCAGATGACAGTACCTCTGGCACTTGGTTGACAAAGCCGCCCAGTGCGCGGTGAAACGCGTTCCAGCATTACCCAGGAAAGACGCTCTCATCACTACAATACCCGCCAGACGCTGAGCCGACTACTCACATCCCCTCCAAGCCGCTAAGTACATCACCATCCACGGACGCTGTGGCAGAGCGCCGTGTGAGTCTCCAAGCGGAGAAGGCGGCAGGAGGAAGCGGCTATCGCCACACACCAATTACCGGCTGAACGGCGATATCTATTCCTAAGCCGAGCGGAGGACAGAGAGAGCGGGCGCTGTGGTGCTGACTTTTCCACTCAGCGCAAAACTGAGAATACGCCAGCAGACAATCACTGGTAAGAGCTTGAAAGGGGACAGGACGGATACTGTTTCATCACGCTACAACTAAAAAACAGAAGTCCTTGCTCCCAATCTTGCTTCAACTATACCGTTGCTTTGCAAAGCTATGTCTGAAATTTATTGAGTGTGCACACTAGCTATCCAAATATTAAATTGGTCTCAGTCAAATAACTGGACTCATAAGCCTTACATAAGGAACTGTACCCCATATATTCACATATATCCACCTGCCAGACCCTACCAAAGGGCAAAGGAGAAAAAATTCACACTGGTGGAATATGCTGAGCAATCATTTGCACCTAATTAGTTGGATGTGCTGATATTTATTAACTGCTTAGTTCATTCTTTAATTTATTATTCATTTTGCAATTCTTTTTTATTTATTATTATTTTTTTCTTTAGTTATTTAGTACTATTTTTAGTATGCTTTTTTCATGTTTCATTGTTTAATAAATTTGTGATACCTTTTAAACATTGTGTGTTGATTAAAACTTTTTTCATCCCGATACCCAAGAGCGCCCCACATTTCTGTTTGGGTTTCTGTAATTTTGGAGGTTGGCAACCCTCCTACGTGGTGGCTGCTGGGCATCGAGTTACACCCCAGTCATCTCCAGCGCCTAAGGCAAATTTTCTCTTGCAACCTCTGGCAGCACGGTGTGTGACACCAAGTCTTCACCCTGCCGGGTCTCCGCACCATCTGGGATCCACAGCACGCCACCTGATCTCCACCGCGCCGGGTCCTTGCATCATGAGCCGGGAGATGCACCCACGCTGTGTCTCCTGAATCCTCACCGCCGCGCCTTGTCTCCACACTGCACATCAGTGCCGGAAAATGCACAGGCGCTGGGTCTCCCGAGTCCTCATCACCGCGCCGGTCTGCACACCGGTGCACATCAGTGCCGTAAACTGTGCACAGGCGCTTTTGTATGTCGCGCTGGGGCTTGTCACTACTAGATAGTGACGTTGAGCCCCAGGACCGACAAGTTGGAGTCTGGACTACCGCTTTCACAGTGCTGCGCTGTCCCTGGGACAAGGGACAGCGGTGCTGTCAGCCTGCCACTGCCCGCAGCATTACTTCAAAATTAAAAGGGTGCAGGGGTTCTTTGCTTGGCCCCGGGCCCCCCCAGCCGCCGGGCCCCATAGCAACTGCATCCCCTGCACCCTCTATTGTTACGCCACTGCTCCTGTGCCTGGATGGGTGAAGTTTGTGCCCACTTTTAGGATGTACGCTTCGGGCACTTTCTATTCTCATCTCCATGCCGACGTGGATAGTGGGGGTATAAAAAGGTCGGAGGACGCGTACCGCCGCCCCTCGCGGGCTCACTGCGCTCACCACGCTTCGGGTTCATGTTGATCGTGGGGTGGCGTTAACAATTGGGGGGGCCATTTCACACTTCAGGGTGGCTATTTGGGGTCTGTGGGCCATTTAACATTGTTCCCTATGTAAAATCGGGTCAATTGGGACATTTAACATTTCCCTTTATAACATCGGGTCAATTGGGACATTTCCCTATGTAAAATCGGTAATCGCGTCGGTCGCATCGCATGCGATTTTTTTGGCCGCATGCGATGCGACCGACGCGATTTACATTTTACCATGCATTTCTATGTAAAATCGTGGACATCGCATCGGTCGCATCGCATGCCATTATAATGGCATGCGATGCCCGCGATGGGCGCCGTTCTAGGAAACAAGTACCTTTATTTTTATGTATGGGGGGGTGTGCACAAAATTGTAATACAATGTGTGTGATTTGGGGTGTACAGTATATATACTGTATATATCATCATTGGGGAGCCTGTTGCTTACCACCCCCAATCTTTGCTCCTATGCTGAAAGTGGCATATATTTTAAATGTGGTGCAGGCAGGCAGCCTATCAGAGCTCGCAGACCAGTAGCCACAGTTAGTGATGCTCATGACCTGGCGCTCCCATATTTGAAATATCCACCAGCCACAGAACCTCTGCATAATGTGACATGGGCATTACGGTGTGCAATATAATGTGACATGGGCATTAAGGTGTGCGGCATAATGTGATATGGGCATTACGGTGTGCAATATAATGTGATATGGGCATTACGGTGTGCGGTATATAATGTGACATGGGCATTACGGTGTGCAATATAATGTTACATGGGCATTACAGTGTGCAATATAATGTGATATGGGCATTACGGTGTGCAATATAATGTGACATGGGCATAACGGTGTGCGGTATAATGTGACATGGGCATTACGTTGTGTGGTATAATATGACATGGGCATTACGGTGTGCAATATAATGTGACATGGGCATTACGGTGTGCAATATAATGTGACATGGGCATTACGGTGTGCGGTATAATGTGACATGGGCATTACGGTGAGCGGTATAATGTGACATGGGCATTACGGTGTGCGGTATAATGTGACATGGGCATTAGGTTGTGCAATATAATGTGACATGGACATTACGGTGTGTGGTATAATGTGACATGGGCATTACGGTGTGCGGTATAATGTGACATGGGCATTACGGTGTGCAATATAATGTGACATGGGCATTACGGTGTGCAATATAATGTGACATGGGCATTATGGTGTGCGGTATAATGTGACATGGGCATTACGGTGTGCAATATAATGTGACATGGGCATTATGGTGTGCGATTATAATGTGATATGGGCATTACAGTGTGCGGCATAATGTAATATGGGCATTAAAGTGTACGGCATAACGTATGAGGGGCATTATGGTGTTATTGGTACTATTATGTGACCATGCCCCTTTTCCATGAAGCCAAATGAATTCTTGTTTTTCAGTATAGGCACCAAAATGTCTAGTTACGGCACTGGCGGGACTTGTTCCCATTTCGCAAAAGCTCCTGCCTCACCTGTCACTAACCTCACCGCACGTCACTGGTACGGTATCATGATACCTGTGACAGTGGGGGATTTTCCAGTAAATATATCCCACCAGTGGTGTTGCAAATTCTCTTTAAGATTTCTGGTTACATGTTTAAGCTCTTGTCCTTCGATTATTGTTTGCATATGTGCATTCCTGGTACCTGGTTCTTCCGTTAAGTGCTCCTCTAATATCTTACTGTTATGTTTTATATTAATAATTGGCTGTATGCTTATAGTAATATTATGTGTTGGTAACCTTAAAGGATGAGATTCTTGGTGGATATGATCTTCCTGATCTTTGTAGAATATGTATGTCTGATTCCTCCAGATCAGGTGTGTCACATTAAACAAGCATCCAGAAAATGGCATGGGCCAATCATATTTCTCTGCAGTTCCCTTATCACTGGTAATTCTACATACTGTTTGTGGGGCTACCTCAATGAACAAATCATCCTTAGGATCAACTGCACACATTGGTTGGGTGTTCTAATTGACAGGCCTCTGGTACACTTGTAGATTGTGGGCATATTTTACCTTTATCTGCATCTATACATAAGGACAGGTCTTATTCCTGTCCCATGTATTTTCCTTTAAACCCTGGAGTCCACAATTGTACATAACCTTCCGGTGTACTTAAAGGTATTACTAGGACAGAGAATTTATCACATTATTTCAATACTGGATATATTTCAACTGTGCAGTGCACCGTTGGTTTGTACAAGTGACACTGCCCTGTGGTTTTATCCACAGCTGGTTTGAGATATTGAAGATACGCCTGTACATCACCTATGTATACACATATATACACACATATACTGTATACAAGATATATACAATTCAAAATCCTAGGTCAATGAGGTGCATGTCCAAATCCAAAATGTTCAAGATATATGAACCTGTGGGATCCGTACACTTGATAATCTAGCGGTCGGGTGCCAGTCCAGAAATTATTAATAAGAAAACTGTGTATCCTTGCAGGTACAAACAGGGCAGCAATCCTTTTTAATTTGAAATGATATCCGTTTAATATCCATTGCTCAATGAACCAACAATAAAGGTAACGCAATGTTCAGAAAATGCAGCCAATACATAGTGGAACACAAATATATAGTCTACGATTTTATTTATTTATTTAGCACCTTCTAGAAGAAAATAGACAGAGGGCCTGATTCTGGTTCTCACTCTAATTGCCAAAACCATGTGCACTGCAGGTGGGGCTGGTGTAACATGTGCAAAGAGACTTACATTTGAGTGTTGTTTTGTTTCTGTGCAGGGTAAATACTGGCTGCTATATTTTTACACTGCAATATAGATATCAGTTTGAAGTACAAACCCCACCCAAATCTAACTCTCTCTGCACATGGTACATCTGCCCCCCTGCAGTGCACATGGTTTTGTCCATTAAAGAAAGAATTTCCTTTGTGAGTGAACCAGAATCAGGGCCAGAATCTGATTGGTTGCCCATAGCAACATCCCATTATCAATAGAACTCCCATCTTAGTAAATAATCCCAGAGAGTGATACCCCTTTCAGACCGTACTTTTTACCCGGTATTTTGCACTTTTTTTACCATTTCAAAACAGTAATATGTTCAGTGTGAAAGGTGCAGAGTGAATTTACCGGATCTATAAAACTGGTATTTCTAAACGGTAATAAAGCAGTGTTTTACCTGTTTCAGACCCGGCTTTTTTCATCCACTGTTTTCTATGGGTTTAAATGGGTTCAATGTTGTGAAGGGACAAAAATATCATTGAAATACAGTTTAAGGACAAAAACTGCATTGAAATATAGTTTAAAGATATGCGGTGTTAAAGGGGTTTTAGCTGACTGACCCATTTTTAGAAACGTTTAAAAATACCGGGTCCATGTCGTTTTTGCGGTGCGAAGGCAGCATGAGATAGACAACTATAGTATATATACATAAACAGAAGAAAACGTCAGAACTGATAGTATCTGCATTTGGAGGAGTTTCTTGTGCAGGCAGATGTGGTGAGAACGCAAGTATCACATGTAAGCTCCATAGGACCAGTGGAGGAAAGATTTGCTCACAGGCACTACATAGTTATTTTTTTTACTTCACTGTCAGATATTGGTAGTCAGTAATCATTTGAAAAATGATTGTGTTTGTGGTTGTATTCAATCTAATTAGTTTTTCAAATATCAATTATAGCATTTAAGTTGTTTATGTAAATGTTGTTTATACACCTGCAGACATTAACTTTCCCCAAGCCTTACATTCTTTTTAGTGATGTGGTATGTACAGTATAGCTGCTTCACAAGCAGACATCAGCCCTAAATTACACTAATGAGCCAAAAACAGGATGAAGCAATCTATCAGAAATGCATTTCTAATTCTGCAATTACCACTGTCATGCTCTGAATAAATTATGGAATATATATATATATATATATATATATATATATATATATATATATATATATATATATATATACAGTAATTTTCAATATTTAACTCAACAATATGTGGATTACATTGAAACATGACATGTTTTCTGCAAATTTATTTGCATGAATTATTATTACGGCTGTGAGAAATAGGGCATGAATAAAATATGCTTAAGTTTATTTTTATTTTTAGGAATGCATGCACATATAATTATGTTTTATGACATATTCATCTTAGTTATAACTACTATAATTCAGGAGACTGATAGAAGGAATTACATTATAATGTATAATAGGAAACAGTACTGGAACAAGACTTCAGACTCATACAGAAGTGGTTGCAGATGCATAAAAAACTTCAGATCTAAAAAGCTGCATACAAAACGAGCTGAGTTGGATGAACCTAAATTAGAATCCTGCTCTGCACCAGTAACACATGGGCCCTTATTCTGCCTTAGCCGCAAGTCTGCAAAATTTGCCGCCTGGCAAGGCCCCAGACGCCGCCCGCACGGTGGCCCGCCCCCTCGCAAGCCTCGATCCCCCACATGGCTGCAAATGAATTAATTGCTTAATCAGCCATGGGTGCGGCGGAGAAATCATTTGAAGGTCGGTGACCATCAAATGATTTTTCCAGCGCTCGCAGATACCACTAAGGTGTCTCTGATCTGCGAGCGCCCTGCGCGGGAAGCAGGTGGGCAGCTGACATTCGCTGATGTCAGCTGCCCCGCACCTGCGTCTCCGGGCTATTTGCATGGGCATACCCAACATCTTCATGGGACCGCCCATGAAATGCTGGGTGTTCCCATGGGCTGTGTCCACGCCCCCCACCCGCACTGCTAGGTGCGAGCAGGATGGCGAACATGTATTCGCCGGGCCCACTTGCACAATGCTTCTGCTCATGCGCAGATGCAAAACATCGGTCCCCCGTGCATCCGAATAGATTAGAATAGGGTCTTTAATGTGCACCAGGTTTACATGCAGCATGCACATCAATTTTCTGGTTTACATCCAGCATGCACTTCATTTATAGTACACTCACCTGTCTAGAAAGTTTTCTGTACATTTAGTTTGATTTTAACAATTTATGTTACTACTAGCTTTGGCTGTAACAGAAAAGTTTGCATAATAACAGCAGATATTATATCCTTTAGATGCATAAATGTAAGTAGCAGACATGTATTCCAAAATCCACCCATAAATCACATAACAGTAAAGAAGAGCACTGCAAAAAGATCAGTCCACAGTCAACCAACAGTCAGAATTCGCAACCAAAACCAAAATAACTGTGGTACTGTATTAGTCACATGTGCTCATGCATAGATAGCACTAACATTTGGAATGTTACTGTGCTTTGAAGACCAAGGATGGAAATGCTTGAGCTAGAGACATTCGGGACACTAATCATCTTGTGTGTGTATTTCCACAATGCTCTCAGGTACACTAAGCTTATCACAAGTCCAGAAACAAATCTAGAAATGATAAGCTCTTTCCAGAGCCTTAGCTGTAAAATGTAACTCCTCTCTTAAAGATTATATGCTACCTACATCATTTATGTTTCCTTAAATTCTGAATTTCAAGCGGTTGCTACCCAAGTGCTCTTGCTCATATTTGGGTGGTTATTCAGAGTTGATCATTGTTGTGCGAATTTGCAATCCTATTTATTACATGTTTACCTATCGCAGCACGTATGTGTGAGGCCCAAAAGCTTCAAAAATAGCATAACTACATTATCTAATCGCAATCCCTTCGCAATTTGACGGACAGGAAGTCAGCATTTGGGGGTGGTAACTTGACATTTTCTGGGAGCGCCAGGAAAAATGCAGGCGTGCCCAGGTGAATTGCATATGGATGTGTGACAGGATAGTGAAAATTTCACAATTCCGAGATTTAAACAGGTCCGGTTTTCACTTTGTCTGGGCAGCGGCTATACTTTGAGGATGAGAAATCAGGTCTAAATAAGGCCTTTGATCTAGAATAATAACACTTTTGCAATCGGGTTTAAAAACAGATGAGTGTAAATTTTATACATTTTTTATTGTGGAATGCTAATAGTAAATGTAAAATAGGGAATTGTGAACACAATAGTTAAATAATCGTATGTTAAATTAAAAAAATAATAATAATTGTGTTTATTAAAAAAAACATACAATTGAATACGATTGCAAGTACAGTATGAATCTTGAATGCTATCTGCAAAATGCACCCCAATTGAAAATGTTTCTGTAAATAATGATTACTGTAACAGCCTTCTGACTCAGAATCAGAAAAAATGAGGAAATTGCCAGAATCCATGTAGACTTTTTTACCATCATCTGTCATTCCAATTATATATTTCGTTTTGTTATATTTCTACTATAGCACTACATTATGTTATTGATCTACTCTCAAATGAGCATGAAATGATAAATACTGTATTATGTCCGCTTATATATGATCGTACTGTATGTGTTAAAGCTGTGTGACTTTGGTACTATACTGTGTCACACTGTTCTACTTTTAATGTTATTACTTAAAAGAAATCTGATTGCATTGTAATTTGTATCACTACATATATAATCTATCTATCTATCTATCTGCCTTTTATTTTGACTTAAACATGAATATGAGAAATTGAGATAAAGTGCGAGATGTAATTGGGTACAATTTTTGGTACTTGTTTCCTAGCAGGGAGCCCAGTTTTATTATGTAAGCCAACGTAGTGAAATCGCATCGCATCGCATTACATTATAGTAGCAGTAGCATGCAATGCGATTTTCCCGTTCCCGCTCCCTGTCATTCCCGCCCCCTATCAGATCCTCTCAGAAATCATTCTGAGGTGATATTCTGACAGGAGTAGAAGCATCCCTCAGAGCTGCTTGTGATTTATTGAAAGTTATTGAGATGGCTGCATCTATGACCATGTTTACGCTGCCTCAGACGGAGGAGGAGGCTATTGCCTTTTTTCAAGGACACGATCTCCTTCCAGTGGTGCAGAATTGCGCGAATGGCCACATAATGTGCCTTTCTGTGAAGGAATGCATGTTGCGCTGCTATGTAATAGCGTGCCGACTGAAGGTGAGCCTGAGAGTGGCCCACCGGCTTCCTGGGTGCCGCTTGTCCTTTGTTACCACGCTGCGGTTCATCTATTCCTGGGCCAAGGAGCTCACCTCTATTGAGTATTGTAGCCAGCAGCTGGACATTTTGAAGAAAACGGGGGACCTCTATAACCGCTGGATGTGGGAGGCTTGCGCAATGGACATTATGGTGCAGCCCCAGTAGAGGATCAGTGGACCTGGCCACATTGTGGAGGTAGACAAGATGCTGTTTGTGAAGCGGAAAAATAACGCAGGCCGCATTTTACCACAGCAGTGGATTTTTGGGGGATATTCAGGAGACTGGACATTGCTTCCTGAAAATGGTGCCCAGGCGTGACGCCACCACATTAATGGACTGTATCCTGGAGAATATAGAGCCGGGCACCACTATTTATACTGACTGCTGGAGGGCATACAGCACCGCACAACTGGAATTGGCTTGTTATCAGCACTTTACTGTTAACCATCGCTTCAATTTTATTGACCCAGCCACAGGGGTCCATACACAAAATGTGGAGCGACTGTGGGGCACATGTAAGTGGAGCAATAAGCGCCAAAGAGGCACTGCACGACACGAGCTCCAGTCGTATCTCACTGAATTCATGTGAAGAAAGACATTGGGAGCTGAGGACGCTTAACTGTGATTTTATTTCTTGTTCTTTAATCATTAATGTTTTTTATTTTAAAGTTCTTATATTGTAATTATTCTCATTAATTATTGTAATCAATGTTTATGCTTCATTAATGAATTTATTTAAGTAAATTACAGTTATTAGTTAACACATGTCGTCATTACTGTGTCAGCTGTATGATTTTGCAGGTGTGAATGTGTTCCTAAAACACCAGCACTATCCACGCCACCATGAAGCGTGGCGAGCGGCAGCTGAACTCGTCCTCCTGACCTTTTTATACCCCCACTATCTATGTCGACGCGTGCGCAGCGAGCCCTGTGAGGGGACGCAGATTACTTTATAAGTATTCCGCATCCCCTCGCGGGGCTCGGTGCGTTCGCCATGCTTTGGGCTCGGTGGCTCGCTGCGCTCGCCACACTATATAAAATCAACTCCATGCCGAGGATAGTGGGGGTATGAAAAGGTTGGGAGGACGTGTTCAGGAGGACGTATTCCGTCGTCCCTCGCGGGGCTCGCATCGCACCTGGTGCCCTGTGATTCAATGCGATATTTAATTGTATAAGCACTCCTGTGTACTTCATATGGACATAGCATCGCATCGCACAGCACTATATATGCTGTGTAATGAGATGCGATTTCACTATGGAGAATAGCCCAGTACAATAAATGCATACTGGGCGCCCTGCCAGAAAACAAGTACCCAAATCACACATGTCACATTTGCAATTTTTTTTCACCAAATTTGCAAATGTATTAGGGTGCAAGTTGGTACTTATGTAATATCTGGGCTCCCATTTTTCTTATGAGACCGCGTCCCCTTGCGGGGCTCGCTGCGCTCGCCACGCTTCGGGCACGGTGGCTCGCTGCGCTCGCCACACTATATAAAATCAACTCCATGCGTAGTTGGATAGTAGGGGTATGAAAAAATGGGGTACATTTAACATGGGAGCCCAGATAATACATAAGTACCTGCAAGTTTTTAGACTACACTAAAAAAGTCAGAATTCGCTTGGGTACTTATTTCCTAGCACGGCGCCCGTCTCATTGATTGTATGCCTTACTTAAGGCATACAATAAATACAATTGAAATGATTTTTTAATTGTATGGATCTCAACTTATGCATCTCATGGATCTTATGCATCTATAAGATGCATGAGATCCATGAGATCCAAGAGATCCATGAGATGCTATAAGATGCTTGAGATATCAGCCCAACACATACAATCTAGATCGTGGGCGCCGTGCTAGGAAATAAGTACCTTCGCTTGCACAGCACAGTAAACCCCCCTTTTCTCAATCTCTGGCTTGATTGCTTGAGAGTCTGCCTTATCTATATGGTGGTTTCTTTGCAATGGGGAACCACTGAAGAAATTATTCCTCCTTGGGCAGTGGGGCATGGAGGTATAGGTAGCCTTCAGGTGAGGGAGTTATTAGGGTGTAGGTGGCTCCTGCAACGCATACTTTCAAAATCTACCTGATGGCCTTTATTGAACAACCCCTTTGGAATGTTGACTACTATGTAGCTATGGGTTCTTCCTCCTTTGGAGGGACCGTCTAACAGATTAGCTTGTGTGGCATTCTGCAAAATAAATATATTGACATCCTAACATGTGCCAATGATTAACTGATACCTGGAAGGAAGAGGGGTTAGTGATGCACACCATTTCTCATCTCAGTAATGCTACAGCTGTTTCTCTGGGCTCAGCTGCTGGCTGTTGACTTGCACAGTAGTCTCATACACCAGTGTGCTGTGATGGCCATGATCCACTCTGCTCATAGGCTGGGGCTAGGCTACTGAAGGTGCCAAACTGGGTCACATGCAGCCACAACCTCCTGTACAACTTTATCGTGTTGCTGTATCAGTGCTGTCAGCGGAAAGCCATCTTCTTCCTGAGGCGCTACTGGGTTAGATCATGTGATAGCATTGCATGTGAGCCATGCACTACTCTAAGCAGCCGTGCAATTCCCCTGGTCACTGTATGCAGCCATGCACCCTGAATTCAGAGGCTTCTGTGACAGACCTCATTGCTGCCTGCTGATCATACTGAATTGCAGGCAGTGGTCACATATAGGTTTGTCTGTGTGTTCCATAGATCCTCATGCCTGGTACATTTGTATCCATAGTCCCCCCTGCTGCCAGACTTGGTGGAGATTAAGATAAAGGATACATGCATCTCTGGCTACATTTTTTTTTCAAATATCCAGGGCCAGACTTGCCTACTCTCTTGGAAAGGTAAGGATGCTCCCAATAATGTAGGCAAGCCTCCTGGATTTACCCACATTTCACCACCCAGACCATACCACTCACATCAGGTGTTGTGATGACTTTACTGCCCCCCTTGCAAAGGAGGCATCCAGATAGTCAACAAGTATGTCCTGGGTCCTTGGTCCTTGGTTGTAGCATGTGTTCCTTTGTTGGCCCCTTATCATTACAACTGTAAATTTATAAAATGTACTGATATATCCTTTTTAAAACTGATTAAAAAAAATAGCTGCTTCCACTTTGATGACTTTATATAATGAAATAGCAGTGTTCTGGCACATTTCAAAATTCTCTGCACAAAGTGATAGCAGAGCCTTTCATTGTCTGACAGCTTTAGCTAAAATATTTGCTTTCATTTCTTAAGTTTAACTAAACATACACATCTTCTGGATATGAACTCTTCAAGCTGTGTTTTTCTGTAGGAAAGGAACATGATTAATCGGTTTTAATAAAAAATGTATGTGAAGAATCCGTGCACAGACATATAATAGTTACCTATCTTAATGTAGAATATACCATATTGAAAAAAAATAAACAGAATGTTAACATTAAGGTGCTACAAGGTTACATGGTTATTAATTAGTACTATAGAATTAATTTATATATTTAAAGAAGAAATGACTTGAGCAGAGACTTATTGAAATTAAAGGTTAAGCTACATGGTATTTCTTCTCTCTGGCACAAGTTACATTAAATGCTATAAGTTTATGTTAATGTTAAATATGCATTATACTGAATGCCTTTCCAATGTCTGTATATGTGTCCAGGTGGGTTCCATAAACAGGGGCGGATTGGCCATAGACCTAACAGGGAAGATTCCCGGTAAGCCGACACATCAGTAAGGGTGTCAACCAGTGACCTTTTTTTAAGAAGCCTCTGTGTGCGCCCATCTTTATCCATTGTGGGCACCCATCTATATCCATTATGACATCTGCTACAGGGACAGGAGTGGGTGCTATCTGGGGTATTTCTGGTCTCTACTGGGGAGGGGAGGCCATATTTGTGATATTCAGTGAATTATGGTAATGTGTTGCTTGAATGGAGAATTGATTGATATTCCACATTTTGATTTGTCGCAGCATCTTAAAGGTCAGGTAAAGAAATAGGTTGGTGCTAGCGCTCTGGGGTTGCCGTAGGGGGTGGGTAATTTTTAAGAGTCACTGATGGTGTACTCTTGGCAGGTAGGCAAAAACTGTGGGCTGGGTGTTGGGAGAAGGTAGTAGAGGGCCGGTGTGGTCTGTAGACCTTAAGTAACCTGTCCCTCGAAGAGTGTTCTTTATATCAGGGGGACTTGAGGCTGGGAGTTCTGAGTATGAGTTGCTTGCTTCTGGGCTGTGGTGTTGGTACCTCAGATGCAAGGAGGATGTGTCAGATTAAATCAGATAACAGAATGGTTGCTGCTGTAGCAACTTACCCTTAGTCTTGTTGAATCAGCATGCACTCCTGTCCTGGATGTTTCCTGGTGAGGCGATCGGACGGCAGGAGGAAATGAATCAATGATGAAGCTAGTGCTTAAAGTATAGCACAATTTATTGTAAAAGCAAAAAGCAATATACAATTGAAAAAAGCTGGTGTACCAAACGCGTTTCATCCCATAAAGGGACTTTTTCAATGGTGGGGAGTGTGGTGTCGCTGGCCCGGTATTTATACTAGTGAGACTGGCGTTGATTACAGCGTTTGTGATGCGGCCGTCACTGCGCATGTGCAGGTGTCCGGCGATAGAGCCCGAAGTGTACTCCTTGTAAGGACCGGGGACGGCGCATGTGCCGTAATCTGTTTGTGAAAGGGTTGGCAGGGGGGTGATGCCGGCTGGGGATACGTAATGGTTGGCGGAAGTGCGTCGGGGTGTGACGCCGGATGATCCGACGTGCTGATTGGCGGGGTTGCGTATGGTCTCTATGTGTGTAGTCTGTTAATAGGCTAATCCCGCTATGCTGTGATTGGAGGGGTGAAGGGGGCTCGCTTCCACTCAATCATGATGTGATTGAAGTGGTAGTGTGGGCTAGTGTTGTAAGGATGAGCTCGTTGCCGGCATAGGTGACAGCGGAGTTGAAGCTGTAACCTATGAGCACGAGAGGGGAGATAAATGGAGCGGTAACAAGTAGAGATAATCCAATAGGTATAGAGATGGGATGGGAAAATAAGGTATGAAAGATAGGGGTTATTATTAATTATATTAGAGATGGACAATGTAATGGTCCTGTATAGACGAGGAGTGGGTAAATCTCGAACATGGAAATGGATTTAAATGGTTGCACGGGAATAAGTGGATATTTAAATAAATCAGATTTAATGGATGGATTTTAATGTATAAAGTAGAAACTTAAAAATTATATACCGAATGTGTGGATATGGAAAGGAGGTAACAGGGCAGGCTGGGACTGGGGGGGGGGGGGGGGGGGGGGGAGGGAGGAAGGAGACTAAAAATGGGTGGGGAGGAAAGGAAATAAAGGAAAAAACATGGGGGGGGGAGGGGGGAGGGGTGGAGAGCGGCCTTACGGGGGGGGGGGGGGTGTTGATGGTAGGTGTGGATGGATGGTATAGATTCCACAAGGTGCTGTGGGCTTGGTGGGAATAGGGTAATTAGTGGGCTGAGGAACTGTACTTGAAAGGTTGAGGGGAGCATCAGAAAGGATATAGCAGAGGATTGCCAGTGGTGCAAGCCATAATGGATCAATGACATAGCGGAAGAAAGGGGGGGGGGGTTTATGCCATATGAGTGGTGTCTAGACCGGTTTTCAACAGTTTAGGTAAAATCTCTAAAGGATTCTAAAGAAGTCTGAACCTGGTGATTGTTGATTGGTGGTGCACACATCAACAATAACTCCAAAAATCTCCGGTTCACCACCAACTACAGCCGCACCCGTGTAGAATTCCTTGATTTAGACATCAGCATCAGAAACAACCAACCTACAGACTAAAACATTCCAAAAACAAGTAGACGTTAATAGTTACATCAGGGCAGACAGTAACCATCACCCCAGCTGGATCTCTAGCATCCCACATAGTCAGTTTACCCGCATTAGACGAAATTGTTCTAACCTATCAGACTATGTAGAACAGGGACAAGACCTCCAAAAACAATTTCTCGAAAAACGCTACAACAAAACACAGGTTGACAAAGCATTTCAGGAACTGAAACAAAAACCCAGACACGAATTGCTTAAATACAAAACTAAACCACCAGAGACCACAAATGACAAAGTCTTATTCATCACTGGGTATTCAGACCTAGCTCCTAAAATCAAATCCATCATGCACAAACACTGGCACTTACTACACTTGGATGAAAAATTAAAAACCATTCTGCCACCCAAGCCAGACATTGTTTTTAGGAAAGCAAAAGATGTAAGACAAAAATTAGTAAAAAATCACCTTGACAGTACCAACACCTCAACACAAACCACTCTGGAGGGACAAGGGATTAGCCAGGGTTTTTTCTATTGTGGCAAATGTCAGGGATGTAACACCTTACAGTATAAACAAACAAAACCAACCAAGACCTTCCAATCCAATCAAACACAAGAAGAATTCACCGTCAAAAAAACACTGATGTGTGACACTAAGAACACCATTTATTTACTCGAATGCCCATGCAAGCAACAATATGTAGGCCGTACAATACGCAAACTACATGTCAGGATTAGCGAACACATTCGCAACATTAGGAAAGGACTACAGAAGCACAGTGTTTCCGAACACTTTCGAGTAAAACACAACTGCAACCCACAAGGACTTAAATTCATGGCTATCGACCAAACTGTACCCTTTTGGCGTGGGGGAGACCACATCAAGAGGATAAACCGCGTCGAGAGCAAATGGATTTTTGACCTACAAACCCTCCACCCATCAGGTCTTAATATAGACCCATAAGGTTACAAACAATTAACCAGAAACTTTAAGACATTATCTCTCACCAACAATTGGTGGCCATAACCACCAATCAACAATCACCAGGTTCAGACTTCTTTAGAATCCTTTAGAGATTTTACCTAAACTGTTGAAAACCGGTCTAGACACCACTCATATGGCATAAACCCCCCCCCCCCCTTTCTTTCCGCTATGTCATTGATCCATTATGGCTTGCACCACTGGCAATCCTCTGCTATATCCTTTCTGATGCTCCCCTCAACCTTTCAAGTACAGTTCCTCAGCCCACTAATTACCCTATTCCCACCAAGCCCACAGCACCTTGTGGAATCTATACCATCCATCCACACCTACCATCAACATCCCCCCCCGTAAGGCCGCTCTCCACCCCTCCCCCCTCCCCCCCCCCATGTTTTTTCCTTTATTTCCTTTCCTCCCCACCCATTTTTAGTCTCCTTCCTCCCTCCCTCCCCCCCCCCCAGTCCCAGCCTGCCCTGTTACCTCCTTTCCCATATCCACACATTCGGTATATAATTTTTAAGTTTCTACTTTATACATTAAAATCCATCCATTAAATCTGATTTATTTAAATATCCACTTATTCCCGTGCAACCATTTAAATCCATTTTCATGTTCGAGATTTACCCACTCCTCGTCTATACAGGACCATTACAATGTCCATCTCTAATATAATTAATAATAACCCCTATCTTTCATACCTTATTTTCCCATCCCATCTCTATACCTATTGGATTATCTCTACTTGTTACCGCTCCATTTATCTCATAGGTTACAGCTTCAACTCCGCTGTCACCTATGCCGGCAACGAGCTCATCCTTACAACACTAGCCCACACTACCACTTCAATCACATCATGATTGAGTGGAAGCGAGCCCCCTTCACCCCTCCAATCACAGCATAGCGGGATTAGCCTATTAACAGACTACACACATAGAGACCATACGCAACCCCGCCAATCAGCACGTCGGATCATCCGGCGTCACACCCCGACGCACTTCCGCCAACCATTACGTATCCCCAGCCGGCATCACCCCCCTGCCAACCCTTTCACAAACAGATTACGGCACATGCGCCGTCCCCGTCCTTACAAGGATTACACTTCGGGCTCTATCGCCGGACACCTGCACATGCGCAGTGACGGCCGCATCACAAACGCTGTAATCAACGCCAGTCTCACTAGTATAAATACCGGGCCAGCGACACCACACTCCCCACCATTGAAAAAGTCCCTTTATGGGATGAAACGCGTTTGGTACACCAGCTTTTTTCAATTGTATATTGCTTTTTGCTTTTACAATAAATTGTGCTATACTTTAAGCACTAGCTTCATCATTGATTCATTTCCTCCTGCCGTCCGATCGCCTCACCAGGAAACATCCAGGACAGGAGTGCATGCTGATTCAACAAGACCTAAGGGTAAGTTGCTACAGCAGCAACCATTCTGTTATCTGATTTAATCTGACACATCCTCCTTGCATCTGAGGTACCAACACCACAGCCCAGAAGCAAGCAACTCATACTCAGAACTCCCAGCCTCAAGTCCCCCTGATATAAAGAACACTCTTCGAGGGACAGGTTACTTAAGGTCTACAGACCACACCGGCCCTCTACTACCTTCTCCCAACACCCAGCCCACAGTTTTTGCCTACCTGCCAAGAGTACACCATCAGTGACTCTTAAACATTACCCACCCCCTACGGCAACCCCAGAGCGCTAGCACCAACCTATTTCTTTACCTATTCTCATTTAGGGGGTAACAGGACTCCCCCCTACAGGTGCGAGCTGCTAAGGGTTAGCCTCTCCCTTATTCTGAGCGCTGTACAAACAATATCTACTAACTATCGGCTCTTAAAGGTCAGGGGCCACCAGACTGTCAAGCATATTAAAACCAATGGCTTCCACACAGGTGCAGTGATGTATTAATGTTGTCTATATGGTGTTGGAGTCGCTCACGTGAGGCCACTGCTAGAAATTTTTCCAGGGCCACTTTTAGTTCCCAATCCGCCCCTGTCCCTAAAAATCAATGTTCCTTCTTTAAGATACATTTGTAGGTAGGGGCATTTTGCTTCTCCAGTTCACAGTCACCACAGTAAGTATTATAACTGTCCACTATTCTTATGGAACTTCACCTAACAGTGATTAGCCAAGTTCCATAGAAATGGCCAATTTATAGAAAGCATGCTTTCATCCAAAAAGATTGGACTGCTATTACAAGCTGACATTTTCATATAACAAAACAATGAAGCATCATTGCGTAGACATATTAGACCTCTTTGACATCAAAGAAGAATCACTAAACATGAGAAATAATGGGGAGCTGTTGACAAACCCTTTACTAAATGTGGTCCCAATCCAGAGAGACATTGATACTGAAGTTTTATAAATTATTATCTCTTAAAATACTGTTAGGGTATGGATGTATGTAGTGGCGGTTCTAGAGGTGGGGCAGCAGCACAGTCCAAAAGTCAAATATAGGAGCCACACCAATTGCCAGTGAGTCAATTTGGAATGGCAGTTGGTTTTGCTATCCTATTTGAATTTTGAACTGTGCTGCATCACCCCCTCTGGAGCCTACCATGGTTTTATGTGTGGCTTGATGCAGTGATCAGCTTGATTCTTTCAATATTAGTAATTTATTTTACCAATTTCACCCCATGGACATGTTCAGTGTAAACTGTACTCTGTTGTTAAGGGGTCATGAGTTTACAAACCATTAATATATTTCAATGGGTGCTTTCACATAGGTACTGCGAATCTAAAAATGTCAAGGATTTACATATTTTAATAGTTTGAGTAAAGGAAGTTGACACCAAAATATGCAGCTCATGTTGTATTTTATATCAGTATGGGGGCTCTAAAAGCAGGTTTAAGGGGTACTAAGCAACAGTTTTTCATTTCTGGTTGTTTTGAAGTTATTATTGGTGGGAAAATACTGTATGTACATCATTAATGTTTTTAGATTAGAAGTACAGGATAGAAATCTCAGATTTACTAAGCAGCACACACCAAAAAATGAGATTGTCGCAGAAAGATTTCTCAAAAAGTGTGTGGTTTTAATTATCTAGTAAATCAGATGGTATGGAATCACAATACATTTATAATAAGGGCAAGTATTATGCATTTAATAGGGAGTCAGATAACATTTATAATTTAAAAGCAGTCCCTCCGACCCCATTCATCTTAAAACCAATAACCATTCCCGGACCTCTCAACCTGGCTGGTGTGGAAAAATAGAGGAAAAATTATGTAGGGTTTCACTACTTTATCTTAACCAGCACCTGAGAAAAGTAAAAAACCGGGCAGCTGGTATGAGGGTTGTAAATCTACAAATGTGTCATTGTGCTAATACAGGGTACAAGTATCAACACCAATTGTACACCTATTGATAGATGGTTTATGTTAGTAAGACACAATTTTATTATCACCTCAGTATTAGAAATAGCTCCGTAATGAGTCATAAGTGATTTGCCTTGTTTCTATGGGAGTCTTTCAATCTGTATTAAACTTATCTCTCCCTTCGTTTGTCCATTCTTGTTCATTTAAAGTAGGTACAGTAACCAATGGTCTTTGTAATACATGTATAAAAAAATGAACAGTGCACACCAGACAAGCACTGTGTACAGTAGCAGTGCGAAATGACATTCTCAGAAATGTATGTATTTTGGATGCTGTTGGATGCTGTTGTACATTGAAAAATCAGGTGCCAGGTAAGACTAGATCAGAAGTAATATTACAATTGGTCTCGTCAGCACATACCTCTGACAGAGACTTTTTTTTAAAGACACAGTTATTGGTGATATACTGTATTGCCAAAATATTTCTTTTACTAGAACTTAATAAATTAAGGTCTGTCTCCCCCTCCCGCCCTTCATTGCAAACAAAAATATAATATACACTAGTTCAGGGCTACCACCTACATGAAAAGAACAGCAGGCAAATTAAGGCCAACACAACTAAGTAGTTAAGCCTAATATTGATGCATAGCGTATATTCCTGGGTGAGATTATCACACCTAGAACTTACTCCTTAATGATTATTGTCAGAACAGGTTGAACTTGATTTACTTATGTCTTTATTCAACCTTACAGATGAAGCTGCACTTATCTAGCAGGCCGTGTGGCAGAATGAAATATCTCGGCATGCTGTTCGCTGAGATGGCGTCTCACACTCTTGCCCATTGCTGTGAATGGGGTGATAATACATATGTATATATAATTACTTTATAATCCTTAAATATAATGGCAAACGCTGAAATAATTGCACGCCAACACAAATTTGTAAAAAAATGTATGACAATGCTTTACTTGAAAGATAGCTTGATTACAGGTATTTGCAAATGCAGACTAACACAAGAAACATAAAATTGATTGGCTTATACTTAAACAATAATTCTAGATCAAATAAAAATTGAAACCTATGAAGGACAGTGATCAGTCATTAAACCTCTTCATAGTTACCTCCTGCCCCCGTGCTTGCTTGTTCTTCCTGTTCTTCCTGCCTGCTCCTTCCTTCTATAGCTCTGATATTTAAACCTTACTCACATTAATTAATTAATCATAAGCATTGAGTCTTATTGGCAAGCTTTATTTTCAATCATACTGTCATAATTTACCCAATACACACCTTCATTGTTACTAGGGAAAGATTAAGTGGCCTTGGGGTCTATGCATGCATGGCCTTCTTATCAGGTGGTTTCTCATATTTTAGAGACTAGCTGGCTCTCCTTTCTCCACTATACTGTCAACATTGCATTCTTAAACTTATAAAATCAAAACAATTTTCTATAAGAAATCACTTTTCCAGCACTGTTCTGAATCTTCAGCCATTTTGTAATGTTTTTATGCAAGTCATAAAATGGTTGTTGCTTCTGACAAACACCTGCTGCTTAGCACAAAGGGTAGGCCTCATATGCTGGGGCTACTACCTTGTCCAACAAGCTAATGCCATCTGCAGGAATAATAACAGTATTTAAGAAAACAGAGTGTAATAAAAGCATATAATTATTGATGTGTTCATTTATTTTTTAACAGGGAGGTGGAAGCGTCTCACAAGCACGTGCATCCCACTCTTAGAGCTTTGGTGAATGATGCACTGAGACGGGATGCAGGCGGGCTGGATAAGCATCTGTACTTACTATGTTACTGGGGAAAGATTTATTAAGCTTGGTGAAGTGATAAATTGGCTGGTACTTTATCAATGGCCAATCAACCCCTAACTGTAAACCAGCCACAGTATCACTTCACCAGGATTAATAAATCAGCCCTATGTTACTATATAACGCTGTTTAACGCAGAGGGCCAAAATGGAGAGTGATAAACCACCAACCAATCAGCTTCTAACAGCCATGGGTTTCAAAAATGACAGTTATGAGCTGATTGGGTGGTGGTTTATCACTCTCCATTTTATTACTTTTCACACTTTAGTACATCTCTCCACAAGTCATTAATTTAAAACTGACTAAAATTGACTCTGAAAAACAATGAAAGTCTAAAATTGTATCTCCTCTACTAATAAAACTATTAATATAATCATCAACATTACACATTTTTTAAAATAATATCCCTAAATATTACAATATATGCAGCTGTTGAGAGACCTTTAGAAAATTCATGTAGGTAACCTAAAAATATTCCATCTCTCTTATGGTGCCCACACACGCACCGATCCTGGCGGTGCGATGCTATGCGATGGGGTGCGCGCTCCCGCGGCACCTCATCGCACAGTACAAAAATTATGTGCTGCACACTTTTTTATCGCAGAGTAACGCATAGCATCGCATAGCATCGCATGCACATCGCATGCACAAGGCATACGATGCGATGCTATGTGTGCTAGTTAAGCACAGAACACACGCCGGGATCGATGCGTCTGTGGGCACCTTAAGACTGAGCATGTACATAATTCATTTTTACATTACATTCATTTACATTCTATTGTGTGATGGTTATGGTACAAGAGATCTTGGGAAAATGTCAATCCACAAGAATTTAAATAATTTATTTTGTGGCAATGAAATTGTTAATAGAACTTGTTGTGGAAGCAATAAAGAAAATAATACTTAAGCTGTTGTAACAATTTGTCAAAAATAATAAAATTGTATTACTGTATGCTAGGACTGTAAATCAAGGTAAATGCTGTAATTAGTAACATAATGTGATTTAGTAAACATTAGTTCATTTAAATAAGATTATTTAGTATACTGTCTTCAGGAATATGTTCCCAACAAAGCAATATCTGCAATATCTGCAATATATATTCAGAATTCACAGTATGATTGCACTTTTACTTTATAGATATTTAATATGTTAATAATGTGTTTTACTTAATGTCACTAAAAACTGCCAAATGTTTAGTATTAATTTACTCAAAATGTCATGGCAGTGATAAATCCTTTTTTTATACTCTTTTAGGAGGTATCATTACTGCTAAACAGCTCCCATTAATTATACATTTTTAATTTTCTTTAAAAGTGTGATATATCTGAAAGCTTTTTTAAAACACAAAATTGTAAAGATAAAGATAAAGCACCAGCCATTCAGCTTCTACCTTACAACTTGCAGGCTTTCGGGGCCGATTTAGACTCGTTCGTACGGGTCCAAATTCGGCCCTGTTTTTGATCAGGCGAGTCTGCGGAATGCGCATTCACGTATATGCACATGTACAGGCACCCTGTGTGAATGCCTTTGGTAGGGGGCGGCATCAGGGGAATGTCAAGGGTTTTATGGGAATCCCCATGAAAATGCTTGCCATTCTCCTGGGAACGCAGGCATGGCATTGCCTGCTCTGGCCATGCGGCTGACGTCACATGAAATAAGCACCGCCCCATTTTTTGGCTGCGGAAATAGAAGTCAGTTGAGTCTGACTTTAATTTCCAAAGGGGAGAAAAATCATTCGATGGTCTGCGACCATCGAATGATTTCTCTCCTCTTCGGCTGAAGGTGAGGGGATGTGTGTTCTCGGGGGGTTTGGGACAGTGGTGGGGACCAGGGAGGCGGCGGCTGGGAGCTCCATTGGAATGGGCGCCTGAATGTCTGGTGCGTGCGCGCCTCCTTCAGATGGCTGTTGATAGAATCGCCAGCCCCTGCAAGCATGAGCTGCGCTCCATCTGTATCAGTTGGACAAGGGCTCACAATAGGCACACCTTCAAAAAGTCCTGCCTGGTCAAAATGCGTAAATTGAGGATATTTGGACATTTGGAGTATTTATCCCCATCCTTTTTAGTGAAAAAACATTTTGACGGTATATATATACAGTTTCCATTACACTGTGTGTCATATTCTTTTGAATAAAGAGTTTGCCATTTGTAATCAAACATGTTTGAACATTCCCCCAACTGAACGATAAGTAGGTAGATACTGACTGACAATGTTTGTATCAGGTTCCAAGGATTAGATGAATCCGTGCTTGAAGCAGATACCACTGCAGACCTGGGAGCTGTGGGTTTAAACCGGGCTTGATTAATGTAATTCTTTTGCATATATAACAAGGCAAACAACAATGGAATTTTCCCAAAAAGGTCTAAAGGAAAGAGGTTTCATGGAGAAATTACAAATGAATGTTTTTGAGATTAGTCCCTTTTTAAAGCATAAACAAAGAATCGAAGGAAAAGATGTAGACAAAGGTACCGAAGAATAATTCTTGTAGGCCTTGGGTGAAGAGATTGGAGTACTGGAAGACCTTGACAAGAGGTGAGAATAATCCTCGCTATTTTCTTGTGCCTATGACTGCTGGGCTTCCAAGTCAGCCCAGTATCAGCAAAGACACATGCCTGGAGACATCATCGTTGGTGCGGTAGCCAGGAGGAGAATCAGGGGCAGCTGTGTGTACATTACTTCTGCTGAACTGCCCCTTTCACTATGGGCTCCCTATCAGCGGTGGCAGGGGTAGTGCCTTATTCAGATCTCATTTTCTGATCAAATCCCACCCTTGACTAGCACCAGCCCCCCATCTTCGCATGCATTTGGCATGTCACACTACTGGCAGCAAAATACCCTCCATCCTGTAAATAGCAATCCATGCCACCAGCAAATAGCCCCCTACCCATTCAGCTAACCTATTGCTGATGCCGTGATGCTGGTATCTGCTGAATTAATCTAGTTTACTGGACCCACTCTTTATTTGCCTTTCTCCCTTTCTGCACCTTTAAACCATCTCTTTGAGTTTTAACTGCACCTACATACCTGGGGGCTGGCTGGTCCAAAGTCAGTGTGTACCAGTGGCGTGTGGTGGGGTGAGGCAGGTGAGGCACGGCCTTTCCTTTTGTACTAATGTATACGCTGGAGTTTGGAGTTTAGGAAGTATGTCAAAAATACAAATATAAAAAAAATCTTATTTTTATTATTTTAAAAACTCTGGAGTAAAAAGTCTATGGCAGGTGAAGCAGTGCCTCATCTGGTTACCTTTTCTGCACATCTCTTTTTAAAACTCAGCAAATCTCCCATCGCCCCTAACCCCCTTATGGAAGAACCCATCTTTTTCCACCGGGCCTCAATCCCTCGATGGCTTCTCCTTGGCTTTCAGCAGGTATCACCAGAATTCACCACATACATGGGGACTTTGCTCCTAAAACATTTGTCGAACTACAAGAAAAATACCATATGTCGAATAGCCTAAATTACCAATATCTACAACTTCGACATTTCTCTATTTCACACCAACCCGCACAACCCCGACAAGTCCCCTCCCCACTAGAAAGATTTTGCATATACAGGCCTACTGACAGTGGATCCATTTCACAACTATACAACTCTATCCTAATCACTAACGCTCCCGCCATAGATAGCCATGAACGTGAATGGGAAACGGATCTGGGCCGGCGCCTTGAGGAGGAGGTGTGGGAATCTATTCGTCTTGCAGTGTCAAAATGCTCAATCAGCATATCAATTAAAGAAAATTCCTACAAGGTTTATTCCAGATGGTATCTGGTCCCAACTCGCCTCCACCGCATCTATCCTAACTATTCAGATAGGTGCTGGAGAAATTGCGGGCAAAGGGGGACGTTTTATCACGTGGTGGTCCTGTCCAATTATAGGCCAATTCTGGAAGATGGTCCTCTCCCTCCTCTCTCGACTCGTCGCCCCTCCTACTCCCATTGAACCCATTAACCTACTCTTATGCGCCCCGATTGACCATCTCCCTAAGTAATCAAACAAGTTAATTTTACATATCGCTTGCGAGGCCAAACATCAAATAGCCAGCAACTGGAAAAATCCAAATGCTCCTAGCCGACAAGAACAAACTAATAGAGTGTGGTTCATAGCTAAGATGGAATATATCACAAGCTTACAAAACAACACTGCTCGTAAATTCCATTCTGTTTGGTTACCATGGTATACACATCACAACACCCCAATTCCTGATCACTCCTAAAACTTCTTTTTACATACAAATAACTTTTACCTATTGCACCACTCCACTGCTTGTCATTTTCATCTCCTTCTTTATCCTTTCTCCTCCCGTCACTGGGATCCACCCCCTTCCCTTCCTTCCCCCCTTAACTGTATACCCCCCTCAAACCGTTCAGCATATATCTGATCATACCATAAGATAAAACATGGTAGTACCAGCCTCTTCATATATGCCCACATTGCATTAAATCATACAACATTTCGGTCATTAACGTAGCTGAGTGGCCGATGGTTGTAATTACACAATTACCTCATGGTTCTCAATTCGCCTACGATTCCTTATTATAGTTATGTTTTATTGTTACTGATCCGACTGACCTATCACAAAGATCTGTATTCTCAATTACTACTTATGCTACCATATTTGTATGATTGTTTTACTGAACTTGTTATGTAACTTCATTTATTCAATAAAATTTACGACATAAAAAAAAAACTCCAGCAAATCTCCAGCAGTGTATACTGCTGCACATGTGTATAATGCCCAGTGCCAGATTAAGGTCTAAATGGGCCTGGAGCTGAAAATGATCATGGGCCTATTATGCGCAATAATACGGGTTGGGAGGCGTGACCAGTTTTATGTGGTCTGCTCATGGGTGTGTCTCTATTTGTGTAAATACTTTCTACTAATTATATATGCCTGGAAAAAGGAGGGGGCTGGCATAAGAAAAATGCAGGGAGCTATATTAGCGGTTGCCTTCCAAAGGTGCACCCGCATAATGCCTATGTCCTAACATACTTGCGGGGTGAGGCGGCACTCCATTCATAAAAAACATACTGAAGGCCAAAACTTGGTAGACAACATTTCAGCACCTTTTATGTGGTCACCTAAGTTTACCAAATCATATACCCCTTATACAAATCATGCAACACAATAGTAACCCCCTTATACTGTACTTCTTACACATTATGCCACATGAAATGAGCCAAAATTCACACTATGGCACATGGATTGAGTCAAAATTCACATTATGCCACATGGATTGAGCCAAAATACACACTATACCAAACAGATTGAGCAATAATGCACAATATGCTTCATAAACAGGGGCATTGCGCGCCAAAGGCTCGCATTAAAAATTACACCATAATGCCCATTACACCATAAGCCACACACCATAATGTCCATTACATATTATGCCAAACACCATAATGCCTATTAAAAATTATGCTACATAAGTGCTGCTTACCTATATGCTCATTGCCAGGGGTTCCATGATCATTGCCAGGGGTTCCATGCTCATTGCCAAGGGGGAATACATGCTTGCAGTAACTTGGGGACAGCCGCCGCCGGGCAGAAATGACAGCCGGGCAGAGAACAGGGGGCTGACCGGCTGTATTCAAAGCAATGCAGGTCCCGGCTATTTGAAATAATACCCCTTTCACATCAGAAAATGCAGGGATTTACCCGGACTGGCCCCTTTTACACCAGTCTAGTCCCTGCATTTTCTGGTATGAGGAGGAGAGAAAACTACCCCCCTCCCTTTAAACAACCAGCTATATCTTTGGAACCAACTGACCCATTTACATGTGGGCTTTGAATGATTTTCAAATGATTTTGGTCCTGTGAAACTGAGCCGTTTGGTTCCAGAGAAATCTGTCCTCAAACAACATGAACACCCATAAAATTAAATTTCAGAAACGAAAAAAATTTGTTTACCCCCAATATCTCTAGAACCAATGAACCCATATGGACCAGGTGGTATCAGATTGAAGGCCCAGTGATTTGTGTTAGACTGAGATCAACCTTGAGCTTCTGTGATGCCGTTGATACTGGGTGGGGGTCAGAATTAGCGGGTCCCATGTTATCCTATGGGGAAAACGTTCCAGGTTTGACTGGCGGTTTCTCCGGTTTCCCGGGGGCTAGCGACACGGGGCCGGGCTCGTTGGAAAGCCCTGGCCATCAGCTACAAAATGGGCCTATTTGGAGAGTGGGCCTGGAGCTGTAGCGCCATCAGGCCCATTGTTAATCCGGCCCTGATAATGCCCACATGTATCCCATGGCTCATATATTGTGTGCAAATCTGACTCTGACTCCAGGGACTAAGGAAGCCAATCCCGGGGCATTTTTTCAATCCCAGGATTCGGGGATTGAAAAATGCTCAATCCCGGGATTGGCTTCCCTAAAAAAAAAAAAAAATACCCGCATGTTTACTTACATGATGATGTTGCCGGGTGGGGTCGCCAGAAGAATGGGCGGGGAGCCGGGAGGGGTCTCAGGGAGCAGGAAGCAAGGAGCTGGGTGGGTAGGCAGGAGCAGGCAGGAAGCCGGGTGGGGGAGAGAGTTCACCATGAGCCGGGTGGGTAGGCAGGGTCTCCGGGAGCCAGCCAGCAGCACATTCAGCACACTTCTTGGCTGTCTGTGGGGCCTGCGCAGCGTGACCTATGATCTCGTCACGCTGCGCAGGGCGGCGCTTCCGGGTACAGGCGAAGTCGGGCAGCGTCTGAGCTTTGCTCAGACGCTGCCCGACATTGGACTGCGCATGCGCAGTCTAATCCCGAAATCCCGGTATTGGATACACCAATCCCGAGATTGAAATCCTGGTGTTTTGGGGGCCAAATCCCAGGATATCCCAGGATTGGCCACCCTACCAGGGACACCTCATCCATTTACCTCGCAGCACGTCCCTGGTGTGTACACATAGGCAAATCTAGGGGGTGGTCCGGGGGTGCACCATTTTGTAGCTGAGGTATGGGGCTTTCCAAGAGCCCAGCCTCGTGTCTCTAGCCCCCTGGGAACCGGAGATACTGCCAGGCAAAGCTGGAACGTTTTCCCTATAGGATGACATGGGACCCGCTAATTCCGACCCCCACCCAGTTCAACGGCTGCCAGTTCCCCCTTCGGCATCACTGAAGCTCGAGGTTGATCTCAGTCTAACCCAAATAGCTGGGCCTTCAATCTGATACCAGGCTGGATCCATATGGGTTAATTGGTTCCAGGGATATTGAGGTTAAACCGTTTTTTTTTTTTTCATTTCTTAAATGTAATTTCATGACTGTTTATGTTCTTTGACTGCAGATTTCTCTGGAACCAAACAGCCCAGTTTCACGGTACCAAAATCATTCGAAGCCAACTCAAAAGGTCTTCAATATGATACTAGTATCATGTAAATAGGTCAGTTGGTTCCGAAGATATAGCTGGTTGGTTAAAGGGGGATAGGGAGAGGGAAGTGGTTGTCTCTCCCCCTCACACCAGAAAATGCAGGCTAGGCTGGTGTATAAGGGGTCAGCCTGGGAATGTCCCTGCATGATCCTGGGACCATATTCCCGGGTAAATCCCTGCATTTTCTGTTGTGAAAGGGGTATCATTTTAAACAGCCGTGACCTGCAGTGCTCTGAATACAGCCAGGCAGCCACCTGCTCTCTGCCCAGCTGTCAGTGACTGAAACCCCTGCAGCTTCCGCTCCAATTCTTCTTTCACCTCAGCCCGCCCCCCCTTTAATCATGTGGTGCCGGCGCCCGGCGTGCTCCCCCGACGTCACGCACAACAACAGCGCGCACAATATTTCAAATGTCCACTCGGCAGTGGTGACACCGGGAGGGGAGTGGGAGCGTGCTCTGCGCTGCGCTCTGCTCCTCTCCCCATAGAAGCAGCTGCACCGCTATCCATCTCTCCCTTCCTTCAGCAGCGAAGGCTCATATAAAAATTTACAGTAAGTGGCACTTTTGGGGGCATTGCTTAAGGGACGCTACAAGTGGGTGTATGTGGGGGCATTACACATAATGTGTGGCTTAATGTGTAAGGGGCATTACGGTGTGCAGCATCATGTGTAAGGGGCATTATGTGTGCAGCATCATGTGTAAGGGGCATTATGTGTGCAGCATCATGTGTAAGGGACATTATGTGTGCAGCGTCATGTGTAATGGGTACTATGGTGCGCGGCATCATGTGTAATGGGTACTATGGTGCGCGGCATCATGTGTAATGGGCATTATGTGTGCAGCATCATGTGTAAGGGACATTATGTGTGCACCGTCATGTGTAATGGGTACTATGGTGTGCAGCATCATGTGTAATGGGTACTATGGTGTGCGGCATCATGAGTAATGGGTACTATGTTGTGCGGCATCATGTGTAATGGGTACTATGGTGTGTGGCATCATGTGTAATGGGTACTATGGTGCCATCAAGCAAGAACCCCCTAGCAATGAGCACGTAGGTAAGCAGCACTTATGTGGAAAATATGTAATGGGCATTACGGTTTGTTATACAGTATGTAATGGGCATCATGATGTGTGGCACAATGTGTAATGGGCATCATGATGTGTGGCCTTATGTGTAATTGGCATTATGGCGTGTGGCTTTATTTGTAATGGGTATTACAGAGTTTGCTAAAATGTGTAATGGGCATTACTGTGTATGTTCTAAAGTGTAATACCCCACCCCTTTTTGTGATGCCACGCCTCCTTCCCATGAGGCCACATTCCCTTTTGTCGCGTGGCTACGCCATGCAAAGGTCCCCCTACTATTGTGTCTAGTTCTGGGACTACCCATTACCATAATTCTAGATTTGCCTATGTGTGTACACTCATCATCTTGTGTACTTGGCCTCCATTACAAGGAAATTTCGGTACTTATATGTTAGTTGGGCACCCACTTTACATACATACGCATGCGGAAGAAAATCGCATCGCATGTTCTGTTTTCCGATGCAATCCCAGTGCTTTATATGCATATAGTTTTGATGTATGTCTATAAATTATCGTAACTATGTTTATGGTAACTAAGTTACTATGGTAATTATGAATATATTTACGTTAAGTAAATAGTGAATGTGTTCCTAAAACCACACCACGGTCCATGCCAACCCAAAGCGTGGCGAGCGGCGGCGGAATCTGTCCTCCCGACCTTTTCATACCCCCACTATTCATGTCGGCACGGAGTTGATTTTATACTTTGCATGTATTCAAGCTTCGTGCACGGTAATAAGCACCGGGGTGCGATGGAATACCGGTGGAAATTTATAAGAAATAGGGAAAAAATAGCTCCCTGGTTAACTGCCCTGTTTAATTACAGCCTGGAAGACAGTAGACTACCTGAATCAATGGATGAAGAACTAATAGTAGTAATCCCAAAGGAGGATACAAATCTTCATAAACCAGAATCATATAGGCCAATCTCCTTAATTAACATTGATTCTAAAATATTAGCAAAAGTACTAGCCCACAGAATGGAGAAAGTATCTAGTAGTGTCATCCACCCGGATCAAACAGGGTTCTGTAGGGGTATGATTATGAGGGAGAACATTAGAAGATTTTATACAAATATACAGATAAAACAAGAACAGGAAAGTGTAAAGGCAGTAATATCACTAGATGTGGCAAAAGCTTATGCTTATGGACATACCTGTGGACTCTTCTGGAAAAATATGGGTTCGGCCTAAATATATAAAGTAGATTCAATTATTATAAAGGGAACCTAGGGCCAGAGTCCAAATTAATGGATTCAGCACAGAACCATTCGGTTTGACCAGGGGGACAAGGCAGGGGTATCTGCTATCCCCTGCCTTGTTTAACCTGGCATTGAACCCTTGGCCTTTATATTAAGAACTACCCAATAACTGGAGTGGTTCAAATAGGGAGAGGAGAGAGAGATAGAGAGATTATTTCAATGTATTCAGACGACATGCTAATATATCTATGCAATCATATAGTAGAATTGCCAGCAGTATTAAAAATAGTTGAAACCTTTGGGAAATACTCTGGGTTGAGAATTAACTGGGGGAAGTCCAATGTAATACCTCTGAGTGGGAACAGGGTAGTAACGGAGGGTCGCTGAAATAGGTGGATGACACGAAATACCTGGGGATTAGAGTATCCAATAAGGCTGAGGAATTTACAAAACTCAATATGGAACAACTCATTTAGCTATACCAGGGTAAGGTCCGAACCTGGATTAGATTACCCCTGACGGTAACAGGCAGGATAAACCAGATAAAAATGGTGATACTACCAACATTTCTGTACGTTCCCCAAAATGCACCAGTGTACGTACCAATGAGTATATATATATATATATATATATATATATATATATATATATATATATATATATATATATATATAGCTCGGTTGTCTGGCACTCCAGAGAAGTAGGCAAATGCCGTGGTGCCTCCTTAATTAAGGTTGTAGTACTCCATTTTCAATCCCCAGAGGGAAGAAGACAAGTGGCACTCAGCGGGCTTCCTTTAAAGTGAAGTGGCTTTTATTCCATCAACATGGATAAATACAGGGACGTCGTGTTGACGTTCAAGGCCGACTGGCCTTTTCATCAGGACGTGTAGGTTCCCAGGTGCATAAAGTGCTGTAGTGATGTTGTGCAAAAATAAGTGTAAAAGTGTCTTACCTTTTATAGCAGACTGCGTGTGATTCTGCAGAATCACTGCGGCGTGCGGGAGACGCTGGACCGGAAGTGCTAGTGACGTACTTCCCTCCCGGCGTGCAGTTCCCTAGCAACAACATGACGCTTGGTTGACCACTTCCCTGGCGCCCGTGTAGCTGGTTACCTGGCAACGCAGTTTGTTTTCAGTCTCCTCGCTCATTCCGGATATCTTGTCATTCTCCGCTTTCTTCTAACAGTTCTGTGCAAGAATCAAAATAATTAAGACCAGCAATAAAAAAACAGCTGGATATAAAGTGACATATGCAAATCTATCTATAAACAACACGCTAAAAAGCAGTCCGCTATTTGTCTCTTTTTTATATTTAACTAACAATACATGTGTAAAGTGAACGGGTAAAAACTACATAGATTTCTCACAGCTAATTATTCTTAATAACAGTGCTGTGTTTCTTAGGGCAGCTACTGTAATTTGTATGTATATCCACACCTCACTTTAAGCACCTCCCCTTACAACACTTGGGGCACGCCCAGTGTCACATGTTATCAACCAACATAATTTAAAATTGAACACAGTATGCTTAATTATAGAAAAACATTCCAGGCTATCATCTCGTTCAAGCCTATGGGTGCCAATGCATTCAATCTATATATCCACTCTGATTCCCTCTGAGACAATAATTTTTGTCGGTCGCCTCCTCTTGATAATGGCGGAATATGGTCAATGATTTGACTCCTTAGGTCTGACAGAGTGTGTCCATTTTCCCGAAAGTGTCTCGCTACGGGTTGGTCTACCTGTTTGCCTTTGGTATTGGACAATATGGCTGAACGGTGTAATGCCATTCTCTCCCTAAAAGTTCTGATCGTTTGACTACGTAGATTTTGCTGCAGGGGCATCTGATAGTGTAGATGATGTATTGAGATCTGCAGTTGACAACATGCCTGATTTGAAACTGTTTACCCGTCTGTGGGTGCTTGAATTGATGTCCAGTCTCCATAGTCTTGCAGGTTGTACAAGAGGGGCATCTATAACAGCCAGGCTTTTTTGTTTGATCATTAAATAAAGTGGGACTTGGCTTAGGGATGATGTTGGTTTTGACTAACATGTCCTTTAGGTTTTTACCACGTTTGAAACTAGGCATAATAGATTTTCCTTTGAAGATTGGTAAGGTCTTGTCACTTGAGACGATTGGCCAGAGTGCATTTGTTGCTCTGGTTAACAATTGTGTAGCTGGAGTAAATTTTTCTTGCATGGTTGTTAGGTTTTCTTCTAGCTCAGATGGTTCGCTGGTAATGCGGGCGACCCTAATCATTTGAGACTTCGGGAGGCCCTTTTTGAGTGCCGGTGGATGGTGGCTACTGTACTCCAGTAACGTATTTCTGTCGGTTGGTTTATGGAAAATAGATGTGGAAATTCTTCCTTCTTTCAATCTAATCGACACATCCAGGTAGTTGACTTGTTCCTCGTCCAGACAGTAAGTAAATTTTATGGGGCCCTCCCGTAAATTAATATCCTCAATAACCTTCTCCAGGGATGATGGAGGACCTGCCCATATCAGCAGCAGGTCATCTATATATCGTGTATACAGTCTGATCTGTTGGGAGATGCTGAAGTCTGTAAAGAAAAAGTCGTTTTCCTGTTCGAACATAAATACGTTTGCTAGGGATGGGGAAACATTTGATCCCATTGAGCACCCTGTGAGCTGTAAATAATAATGTCCATTATGCAAGAAATAATTTTTGGTGAGGGTGAGATGTAATAACTCCAAAAATAAAGGGATGTCCAAAGCAGAAAAATTCACCTTGTGCAAAAAAGTTCTCATAGCTGCAATAGCTTGAGAATGCGGAATGACGGTGTATAAATTTGTAACGTCCATTGTGCACAAAGTGGAGTCCTGAGGTATGGTGCCGAGTTGTTCCAATTTGAGTAAGAATTGAGTTGTACACTTTGAGTTGTACACTTTATTATTTACAGCTCACAGGGTGCTCAATGGGATCAAATGTTTCCCCATCCCTAGCAAACGTATTTATGTTCGAACAGGAAAACGACTTTTTCTTTACAGACTTCAGCATCTCCCAACAGATCAGACTGTATACACGATATATAGATGACCTGCTGCTGATATGGGCAGGTCCTCCATCATCCCTGGAGAAGGTTATTGAGGATATTAATTTACGGGAGGGCCCCATAAAATTTACTTACTGTCTGGACGAGGAACAAGTCAACTACCTGGATGTGTCGATTAGATTGAAAGAAGGAAGAATTTCCACATCTATTTTCCATAAACCAACCGACAGAAATACGTTACTGGAGTACAGTAGCCACCATCCACCGGCACTCAAAAAGGGCCTCCCGAAGTCTCAAATGATTAGGGTCGCCCGCATTACCAGCGAACCATCCGAGCTAGAAGAAAACCTAACAACCATGCAAGAAAAATTTATGCAAAGGGGCTATGAATACAATACATTAGAGCAACAGAAAAAAGAAGTCCTGAACCTGCCGAGAGAGTCCTTGTTAATAACAAGAGATAAAAAAACTACAAGTAATAAAATCCCATTTGTGTCAACATTTACTCCAGCTACACAATTGTTAACCAGAGCAACAAATGCGCTCTGGCCAATCGTCTCAAGTGACAAGACCTTACCAATCTTCAAAGGAAAATCCATTATGCCTAGTTTCAAACGTGGTAAAAACCTAAAGGACATGTTAGTCAAAACCAACATCATCCCTAAGCCAAGTCCCACTTTATTTAATGTTCAAACAAAAAAGCCTGGCTGTTATAGATGCCCCTCTTGTACAACCTGCAAGACTATGGAGACTGGACATCAATTCAAGCACCCACAGACGGGTAAACAGTTTCAAATCAGGCATGTTGTCAACTGCAGATCTCAATACATCATCTACACTATCAGATGCCCCTGCAGCAAAATCTACGTGGGTCAAACGATCAGAACTTTTAGGGAGAGAATGGCATTACACCGTTCAGCCATATTGTCCAATACCAAAGGCAAAAAGGTAGACCAACCCGTAGCGAGACACTTTCGGGAAAATGGACACACTCTGTCAGACCTAAGGAGTCAAATCATTGACCATATTCCGCCATTATCAAGAGGAGGTGACCGACAAAAATTATTGTCTCAGAGGGAATCAGAGTGGATATATAGATTGAATGCATTGGCACCCATAGGCTTGAACGAGATGATAGCCTGGAATGTTTTTCTATAATTAAGCATACTGTGTTCAATTTTAAATTATGTTGGTTGATAACATGTGACACTGGGCGTGCCCCAAGTGTTGTAAGGGGGGGTGCTTAAAGTGAGGTGTGGATATACATAAAAATTACAGTAGCTGCCCTAAGAAACACAGCACTGTTATTAAGAATAATTAGCTGTGAGAAATCTATGTAGTTTTTACCCGTTCACTTTACACATGTATTGTTAGTTAAATATAAAAAAGAGACAAATAGCGGACTGCTTTTTAGCGTGTTGTTTATAGATAGATTTGCATATGTCACTTTATATCCAGCCGTTTTTTTATTGCTGGTCTTAATTATTTTGATTCTTGCACAGAACTGTTGGAAGAAAGCGGAGAATGACAAGATATCCGGAATGAGCGAGGAGACTGAAAACAAACTGCGTTGCCAGGTAACCAGCTACACGGGCGCCAGGGAAGTGGTCACCCAAGCGTCATGTTGTTGCTAGGGAACTGCACGCCGGGAGGGAAGTACGTCACTAGCACTTCCGGTCCAGCGTCTCCCGCACGCCACAGCGATTCTGCAGAATCACACGCAGTCTGCTATAAAAGGTAAGACACTTTTACACTTATTTTTGCACAGCATCACTACAGCACTTTATGCACCTGGGAACCTACACGTCCTGATGAAAAGGCCAGTCGGCCTTTAACGTCGACACGACGTCCCTGTATTTATCCATGTTGATGGAATAAAAGCCACTTCACTTTAAAGGAAGCCCGCTGAGTGCCACTTGTCTTCTTCCCTCTGGGGATTGAAAATGGAGTACTATATATATATATAGCATCACTAGTATGGGGGGGAGGGTAAGCATAAAAAGAGATATGCTAATAAGGCAAAAAAAAAACAGGGAGGATTAGGTCTACCACATTTTCACCTGTATTACATTGCTGCTCAATTAACCCATATCCAATCATGGATACGGGGGAAAGAGTAGGTCTTGATAAACAAATTAGTCTCCCAGAATTGTGGTAATATGACACCCAGACAATCTATTATAATAGGGAATATAATAAAAACAAATAACCCCCTGATCAGGCAATGAAAAATTATATTGGATATTGCAAATAAAATAATGGGATATGAAGGTCTAGAGTAGACTATGAAATACCAGTGTGGGTTAAAGGGGTAAAGGGAAAAAAGATTGAAATAAGTGAGGAAGAAACTAGCGTCTCGTGGGGGAAAGTAGGGATAGAAAATATAGGTCAAGTATATCAAGCAGGGGTATTGAAGACCTACAATCAACTAGATGTAGAATACAAGCTACCAAGAGGGTTATTTTTCCAATATCTGCAATTGAGAGGCAGCCTGAATAAGAGATACGGAGGAAGCAATGTGAACATTGAGGATTCCCCAATAAAAAAAATGCTAGATAGGGAGAAAAAGTTCAAGGTGGCAGAAATATATAAGTTACTTGTAAATTAAATTAGGAATCCCCAAATAGATAAGATTAAACGAGAGTGGGATCTGGATCTGGGGGAGTTAAGTGACCAAGGGCTACGGAATCCATCAGGTTCCAACAGATCCAGCTATACATTTTACACAGGATATATGTTACCCCTGTTAAAATAAGGAAATTTGACCAAAACAAAAATGATCCTAAATGTAGGAGAACCCAAGGAACGTTTTTTTTTCACATGATATGGCAGTGCGATGGAGTAAAAGTCTTTTGGGAGCAGATAGGTTGTATATTAGGTAATCTGGATATGCCAGAAAGGAACTACAATGAGAAAACATGTTTATTGGGCATTTTGGCAACCGCAAGGATGGGGATATAAACAATCAACTGTTGGAGAAATGAAACAAAAAGAGAGAGAGAGTTCTGTAGTTGTAAAAGAGAGCGCCACACAACTGGAAGAATTATAGTTAAAAAATATATACATATTTATTTACTTGATGCAATCAATAGAAAATATGATTTATAAAACATCACTGTATACAGACTTAAACATGCATACATAACATAACAAATAAAAAAACAAATAAAAAACAGCTCCTCAATATCTACTTTGAAAAAACAGATGATGTTAATCTGTTATAACCAGCTCCGGAGTGGTATTTAATAGAAATGAAAACTCATTGGGCGATAGAGTCTCTCCAGAAAGGGAGGGATTGGTATTGAAATGTGTTGGTTAACAAATTGGCAGTTCTCAAAGCCTTGGTTTGTTTAAACAGGATGGCGGAATTGGCCAGTAGCGGTAGTAGATATGCCCACTTGAATATAATCAAAGGGTGGTTTATTGTAAACCCATATGCCGGCAATACCTCAATACAAGAGTAGTTGTCTCCTTGCCACAGTCACACAATGATGGTATCAGGGATGCGGCTCAAGCTACACCCGCTAATGCGGTCAGCAAAAGCCGGCTGGCCGCTGAGATGATTCGGCAGGGAGCGAGCCGCAAACACAGAATGCGTGGTGTCTGCTTATTATATGTTGACACAGTATTGCACTTTTATTATTAGTCTGTTAATCAACTGCAGCCATATATATCTTTGTATCTTTATATAAGATGTGTATTCTACTTCACATGTGATGTTGCTATGGGCAACCGATCAGATACTGTCTACTATCTTTTAGAGGGTGCTCAATAAATAAGAAGTAGATTCTGATTGATTGCCCATAGCAACATCACATGTAGTAAATTTTCCTCTTTGTGTTGTGGTTACAAAAGCTTTTATAGCCACCTGTATTGGATGCGTTATAAGCACAGTGCTATGAGCACTATAAACAGATGGTTACAGGGATATGTATGGAAGAATCCTAATCCTTTAAAAAATGTGCTGAATAATTAATCTAGAGCAAATATCATGCACAAGGCATGTGAGCAGCACTATACCATAAAAAAATATTATTTTTAAGTGTTTGGAATAATGTTAAATTTTACTTTTGTTAAAGAGTGACCACCTGTAATTCAAGTACAATTTGAATAAAACATTTAAAGGTTAAAATCAAATAATATAAATTCCACACCACAGGAAATGGAAATAAAGGTTTGGGTATATGCCCGGAACAATTTTTAAGTCATAGGTAAGTGCACATTACCGGTTCTTGTATACCCTTGTATATATAGGTGTTTCACTTTTCATGGAATAGTTATCCTCACTGTAGGCTCCCGCTGGAGGTGGTGTACAGAATTACGCACACAGATACTGATGTCCTCTTGTGTATGTGGCAAGATGGAGTGTGTGCCACCGGAGGAATCCACAGAGCGGTGTCCGCCTATTGTAAAGCAATGATGGATGAAGAGTTGAGGCTTCCGCCCACAGGACTAAAGTCCTCTTACGTGGATGACTAGTTGGATGGTAGAGTCACTGGGGGGATCCCATTAGCGGTGTCCGCCAGATATGAAGTAATATTGAGGTAAATGGAAAATTGTAGCAGGAGTCAGGGTATCCACACCAATAGATAGTTCACAATCAATAGTCCTGGGCAGGGAACAAAGCATCTAACGCGTTTCACTGCCAACTGCAGCTTTATCAAAGGTGTTTAACAGTGTACCTGGTCTGGGTATATATACCTTTCTTAATGATGAGATGCATAACATGTGACGGAAGTGACGCCATCTCTACATCTTCAATACGCATACAGTATGCGCTCCTATGTCCCCCTTCTATATCTCGTCCTGTCTATCTCACCACACTACTTCCTTATCCACCACCACACCTATCCTGGTACCACAATGAATGTGTAGGCATGATATTGAGTACAAACCAGTTTTTATCTATTAAATCAGTTCCGATCATGTGACCAGACCCACAGCGTGCTGTAATGTTCTTTTTTGTTTATTATTTATTTTTTTATTAAAACTTTGCTGAGATTTTCGATAATGTACGTCTGCCTCCTATTAGAATGTAAATTAATATGAATTTCACTTAATTGTATTAGTGTTTGGACCACACACATTGTATCCATCTCATCATTAAGAAAGGTATACATACCCAGACCAGGTACACTTTTAAACAAATTTGATAAAGCAGCAGTTGGCAGTGAAACGCGTTAGTTGCTTTGTTCCCTGCCCAGGTCTATTGATTGTGGACTATCTATTGGTGTGGATACCCTGACTCCTGCTACAATTTTCCATTTACTTCAATATTACTTCATATCTGATGGACACCGCTCATGGGATCCCCCCGGTGACTCTACCATCCAACTAGTCACCCACGCGAGAGGACATTAGTCCTGTGGGCGGAAGCCTCAACTATTCATCCATAATTGCTTTACAATAGGCGGACACAACTCTGTAGATTCCTCCGGTGGCACACACTCCATCTGGCCACATACACGAGAGGACATCAGTATCTGCGTGCGGAAGCTTGTACACCACCTCCAGCGGGAGCCTACAGCTCCGCAACAATTGTGAGGATAACTATACAAGGGTATACAAGAACCGGTAATGTGCACTTATCTATGACTTAAAAATTGTTCCGGGCATATACCCACACCTTTATTTCCATTTCCTGTGGTGTTGAATTTATATTATTTGATTTTAACCTTAATTGTTTTATTTAAATTGTACTTGAATTACATGTGGTCACTTTTTTAATAAAAGTAAAATGTAACATTATTCCAAACACTTGCCTTGTGCATGATATTTGCTCTATTCTTTCTAGTGGGGACCGACTTCCCCCACATTTTTGAGCAGCTGCTTTATAAGAATTTCAGCTACTGTCCGATGCGCCTGATTATTCCTTGTGAATTTTCCGAATAATTAATCTATACTGTACTACAATATATTTTCTCTATGGTTATATACTATTATTTACATACTGGAAAACAATCAACAATTTCCTAAAAGACCGATGCACAGTACAAAACATCATTGATTAGAACGGGTAACAAAATGAACTATTGGGGCATATGCAATAGCATCCAAGTTTGCCAGAGGTGCAAACATTTTTTTTGGACTTTTTTTTAAAGTGGCAATCATTTACAAGAAAAAACATACTGAGTTTGGCCAGCATCCTGCACCTCTGGCAAACTAAGATGCTATTACACATGCACTATTGTATTTATAAATGATTTACTCTATAACATGATACTATGTACTATGTATAGAACAGGTATGTTTACTTACCGTCAATTTGCTGCTATCCAGTACCAGATTTTTATTCCATCAAACCAACTTGTTGGATGTTTGGAGAAAAGTTGGTCTGATGTATGGCCAGCATTACATGGGACACTTTAATACCTTGAGTAAGTAAAAAAGTGTTGAAAGAGGGTGATTGCAGGGCTAGAATATGGATACAAATCCCTTATATTAATGAAGGAGAAATCAGCAGAATTGTTTTATAATCATTGGGATATTAAACATATTTGGACCATCACACATCATTCAACTAAGTTCCCAAAGGCACAAGTAAGAGCAGCTATCATTTAATGTCAGTGAAACTTTACCATTAAAGAGCACTTGATTTTTAGAAATACATGGGAACTTTACTTCCTATTTGAATATGAGTAAGAGCACAGATCAGCTTTTATTTTTCAGTGCAATAGATCTTGTGTGATAAGATGGAACTGCTTTTTCTGGATTTTCCAGTTGAATCTATTGAGCTTATCCTTCATTATATTAATATGGGATGGACACTAATTAGGTTGCACTCTGCCTGATTGTTAGATGGACTAGTGAATTGAGAAAGAAACAAACATCATAGGACACAATGGGAACAGGGAACTGTTATTGCCATGTGATGTACAGGTATGAACTACCGTAGGTTGGCCTACCTGTGTATGGAGAAAGAGTATGTCAATCATGAATGGGTGATCATGATTGGTATAAGCATCTACGTACAATACTTTTTTTCATCCATCTGTGTTTTTATCATTATTTTAAGTTTTTAAATGTGAACTCCATAAGAACTCAGGTTAAAAAAAAAAAAAAATATATATATATATATATATATATATATATATATATATAATATTATATATTATGTGATGTTTTCATACTTTGAATGTTATTTTTTTAATGATGTCAATATGGAAATATTGGCTATTAGGGCAATACATGTCTGGACTGTTCACAAGAAAATGTGAATGTGTAGCAATCTGTTATCATTACTATCACAGTGGTGCAGTTTTACCATGTCTGGTGCTGTTTTATTTTGATTATACATCGAATGATAATAAATGATTAATTAATCCCTAGAGAATTAAGATCTAGCACGACTAGCGCTACGGTGTGGCCCTAGGGTCACTAACTTTTTTGGTTGTTTCTGTTATTTATGATCTAGTTGTTATAATTAAATTTGCAAGTTTTTTTTTTTTTTAAGTATCCTTTATCCATGATAGCAGACTTAATATCAGTTATCCTTGTATTTTTGGAGGACTGACCCAAATAGCTCTACATGACTCTCATGCTTCTTCGACCTTTGTGGTTATAGAGTTCTTATGTAAACATTTGTTGGTAGGGTTATCCTTTATTAACATGCAATCCTTACCCATGAAAAATAAACTACTTGAGTATTTTATATATTTTTCTATTTATCTACAGTGTGCATTTATTCCTAGTATTTACAGTATTACAACTTATTTCAATAAATAGATTTTGGCCTAACATTAAAGTTTTAAGTATATTACTATGTGACATAAATTCGCGAGCTGACGATATACTGTGAGGAAAATTACTTGAATACGAATCGTGCATGGATCAGTAGTCATATTCTATCAATGGCGTATACCAGGGGTTCCCAATCTCTTTCTAATTACGGCACCCTAGAGTATCAGAATTTTCCCAAGGCACCCCTAGGCCCCAAAAAATATATATCAAATTAAGTAGATTGTGTTTATATGTGCTTCTTAGGTTCAGTATGTGGTAAAGGGCAGGATTTGGATCTGATTGTACACATTTTATGATTGGCAGCAACCAGCACTGGTTTTGTCCAGAAATAATTGATCATAAATAATTTGAATTGGTCCTGGATGACCAACCCGAGGCACCCCTGCAAGTGTCCCGAGGCACCCCAGGGAGCCTAGGCGCACAGTTTGGGAACCACTGGCGTATACATTCATATTCGTTAATACAAATACGAATGTGCCATTAATACGAATACGAATGCACATATTTTCGGCATAGTACATGCCGAAAATATGAATAAAAATAATATACTAATAGGCCTTTTTTAGCCAGGTAATTTCCCCTTGCATCTCTAATTAAATCTTAATGTGAATGCTTATACACAGTTAAGATAGTATAGTTGTCTAATGAAATATTCGAGAGGTTTTACTTATTACTTCATTCATTCAAACAAGATGACCATTTTCTAAGATTTTGTAATAATTTTTTTATCATTAATAGTTAAAATATAAACCATGAAAAATGTAATAACAAAAAAACATAAACATACATTCATATGATTTTTTTTAAATAATGCAAGTCATAAAAATGTAACTAATTATCAAATGATTGTACATTTAAAGAAATGTAGAAGAGCCTGTGTAGTCAGAGAATAAAAAGAAAATGAATTTACTGTACAAATGTTTAATTTATTGCAAAAAAAGTAATTAAACAAGATAGGCTCCTGACACATTTATGCTTTGCCTGCATCAAAATCAATATTAAAATTCTAACCTTTCAACAAAGCTCGCAGAGGATTAACTGTTCTTGGTAATAATTACTGTAAGTAACCTTTTAGTTTAAAAATGGAGACTTACGAAATTATGACGTGTTTATTTCATTACGCGTGTGAACATCAAATACTGATCCAATGAGAAGAAATTGAGCTATACTTGAAATTAAAAGAAAAACACAAAATTACAAAAACACAATGATATCCCCTGAGCAATCAGCTTGTTTTCAGGGTCATTCACAGGCCACAGTACAGGGAGTAACCTAATTAACACAAAGCAAATTAACTCTGCATTTTATATCTCTTTGCAAAGTGTGTATGGTTTATTTAGCAAAAAATATAGTGCTTGTGTATATTAACTTATTTCTGGTAAACAACTTTCAAAGAAAAGGAAGAGAGTTTTCCTGATGCAATTATTCTACATATCCAACCTTCTGAAATACGGAATAGTCCGAAATACAGAATTTTTTGACAAGGATTGAGAGATTCACTTTCTGATGGTTCAATGTATATTAACTTTGTTTAATGGACAATATTTTTAGAAATATTGTATAAAATTATCTTTTGACTTTGTGCATAAGATGTATTTGAAACATAAATGAATTTTGTGTTGTATAGAAAATGTATTTCATATATACAATTATTAAAAAAATATTATATCAAAACCCTCTAGGCTATGTGTATAAGGTGTATATAAAACATAAATGCATTCTGGGTTTACAATTGGGCCCCATACTTAAGGTATCTATCTCATCTCATTATGAAATGTAGATGTTCCAAAATACAGAAAAATGTGGTATTCAAAATGTTTCCAGTTCCGAACATTTTGGATAGTAGAGACTCAATGTGTACTTCATAAGATTGTCCAAGAACTGTAAAAAAAAATAATAATATAGGGCAGGGGTGTCCAAACTTTTTGCAAAGAGGGCCAGATATGGTGATGTGAAAATGTATGGGGGCCGACCATTCAGCCTGACATTCTTTGAACCATTAATCACATCAGAATGGTCCTCCACTCTGCCCCATTCACTGTATGTCCCCCAGCGTGCCCCCATTTACTGTATGTCCCCCAGCGTGCCCCCATTAACTGTATGTCCCCCAGCGTGCCCCACCCACTGTATGTCTACCAGCGTACTGTATGTCCACCAGCATGCCCATTCACTGTATATTCCCTGCCTGACCCCCCTTCTCTGTATTTTCCCCAGCCTGCACCCATTCACTTTATGTCCCCCACTCTGCCCCATTCACTGTATGTCCCCCCACTCTGCCCCATTTACTGTATGCCCCCACTCTTCCCCATTCACTGTATGTCCCCCAGCATGCCCCCATTTACTGTATGTCCCCCAGCGTGCCCCCCCTTCACTGTATGTCATCCTACATGCCCTTCCTTCACTGTATGCCCCCCAGCGTGCCCCTCCTTTACTGTATGTCCCCCAGTGTGCCCCTCCTTCACTGTATGTCCCCCAGCCTGCCCCATTCACTGTATGTCCCCCAGCCTGCCATCATTCACTGTATGTCCCCCACTCTGCCCCTTTCACTGTATATTACCATAAACTGCCCCTGCTTCGCTGTATGTACCCCATTCACTGTATGCCCCCCTCTGCCCCCATTCACTATGTCCCCTAGCCTGCCCACCCTTCTCTGAATGTACCACATACTGCCTCCCTTCACTGTATATTCCCCTTCAGGAGGCAGATGCTTGGGCTCCCGGCTCCGCCCTTCTCCGCTCCGCATATTACTGGAGCAAGCTTCCCCTTTGCTGCTCCCCCCTCCCCGCACACTGCTGTCACTGTGATCGCGGTGGAGGGTGATATATAATTGCAGCAGCAGGAGTTGCACACATATTCATCTGAAAGACGCCAAACACGTCACAGTGGCAGCCAGCACCCCCTCACCAATGCAGACAGCAAGGTAAAGATGCACTCACCGGGGTCACACCTCTAGAGTCCTGTGCTGTGCGTCCCACGTCAGCCTCCAGCCGCCTGCTTCTGGTTGGAGGCTGCGGGCCGCTTGAAGTGACATCACGGGCCGCAATTGGCCCCAGGGTTGGACTTTGGACATGCCTGATATAGGGTCTTGGTTTAGGGCATTAGAAATAAGGTATTATGGTTGATATAGCAGTTTGGGTTAGTGGTTAGAGTTTATTCATGGGGTTGGGTTAGGATATTAGCGACCAGGTATTAGCATTGGTTTAGCAGTATGGGAAAGGGGTTAGATATTAGGGTTGGAGGTTATAGTTAGGGTCAGGATTAAAGTAAGGAAGCGTGTCATGGTCCTGTCCAGGGAATGTGTATGCCTTCAGCTGAGATCATGTACATAGGGAAACCTGGCATCAGCATCATTTTTGCTCTTGGCTATGGGACTTATTCAGATCTGAGCTCAGTTCAAATTTGTTTGAAAAATAGGAAAAACCATGTGCACTGCAGGTGGTACAGATGTAACATGTACAGAGAGAGTTAAATTTGGGCGGAGTGTGTTCAAACTGAAATTGCAGTGTAAAAATAATGCAGCCAGTATTTTCCCTGCACAGAAACAAAATAACTCACACAAATCTAACTCTCTCTATACATCTTACACCTGCAGTGCACATGGTTTTGCCAATTTTCCAAACAAATTTGTACTGAGCTCAGATCTGAAACAGGCCCTATGTGTGAATGCACTTGCTGTGGACTTTGTTATGGATCCAATAGGTTTCTCCATTGTTTTAGGGCAGCTGCTGAACTTATGATTTATTTATTATTACCAGTTATTTGTATAGCGCACACATATTCCGCAGCGCTTTACAGAAAATATTTAAACATATACTTCAGACCCTGCCCTATTGAAGCTTACAATCTATATTCCCTACCACATGCACATGAAGTCTAAATCTGGCACACTGGGTTGTGTGTGAAAATAATGCACATGTGTGCCACTGTCTGACTCTAAAGGCCCCCATACACTAGCCGATTTTGGTCAGATTTTGGCCAGATCAATCGGATCTGGCCGAAATCGGACCAAAATCGGCTAGTTTTGATGTCCCCTCAGATCCGATGCGCGGTCCCGTGCGCATCGGATCTGCGTCGGGTGGTCGGACCTGCTGCACGTCCGACCACCCGACTTGGGACCTAGTGGGGTGGCGCGGCGGTGGAGGGAGCAGGGGGGGCTGGGGACGCTGCGGGGGACACAGGCGGCATAGAGCCGGGCAGGGGGAGCCGGGAGCTGTCAGTACTGAATAAAAAAAAAAAGCCCATACAATGAATGGGCGGCCTGTGATTGGCTGAGCGCTCTCTCAGCCAGTCAGCAATTGGCTGAGAGAGCGCTCAGCCAATCACAGGCTGCCCATTCATTGTATAGGCTTTTTTTTCTAGCACTGACAGCTCCCGGCTCCCTCTGCCCGGCTCTATGCCGCCTGTGTCCCCCGCACCGTCCACAGCCCCCCCCCCCCTGCTCCCACCAGCAGCCCTGCTCTGTAGCCCCCCCCCCCTGCTCCCCGGGTTTTTTACATGTGATAAATCAAGACGATTTATCACATGTAAAAAATGGCACATCAAGTGCCAATCTAATCAAGCTCCCCTGGGGAGCAGCCGGGGAAGCTCAGGGGGAAGTCGGGGGCGACTTGTCCTAAGGACAAGTCGCCCTAGTGTATGGGGGCCTTAACTGCGCATGTCCTGGAGAAACAACAGGATAATATACTGTGAATTTTCCTTCCAAACTGTTTCTGATTAAAAAGTAAGCTAAACTAAGCTGGTGCCCCTATGATAGTGAAGTGCAAATCACAGCATGCTGCCACAGAATTCACTAGCTCTGAGTTGAAAAGCATTGGAGGTTTTCCCATCCCCTTAAGCTGTAGCAGCAGGAATAATAAGCAAGAGTTAAGCACCTGGAGTGGCAATTTTTTTTTAAAGACTACAGCCCAGTAAACAAAAAGGGGGTATTCTGGTTTACTCGCAAAGGCAAATTCCGCCTCAAATGGATAAAACCATATGCTCTGCAGGGGGCAGATGTAACATGTGCAGAGAGATTTAGATTTGGGTGAGTTATTTTGTTTCTGTGCAGGGAAAATACTGACTGCTTTATTTATACACTGCAATATAGTTCTCACTTTGAAGTAAAACCCCGCCCAAATCTAACTCTCGCTGCACATGTTACACTTGCAGTGCATATGGTTTTGTCCATTTTATAAGGAATTTGCTTTTGCGAGTGAACCAGAATAAACCCCAAAGAGTATAAAAAGCAACAATATGCAGACAGTTTTAAAAGATGATTTAATCTTTACATTTTCATTTGTCACAATCAAAATTAATAAAAAAAAATTACACTACTGTTTATGGCCACTACATAACCAAATAAAGGCATTCCCAGGACTGTCTTCACAGTCAGCCACATTGATCATTGTGTAGAAATACTTATCATTTATTGTTTGTAAGGGGGAGCCCCTGGGACTAATCACTTTGATTACTTATCTACGGTCAATACAAATGTCTAAATGTTGTTTTTCGGTTGAGATATTTTAGGTTTTTGCTTTTTTCCACCATCCGACAACAAATGTTGAAAACAATTATTGCATTTTCTATTTTTGATGGCACGTCTACATAAATGAAGATGATAATTACAATTTTATGTTATATTTAAACATCTGTTTATAAAAGCTTTTACTGAATACTTTAATGGTGTTGGCCATACTTTTCTAATTCTTGTACTAACTGTCATTATTCTATGTCCATTGGGATCAGCATGTGGTAAAGTTGCCTATTCTGAGGTCAGAGTCATGGCAATTACCCAGCTTCTAGAGATTCTGAGAGAGATTATATTCTGTTTTCTATTCCATCCACTTAGAGTAAGGGTGGCAAAACTGGTCCTCGAGATAAGTTCATGTTTTCCCCGCTACCTGTCCACCAGCTAGGTGGTCTGGAAAACTTGAACTATTGGTAGATCTTAAGGACTGGTTTGGCCAGTAGTGCCTTAGAGGCACGATACATTGCATAATAAGAGATTTGTTTTATGTTACTTTTCTATCATTTATGACACAAATGATTGGTCCCTTGGTCTAATTGATACATTATACCTTTTTTTCCTGCAATATGTAGCAAAAATGAATTTGTGTTACTCTCTGATGACTGTGTGTTAAAGGAATTACTTGTCCAGCTAGTCATAATTAGGACATGCTCCTGTTTGAGAGCACTAATCAATTTGTAATGCTTTTTTTATGAACGCCATGACCAGATACCTATTTGAAGTTATGAACTCTATTAATGATTCATGCATAGTAATGCCTTTTTTAAAAAAAGTATAAGGAATAAAAGTTATGTTTTAAATTAAAAACATAATATAATTTAGAAAAGTGTGCCTCCAAATGGAATTCCCCTTTTGTTGATTGCACTCTGCAATCTCCCCATGTCTGTCTTCTGAGTCTAAAGGCCCCATCATACACCTGAAAGACATTGCACCCAATCATATAATCTTGAGAGACTATATGATGTAATGTATGCAGATTGTGTGCACATCGTACAGTGCGCGGTCCCGCGGGTTGGAGAATTGGTCCTCTGATAGACGTGCTGCACGGCTGATTAGTTGGGATTGGGAGCCGATTGCATTTGCTTTTAAAGTCAGATGGAGGAAGTGCTCTGCTGCCCTCAAGTCACGTGACCCACACAGAAGCAGAAAGGAAAGGTGTGTTGGGTGCTGTGCTGGACTTTACAGGATGATGGAGAATGCAGGAGGTATGTGACTATGTCTGCTTTAAAGGAAGTGCAGTGAGATAAAATGGTTCCTGGTTCATAAACCCCCCTAGTAGGCCAGCCCCCTATTTAAATGAAGCTTCAATCAATACAAGCATGCAGCAGATGGATTTTATGATGGATTGTAAGTACATTGTATGTCCAAACACCAAGGACTGCCGGGGAGTTGAAGGGTAAATTTGACACATTCTTGATTGTAAGCAGGTCTTTCTGATGTACGGCTACCTTAAGACCCAATAATGTCAACCCAGGTTGACAAATTCACACTAGAAAAGGACCCATGTTCAAAGGCAAATTACCAGGCAGAAATGCTTGACCCATTAATATGCTTTGCAGTGTGAATACGGGGGTCAGACTGGACCCAGCATACAGTAATGAACACACATTCAAATGCCGGGTAAAAGCCAGAATTTTCAGACTACAGTATTTTAAGTCTGACTAGTGTTCAGTAGTCTGAACGTGCTATAAATGTTTTTTTTTTTACAGCAATAAACTGAGGATAAGGCTTCCCATCCTTTCTTGGGGTTTTCTTGTAATAATTTGGGTTTTATTTGCAAGTTCATTTGCTGGTGAGAATTCTGAAATGACATCTTATTTTAGATTTGGACAATGTTTTTATCGATCTCGTATACAAACTCCATTCTATTTTTTGTAGAACGTGCATTAATAGATGACACCTACTGTACAGTATAATGGATTTTCTCTGATGTTTTCTCTGGGTCCTTTTAATTATATACTTATTTTCATTATTTTTCTTTTCTAATACTGGCATTACAAGTTCTTATCATACTATCATACAATGTTACCACAGGGTTCATGACACATTTCCATTTAATTAACCACAAAGCCGTAGGCTTGTTTTCTAACCTTGCTAGGAAACAGTCACATCCTACTGTGTGTACTGCAAATAATCTTCAACTTCTAGCACCTATTAGACACATTTAACAATGCATCACTTGAAATGCTTTTCTGCAGAAAGCTCTGGGTTTAATAAAATAGGAATTGAAATGATATTTTGTTCTTGGGATAACAAAGTGTGTCGAAACAGATTACTATATATAGATGTTGGTCAAGCTGTTCTGTAAAGCTTCTCAGTATATAATTGAAATTGATTGCCCCCATGGAGTAAATATATTCTGCACAAGTTTCTGGAAGCAAATGGATATTATTAAGATACTAAATTGAATGTTATTTGTTATAATAGTGGTAATAACCAGTGTTGATTTTATAAATTATTATAATGATAATTATAGTAATAAGCAAGTAAGTAAATGTTATGTTAAAGGATAAGCATCTTCATTCACAGACCACTGTAGGCTCTCTTACAGCAGCTCATGATGGATAACAAGAAAGAAGTCATTGTTGGGCATATGCCAACGGTCTAGACAAGTAGCGCTAGTGCCATATTAGAATTATCTGCCAGCTATAAACTGAGCAGGTCACCACAATCCCTCTCCCTTCCCCTGAGTGAGAAACTTCATTTCCGACCATTCTAAACTTGATACACATAAGTACGTTACTGGAATCTCTAACTGAGGGGTAGATGTATGAAGCAGTGATAAGGGAGGAGAAGTGATAAAATGCCTGGTACTTTATCACCGACCAATCAGCTCATAACTGTCCCTTTTTAAACCCAGCCTGTAACTTAACAGTCAGGAGCTGATTGGCCAGTGGTAACGTACCAGGCACTTTATCACCTCTCCTCCCTTATCACTGCTTCATACATCTACTCCTGAGTCTAATGTGATACTCCAATAATCGGAAAAACAGGAAGATGGCCATACTATAGAACCACATTTTATTTTTACATACTTAAGCAATTCCCTATCAACACCACAGATTTACATGCTATGTGGCTTACAACTGATGTACAGTACAAGTCCAAACTGTCATTTGAAATTGATATTCAATTGTTCCCTTCTATTCCCTTTACCATTCAATTATTTCATATACAAACCATTCCCACAAATCCAAAGAATGGATGTCACTGAGATCCACAAACCTCAATGAGTCAATTGTTTTATCAAGACAACCCATTCCTGCAGTATAAATATTAGGTGGCATCTGCATCATCATGTATCATAAAATTAAAGAATACACTCGCTGTTGAGTTCAGTGCTTGGGCTCTTAAACCACACTGTCATCATCAATTTGGCAAGCTATATCAAAGCAACATTTCAGCAGCATTTGATTTATATCCTGTGGCAATAAAAGCTGCTGGTTGGACATCAAAATAGACAACTTGTAACAGTGATGCTTGATTAGTAACTTGTCTAGCACTTCACTGATTGGTCAGCTTGACTGAGCATTCTTTCAATATGTCTTCCATTCTCCCTATTATCTCAAATAGCCTTCATGAAGCCATGCTGCTCTCCCAGTGCTGACACAATGCCTCCAGATTTATGACTCTTCTGTCACTTCCACAGCATCCCCCAGTGCACCATCAACATGTAATTAATGGGCCAGGCTTTGATATTGACACCACCTCGGCATCATCAATTGCCCTGTCCAGGCTCATTAACCTAACCCCACTTTCCTGATTTAATCCGCTGTGTCTCCTATTCTAACTGTGCAACTGCAACCAGTGAATTTCTTTTATGTTGCTGGAAAATCCTTTTTTGGCATTCTATGGCTTCACTGAGTGGTAGCCTCCACTATTGCAGTGTCCATTGGCTCCTAAAGAGGCATGTTCATCAAAGAGTACAATACCTGTATGTAGATTAATGCTACAGAATTCTTAAAATTGTTTTAAAAAATGTCAGCTCTTATATTATTTATTTATTAACAGTTTCTTATATAGCGCATACATATTCCGCAGTGCTTTAAAATATGGGGTGCAGAGAATCTGAACCACTATGGGTTTTTTGTGTTTGATAAAATGACACATATGACGACTAAATAATCTTTACAATAGATAATTCAATATAAAATGTAATTAATATGAATTCATGATTAATAAATAATGGTTATCAACTATTTAAGTTAAATGTCTAAGTGCTCTTTACAGGCTACCATCATAAAGTCCAGTTCCCATCAACAGAGTCACACATCAGAACCAATCACTGTCTCTCATAAGATAAGCAACATCATAAGCTGCTACTGGGGACATTATGATGATTGGGCTTGTAAACAGGGTATACAAAAATTAGCAAGATATCAAGTATTCATTGTAATAAGATGTTTAGACTAGAGCAGGGGTGAGGAACCTTTTTTGTGCCAACGCTGTTTGTATGGGGAAAAAATCCTTCGGAGGCCATATGTAAAAATTTCTCTTACAAATTGTCCTTCTGCAGCCGTCCCACGCTCCAGCGACTGCTGCTGAATAGGACTGACAGTCTCCGGCTGCTGTTGACTAAGAGGAATCTCGTGAGACCTACCAACCTCTCGCGAGAATTCCCCTGTACTTGACTCCCGGCAAAGCCGCCGGGTGGGAGGGCCACTCAGACCGGCTACGGGGGTGACATACAGCCCCTGGGCCTGAGTTTCTCCACCCCTGGACTAGAGTATAGACAAACTCCACTTCTGTGAAAACTGCAAGTAAAAAAATATATGTAAATGAAGTTACAAGTGGAGCAACTGCCCAAGAAGATCTACACAACAATACTGACTATGTCATTTAGAGTAATAAAATACTGCTTACTTCCATCCGGAAGACTCTCTTGTTAAGTCTATGTTAGACCTTCAAAATACAAGAGTTGGTCCTGTAAGTGTGAGCGTAATAGGAATATGCAGCTAAAACTACCTTTTAAATAAACAAAAATCATATATTGCCAATGTACTTTTCTAGTACGAAGTTGAAATTGCTAGCACATGTCTGGGTTGTTGCTATGACTTTCTTCTCAGTTATATATTGTGTCTTGTTTTCTCCCCTTCATTAGCAAGATCCACACAGAATTATATTTTACTTTATCAACAGTACAGTATATGTACACAATATCCTATTGAATTTATTACATACTGTCATGAATTCTGGATAGATTTTCCTCATAGGGGAATTATATGGTTAGCAATCCACAGAAGTTTTTGACACCTCAACTAGCAGTAAAGCAATTAAAAGTCCACACATATATATACTCAACACACACACACACCTCACACACAAATTTCACTCAAAGACATTCATCCACACTTACAAACTGGTATGGTATAATTTACCGACAATCGGGATTCCAACAGTTGTTTCTCCGACATCAGAATCCTGACTGTCAGGAGCCCATAGTGAAGGTGAGCACATTCAAGCCCCTTCAGGGACGTGCAGTCAGGGGAGGCAGGGGAGGCAGAGCCTCCCCTGTCATAATGATGAAAATAAGAAAAAGAAGATATTTATATATATCTTCTTTTATTATTTTCATAAGTTCTACCTCTCTGGCTGCCTCCCACCCTCTTACACTGCTGCATGTGAGGGTGGGAGGCAGCGGGAGAGGTGCCTCCCGCTGTTAACATTAAAACACCAGGCAGCGGGGGGCGGGTAGGGGAGGGCAGGGGGCAGGGTGCAGCAATGGGCTGTAAAAGCCCATTGAAAATGAATGGGGAAGCGGCACTTATACTGGTGCCGCAATGACAGGGGCACCAGTATAAACGCACGCCCCCAGATGTGATTGGGCCAGCGGATCCAGTGCTGGAACCGCTGTCCAATCACACATGTGGCAACCATAACACCCGGCGGCCATTCAGCAATGTACCTGGCGGAGGTCGAAGGTCCCGGCACGTGAGGGGAGAGGAGTCCTGCGCAGCGAGGAGGAAGATCCCGACTGGCTGGAGGAAGAGGGAGAAACGAGTGCCCAGCGCGTGCAGCCGACTGACCCTGGGAGGCGACTGCTGAGGAGAGATCGAGACGCGGCACTGCGGGAGTGCAGAAGAGGACGGCCGGCTGAGACGGAGTCGGCGGTGATTGACAGCAAGCAGCCGGGTACCCAGACGCTGCGCAGAGAGGGAGACGGTGTCCAGCGGGCGGAGCCAGCGCATCCATCAAGGAAGCCAGCGCATCCATCAGGGAAGCCAGCGTGGAGAGGAGAAGACCGGAGGGGCAACGGAGTGCGGCAACGCTGAGGCGCCCGCACTAGTGTGCCCGCCGGCAGAAGGCCGTACCTAACAGCTAGCAGACCGGAGTGTATAGTGACGGGCAGGAGCCTGCAACGTGCTCCAGTAAAGCAGGTACCACTACCACCCCAGGCACACCTCCACTGTACCCCATACAGCAGCCAGACACCTTCCCTACACAAGGTGTCTAACATCCCCTAACCTCTAAGGGTTAAGGGGTTGGCATCCCATCGAGGACCCAGCATCTCACACTGGGCGGGATGTATTAATATACATCGCCGCCCTTCGCCTAACAGCCGCCGCGATGCTGCCGCATATGTACTAACATATGCGGCTAGCATCGGGTTGCGGTGACGGAGACCCCTGCGATACCTGCAGGGGTCTCCGTCACCTCCCGGCGGCTGCCAGCGTCCCCCTGCGTTTCCTCCTCCCCCCTGAAGCCGGATGTCCTCCAGGCTGTGACACCTGGGGGAAGAGGAGATCAAAGGAGGACGGGAGGGGGGGGGGGGGTGCGCGGACGGCAGGCGGCGAAAGAAGCCCATTGGCTTCTATAGGGTATCGCCACCCATGTAGCATGGTGTCCGGGCATGGTCGCGCGCGGGGGGGTTGAGGTCAGTGCCTCCCCAGGCAATGACCTCACCGCACGTCACTGAGCCCCTTGTGGGCTCACTGTGCTCGCCACGGTGCAGGTTTGGTATATTCTTCCTCTAAGGGGGTCGTGGACCCCCACCAGGGAAGATAGCCTGTGTTAGTCGGAATTCCAACTAACGGTGAGTCATCCAGCACCACTTACAAACTCTCACACATTACTAGTATAATCATTTCTGCTGAAGGAGCTGGATTTTGCTGACACCACTTTGCAAGGTGAATAAATATGGACTCATTATGCTATTAAGGTTGTCCTTATAATAGGCCAGACAATTGTCAACAAAGCACTCAGGCAAAACCACGAATAAGCCGCAGAGCATCGTCAAACAGCATCACCCCAACAGCAAAAATTGGGCCTTAGTCAGAGTCTGCATGACAGCCACCCTGCTCAGCAGGTCAGGACTCAGGGTCATGTTTGACAGTCATTTATTGGATGACTAGTTTATGAGATGTGACAGGAGTGATGAAAATAACTACACATCACCCTCAGGTCAATGAAACCATTGAACACAAAACACTATTGTTATGCTACACCTACCCCAACCACCTGAGAGGATGGGGAGCCTGAATCACATACAAAAGGTTCTATTTTGCTGTTAAAACTCAAGCCTGACCTCAACATCCTTCACTTCCAAGGGTGTAACTGCTTTCCCAACCAATACTGGACATCATTATCCTTCCAAGCAGAACCATTAGAATACAGAAACATGTTATGCACATAATAAATGTACTTTATAATATTCATGTGCTCCATGGCACAATCTCAACATAACAGGCAGCAAAGACAAGCAAACCTTTCATCCATTGATGATAGCTACGATAGGATTCTTCTCAATTGATAATTCATCTCATCCATGAGTGAAGAAAAATTTTACAAATTTGCATTAGCAAAGTTTTTCGGTACTTGTGTAATATCACCGCGCCCTATTTCCATACGTATGGCACAGTAGGAAAATCACATCGCATCGCATGCTGTTTTTGAGTTTGATGCGATTGAATGCGATGCAATATTCCTATGTAATTTATTCACTGCTCTCTTGCCGCGGGTGGTGCAATGCGATCGCATCACATGTGATCGCACCGAACGCAAAATCACATGTGATCGCATGCGATTTTATAGGGTGCGATGCCATTTACTTTAATATTCACTTCTATGAGATGCAATGAGATTTAGGCACCCCCCCACTATCAACGCCACCCCGAAGCGTGGCGAGCGCAGTGGAACGCGTCCTCCCAACCTTTTCATACCTCCACTTTCCACGTCAGCATGTGTGTGGCAAACGCGTCGAGCCACCGAGCCCGAAGCGTGGTGAGCGCAGCAAGCCCCACGAGGGGATGCGGATTATGTTACAAGTATTCCGCAACCCCTCGCGGGGCTCGCTGTGCTCGCCACGCTTCGGGCTCGGTGGCTCGCTGCACTCACCACACTATATAAAATCAACTCCACGCCAACATGGATAGTGAGGGTATGAAAAGGTCAGGAGGACGCGTATAGGCGCCCCTCGCGGGGCACGCTGTGCTAGCCACGCTTCGTGGTGGCATGGATAGGGGGGGGTGCCTTAAACTCATTGCATCTCATAGAAGTGTATAGTAAAGTAAATGGCATCGCACCCTATGCGATCGCATCGCACCGTCCGCGGCCAGAGAGCAGCGAATAGACAAACTCCACTTCTGTGAAAACTGCAAGTAAAAAAATATATGTAAATGAAGTTACAAGTGGAGCAACTGCCCAAGAAGATCTACACAACAATACTGACTATGTCATTTAGAGTAATAAAATACTGCTTACTTCCATCCGGAAGACTCTCTTGTTAAGTCTATGTTAGACCTTCAAAATACAAGAGTTGGTCCTGTAAGTGTGAGCGTAATAGGAATATGCAGCTAAAACTACCTTTTAAATAAACAAAAATCATATATTGCCAATGTACTTTTCTAGTACGAAGTTGAAATTGCTAGCACATGTCTGGGTTGTTGCTATGACTTTCTTCTCAGTTATATATTGTGTCTTGTTTTCTCCCCTTCATTAGCAAGATCCACACAGAATTATATTTTACTTTATCAACAGTACAGTATATGTACACAATATCCTATTGAATTTATTACATACTGTCATGAATTCTGGATAGATTTTCCTCATAGGGGAATTATATGGTTAGCAATCCACAGAAGTTTTTGACACCTCAACTAGCAGTAAAGCAATTAAAAGTCCACACATATATATACTCAACACACACACACACCTCACACACAAATTTCACTCAAAGACATTCATCCACACTTACAAACTGGTATGGTATAATTTACCGACAATCGGGATTCCAACAGTTGTTTCTCCGACATCAGAATCCTGACTGTCAGGAGCCCATAGTGAAGGTGAGCACATTCAAGCCCCTTCAGGGACGTGCAGTCAGGGGAGGCAGGGGAGGCAGAGCCTCCCCTGTCATAATGATGAAAATAAGAAAAAGAAGATATTTATATATATCTTCTTTTATTATTTTCATAAGTTCTACCTCTCTGGCTGCCTCCCACCCTCTTACACTGCTGCATGTGAGGGTGGGAGGCAGCGGGAGAGGTGCCTCCCGCTGTTAACATTAAAACACCAGGCAGCGGGGGGCGGGTAGGGGAGGGCAGGGGGCAGGGTGCAGCAATGGGCTGTAAAAGCCCATTGAAAATGAATGGGGAAGCGGCACTTATACTGGTGCCGCAATGACAGGGGCACCAGTATAAACGCACGCCCCCAGATGTGATTGGGCCAGCGGATCCAGTGCTGGAACCGCTGTCCAATCACACATGTGGCAACCATAACACCCGGCGGCCATTCAGCAATGTACCTGGCGGAGGTCGAAGGTCCCGGCACGTGAGGGGAGAGGAGTCCTGCGCAGCGAGGAGGAAGATCCCGACTGGCTGGAGGAAGAGGGAGAAACGAGTGCCCAGCGCGTGCAGCCGACTGACCCTGGGAGGCGACTGCTGAGGAGAGATCGAGACGCGGCACTGCGGGAGTGCAGAAGAGGACGGCCGGCTGAGACGGAGTCGGCGGTGATTGACAGCAAGCAGCCGGGTACCCAGACGCTGCGCAGAGAGGGAGACGGTGTCCAGCGGGCGGAGCCAGCGCATCCATCAAGGAAGCCAGCGCATCCATCAGGGAAGCCAGCGTGGAGAGGAGAAGACCGGAGGGGCAACGGAGTGCGGCAACGCTGAGGCGCCCGCACTAGTGTGCCCGCCGGCAGAAGGCCGTACCTAACAGCTAGCAGACCGGAGTGTATAGTGACGGGCAGGAGCCTGCAACGTGCTCCAGTAAAGCAGGTACCACTACCACCCCAGGCACACCTCCACTGTACCCCATACAGCAGCCAGACACCTTCCCTACACAAGGTGTCTAACATCCCCTAACCTCTAAGGGTTAAGGGGTTGGCATCCCATCGAGGACCCAGCATCTCACACTGGGCGGGATGTATTAATATACATCGCCGCCCTTCGCCTAACAGCCGCCGCGATGCTGCCGCATATGTACTAACATATGCGGCTAGCATCGGGTTGCGGTGACGGAGACCCCTGCGATACCTGCAGGGGTCTCCGTCACCTCCCGGCGGCTGCCAGCGTCCCCCTGCGTTTCCTCCTCCCCCCTGAAGCCGGATGTCCTCCAGGCTGTGACACCTGGGGGAAGAGGAGATCAAAGGAGGACGGGAGGGGGGGGGGGGGGTGCGCGGACGGCAGGCGGCGAAAGAAGCCCATTGGCTTCTATAGGGTATCGCCACCCATGTAGCATGGTGTCCGGGCATGGTCGCGCGCGGGGGGGTTGAGGTCAGTGCCTCCCCAGGCAATGACCTCACCGCACGTCACTGAGCCCCTTGTGGGCTCACTGTGCTCGCCACGGTGCAGGTTTGGTATATTCTTCCTCTAAGGGGGTCGTGGACCCCCACCAGGGAAGATAGCCTGTGTTAGTCGGAATTCCAACTAACGGTGAGTCATCCAGCACCACTTACAAACTCTCACACATTACTAGTATAATCATTTCTGCTGAAGGAGCTGGATTTTGCTGACACCACTTTGCAAGGTGAATAAATATGGACTCATTATGCTATTAAGGTTGTCCTTATAATAGGCCAGACAATTGTCAACAAAGCACTCAGGCAAAACCACGAATAAGCCGCAGAGCATCGTCAAACAGCATCACCCCAACAGCAAAAATTGGGCCTTAGTCAGAGTCTGCATGACAGCCACCCTGCTCAGCAGGTCAGGACTCAGGGTCATGTTTGACAGTCATTTATTGGATGACTAGTTTATGAGATGTGACAGGAGTGATGAAAATAACTACACATCACCCTCAGGTCAATGAAACCATTGAACACAAAACACTATTGTTATGCTACACCTACCCCAACCACCTGAGAGGATGGGGAGCCTGAATCACATACAAAAGGTTCTATTTTGCTGTTAAAACTCAAGCCTGACCTCAACATCCTTCACTTCCAAGGGTGTAACTGCTTTCCCAACCAATACTGGACATCATTATCCTTCCAAGCAGAACCATTAGAATACAGAAACATGTTATGCACATAATAAATGTACTTTATAATATTCATGTGCTCCATGGCACAATCTCAACATAACAGGCAGCAAAGACAAGCAAACCTTTCATCCATTGATGATAGCTACGATAGGATTCTTCTCAATTGATAATTCATCTCATCCATGAGTGAAGAAAAATTTTACAAATTTGCATTAGCAAAGTTTTTCGGTACTTGTGTAATATCACCGCGCCCTATTTCCATACGTATGGCACAGTAGGAAAATCACATCGCATCGCATGCTGTTTTTGAGTTTGATGCGATTGAATGCGATGCAATATTCCTATGTAATTTATTCACTGCTCTCTTGCCGCGGGTGGTGCAATGCGATCGCATCACATGTGATCGCACCGAACGCAAAATCACATGTGATCGCATGCGATTTTATAGGGTGCGATGCCATTTACTTTAATATTCACTTCTATGAGATGCAATGAGATTTAGGCACCCCCCCACTATCAACGCCACCCCGAAGCGTGGCGAGCGCAGTGGAACGCGTCCTCCCAACCTTTTCATACCTCCACTTTCCACGTCAGCATGTGTGTGGCAAACGCGTCGAGCCACCGAGCCCGAAGCGTGGTGAGCGCAGCAAGCCCCACGAGGGGATGCGGATTATGTTACAAGTATTCCGCAACCCCTCGCGGGGCTCGCTGTGCTCGCCACGCTTCGGGCTCGGTGGCTCGCTGCACTCACCACACTATATAAAATCAACTCCACGCCAACATGGATAGTGAGGGTATGAAAAGGTCAGGAGGACGCGTATAGGCGCCCCTCGCGGGGCACGCTGTGCTAGCCACGCTTCGTGGTGGCATGGATAGGGGGGGGTGCCTTAAACTCATTGCATCTCATAGAAGTGTATAGTAAAGTAAATGGCATCGCACCCTATGCGATCGCATCGCACCGTCCGCGGCCAGAGAGCAGCGAATAAATGACATAGGAAAATTGCATCGCATGCGATCGCATTGCAAGCAAAAAAATGCATGCGATGCGATGTGATTTTCTTGCGCAGAATCGCCCACTAAGCAATTTTCTTAGTGGGCGCTATGCTAATACACAAGTACTGTTTTTTCCCAATTACTCTTGTGCAAACTGTCAAGCACAGTGTACTGCTTAAGTTATCTCTCAAGTAGAGAAGATATGGCATACTATATTTGCCTTAACAGAGGATTTATTTTTCAGCTGCCATGCATTCAACCAGCTTGCCCGGGGAACGTGATGTATGCAAACTAGAGCTAGACACACCCCCAGAATTAAATTAATGGCGGGTCCCATGCAGGAATGTCCAGAGTGTGACTGAAACTCATAGGCAGGGTTGACTCTACCATTAAGCACCTTTAGGTGGCAGCCCAGGGTGCCAGGATGCTGGTGGCCAATTAAAATGCATCACCGGCTGGTAAACCAATCAGAACTCACGTACCGGCAGCCACTCTGATTGGCTCAAAAGTCAGTGCAGAATTTTAATTGGCCCTGATTTGTTCAGCGCACTGAGCGCAGCACAGCGGAGGCAGACAGGGGGGTTGCAGTGGGCAAAATGCCTCGGCCTCCAGAGGCCGAGGCCCGGGACATCTGTACCCACAGTACCCCCCTATTGGCAGCCCTGGTGACAGTATGTGGTGACAGTTCGGGATTGGAGAGCAGTAGGTTTTTGATTGGGTACAGAGAATCTTTACAACGGCCCTGCTCACAGGGAAAGTTAGCAAAAAAACCCCCACAAAATGTGCGAGAAAAAAAACCCACTAATTTTTGGTGCCGGAAAAAGACTATTTAACCAGCAATGGTTTTGCCTATTACACTGACCATAAATAATTTAACTTGGTCCTGTACAACTAGCCTAGGGCATCCCTGCAAGTGCTCTGCGACACTACAGGGTGCCACGGACTAGAGGGATGATTAAGATTTTTAAGCACCTTCCTTCTCAGGTACATTTTATCAACCAAGTGAATAAGCCACCAGAAATGAATAGAGATGCTCACCAGAGTCATTGCAAAGTCCTCAACAACTGTGTACACATACAGTATGTAGCATCAATGCATCAATGCAGAAATGAGGAACATCGACTCACTATGGTCCGATGCTCTATGGATATGATTACAGCAGAAAGTGGAGACCTGTCCCAAAAATGGCATGACACTCCTATGTTTTTTGCTGCTACTCCCCATTATCTTTCTATCAATTATTCTGTGAATTATCCCACACTGCGAATAGTATTGCAAAGAGGACCTTGGTGCATGCGCATTGCAATCACAGTGCATGCGCAGTCTACACCTACATACATTTAATTGCATGAATATTGGTATTGTATACAAATCTGAAACAGTTCAAGTTCTTCAGAAGTCATTAACTTTCCAGTAGTGAGATTGTGGGAGGAGAACATTCCACACATTTGAGTCACATTTATGTAATACATTTTTTGGTGAAAACTATGTGATAGTTATCATCTGTTTTGATATTAACTGTATTTAGTAAAGATAAAATTGTAATTTTAAGTCTGATAGATGTTTATTATTTAAAATTTAAGTTAGCCTAATGGGGCATACACTTGGGGAGATTACTGCCCCATTTCCAAGCGATCTGACTAGATCGCTTAGAAATAAAGTACGGGTCGCTCCGTGTGTATGGCCCCTGGCCACGGTGTGATGCGAGGCCCCACTCCACTAGATATTTCAAACATGCTTGAAATATCTAGTCATCGGCAGTGAACAGGGGCTGCGTGCTGAACGACCCATGCTGAGCGATCTGAGCAATGCTATATTGCTCAGCATGGAGGCTTAACTCGCTCCGTGTCTATGGAGCATAATTGTTACATCATCTACCATAACAAACCAACATGCCTAGTAAGTTTTGTAAAGCCAAATACATTTTTGTCTCTTATCTGCACGTAATTAACAAAAACACAGGACATAGGCTGTAATCTTTATATAAAACTGTCATTTATCATCTCTAATGTAATGCAAGTTGTCATAGAAACAAGCTGCTTACTTTACAAAGGCCAGCCCCCACTAGAAAGTATAAAGTAATTAATATCAGTTCAATGTTATGGGGCCAAATGTATTAGGATGTGATTTTTTAGTTACATAAAAAAAATTGCACCAAATTGCATATGTGAAATGCGTGATTTTCAAGCCAGAAATCTATTGAGATTTATTGCAATTTTTAAGTAATGGGAATGTGCCATTTATAAGGCAATGATGTGCCCCCCCCCCCCCCCCAGAAGCATAAAGAGCCCAGGTGTTTTGTCCAGGGGGAGGGGGGGGGGGGAGGGCGGTTGGGACTGGGGAATCCCACTGACATCAGTAAATAAGACTCCCCTTAGCCAATCAGCCAATCCAGAGGAGCTCTGCTGTTAGCCTTCTATAGAAACCTATGTTATGAAATTATCATGGGCTTTTATGGTGGTTTTCACCATAAAAGCCTATGTTATGAGAAAAACATGGGCTCCTTTGATGGGATCCAGCAAATCAGCCTTACTGAAAAGAAACCACAAACGTGAATCCAATTAACTTTATGGATAGGCCGATTTGTCTTCTTGGGTTTTCTGTTTCCAGTGGTGCAAATTTTGTGCATGACGGAAATTCTTGAAAAATGATATGCAAGAACATATGGCCTGATTAATGCTTGTAAGTAAAGCAAAAAAGAAAGCAACCGGGTACCTCCTGTATACTAGGGTCTTGTACATTGCTTTCAGTTCAACATTTGACACAATTCTTATTAGTATTCTGTATCCTAGCATACCTAGGCCCTTATTCTGATTGAGTCGGATGGCTGCATGTTCGGTCGGACGGCCGAAGTATTGTGTTTGCGCATGTGCAGAGGCGTTTCTGCGCATGTGCGAACGCCGCGAATGTCCGAATATGGCGTGAATTCTGTACAGAAAATGATTGGTCTAAACAATCCGAGCAGGGGATGGAGAGGGGCGTGAAGGGCTGTTTGGGCTCATTGCCATATGTGTATGCCCCGCGTTTCATGGGCGTACCCATGAAAATGCTGGGTGTATGTATAGTAATCCGGCCGTGACGCACATGTGGGGGGCGGACAGCTGACATAGCCGGATGCCAGCAGCCCACCCATATCCCTTCTTTCAGAGAAATGTCCGAGTGGTCTGGAGCACTCAGAGCTAGCTGACCGTTCGGTCCATCATCCGATGGTTGGTGACCATCGGGGGATGGGGGAGTTATTCACATGAAACATCCACTCGTGGTCCATTTGCTCGGCGTCTTACCGCATTCGGATGGTGTGAGTAATCCGTATGGTAGACAGGGCTAAGGACACTCGGTGGCTGTCCAAAAATATGAGTCCGACCGAGTCAACTAGAATAAGGGCCTTAGTGCCTGATTCTGGGTTGCTCGGTAAACTGCAAACATTGCAGCTTACTTAGAACATGAGACACTGATGTCCTGTGATGTCAACCTCCCACCCCCAACAGGCATCGGCCCATTCGCATACCCATGGGAATGACCAGAATTGTCATGGGGATGCCCCATAAAACATCCCCATGGGCGATCCCCATCCTGGCTACTGTTCACCCCCATCCCTCCCTCCTTGCAACAAATGGCGTGGTGAATGTGTAACTCACCAAGGCCATTCGTTGCTGTGGTCTGCACATGTGCCAATTCGCAGACCCCCAAACATCGGAACGGGGCCAAATTCAGCCCCGTCCAAGTAAAGTAGAATTACCTCCTTAATTTGGGAGATCCAGTATCTTCTTGTCACTGGACTATAGAATTCTCATCAGATAGTGTATTTGAAAGCGAGGGAGTTTACCTTGTGTATAATATTATAATTTCACTGACTGGAATTATTTATTTATTGTATTATGAACTGTGATTTGTATGTATGTTTTTTGTGTATGTGGATACCTGACTTGATGTAGTGACAAACTGGAGTTAGATTCCAGTTATATGTGAGTATACCTGGCCATTAAAGTTGATTCTGATTCGGAAAACAATATTGCACTGCAGGTGGGGCAGATCTAACGTGCCAAGTGATCAGATTTGTTAGGGGTGTGCTCAAGCCAAATCTAAATGGCAGTGTAAAAATGTAATCTAAATCTAAAACTCTTTGCACATTACATCTGCCCCACCTGCACTGCCCATGGTTTTGCACAGTTGCTTGCTTTTTTGCATTGCTTACAAAATAAATTAGGCTCAGAGTAAATCAAATTATTGGATTCAGGTTTCCAAAACACATGAAACTATACATATAACAGGTTATGGGGCAGTACGGATGGTGTAATGGTTAGCATTACTGCCTCACAGCACTGAGGTCATGGGTTTGATATCCACCATGGCCTTAACTGTGCAGAGTTTGTATATTCTCCCCGTACTTGTGTGGGTTTCCTCTGGGTACTCTGGTTTCCTCCCACAATCCAAAATATACTGGTAGATTAATTGGCTCCCAACAAAATGAACCCTAGAATTTCTGTGTGTGCATGTACATGTGGTAGGGAATATAGATTGTAAGCTCCACTGGGGCAGGGACTGATGTGAATGTTCAAATATTTTCTGTAAAGCGCTGCGGAATATGTATGCGCTATATAAGAAAATGGTAATAAATAAATAATAAATATATTGCGGAACACTTTCATGTATAAAATATTCAACATACTGTACTGTATTAACTGAGGGGTGATTTTTAACAACCAGCATGGTGTTTTGCACTTTCATGTGTGGTCTGTAAACCATGCAATTTTCTAAATGTGATGAACAAATTAAAATGCATTAGACTGAGTCCCACTAATCTGAGTCTGGTAAGGAGCCACAGCCTAGTAAATCAAAATTTGGCCGAATGTTCACTTCAGTTGTGAAGAAAATTGTGTCTTAGTTAATTCTTTAATGACACATTATTAGAAATATTTCAGAGGGCTCAGCAGATATCATCTAGGCACAAAAATATTATTTGGCAAGAGGCTGTCGATGCTGTTAATTGCTTTGGCAATATTAAGCGCAATAATTTGCGGTGCTTAAAATGGTTCTCCGATTTAAGGAAACTAATAAAATGAAAGATTGCCAAGGAAATAAGATCCTCAGTGCAACTTGAGGTGGGTCATCTATGGAGATCCTCTATGGAACATGAGAAGTGTGTGACTGCATCTATCCCTTAGTAATGGTGTGTGCATAGGTGCCGATTCTGTGGGTGCTTGAGGGCCCGAGCACCCACGGAAATTGATGAGCACCCACCCGCTCAGCAGCGGACTACCCGCCCATGTCCCACTGCACTCCCCTTTATGTATTTTGCACTGTTGTCATAATTTGAATATTAGAGACAACTGTGCTGCGTAATATAAATCAGTATTATTTTGTGGCCACGCCCCTTTCCCAGGGAGCCACTCCCTTATATTTTTGGCTTGAGCACCCCCCAGCAGAAACATAAATCGGCACCTATGGGTGTGTGGAGTAAATATGTATGACACTGATGCACATTTGTCATCATGTCCATCATGCATCTTTGATGACCATTTCATTATATGTCTGGTGAGTAATCTGCAAACACCCAGCTTATACCGGTGCTAACATTTGATATATCTACATGATTTTAATATTTTGTCTGGGTACATATTCTGAGTAGACATGTTGAAATTAAAATACTCACTGCAGACACACACACACACACACACACACACACACACACTATTGGGCTGATTCAGAACTGCTCCTTGAGCAGCAAATTGTGCTACTCTGTCAATGGTGGTGGTCATGTGCATAGGTGCTAATGCACACATGCAAACCCCGCAGCAAACGCGCCTTCGGTGAAATTTTCTATCACCAAGACGCTCACTGACTTCATGGGCATGCCCACAAAAATGGTGGGCACACCCATAGAAGCACTGGGCAGGCCCTAGAGAATGCAGTCATTCCCCTGACAGCTCGGTGTGGTCAGCTGACATAACATCACATCAGCATCCACCTCTAATTCACCGATCACCGTACAGCTGAAAATGATGTCCTGGGCTACTTTTTGGCTGCAAACAGAGAAAAAATCCTTCAATGGTAAGTAACCATCGAAGGATTTTTCCACTGTACAGGCGCTGAGTAGATGGCTAAGTGTACACATCCACTCAAAGTGTAGCCAGGGGATTCGAGTGGTGAGGGGGGGACGTGCATTTGCCAGGGCAGCGTTAGCCTGCTTGCTAGGCTCCAAATATACGCAGCCTAATGAGCAAGTCTGAATTACCCCCTATGTTGTCATTTGTGAACATGTAATTAATATAAATGACTGATGGTTTTCATCACAGCCAACGAACCAGAACTACTTGAAGAAGAATATCCTGGTAATTATATGAAACATTTGAAAAATAATTCAACCTTTTAGAAAAACATTTTGCACATCTATGTTAAGTACAAAATTTAATTAACTGCAATCTAATGCATGCAGTACTATACCCCAGTAAAAAATTAATTTAGGAACAGATTTATGGATTATATAGTTAAAGTCCTCTGTTGGAAAGAAATACCTCAATCGCTTGAAACAAATGAATTGGTCCTAGGGCCTCATTCGAATCACATCAGTCCTGCGTGCATTCGCACGCAGTACCGATGTTGCGCGTCTGCGCATGCGCAGGCGGGTATCTGCACATGTGCAGGCATATGGTGTGTGCACCCACGGCGACCTTTCGGTTCGCCGGGTGCATTCACCCATGGCGGCGTGGTGGGGGGGTGGGGTTAGCGGAGATGGGCGGGGGGTGCCAGGCTGCCCCATTACCATATGGGAATGCCCAGCGTTCCATGGGTGTTCCCATGAGAACGCTGGGCGTTCTCATGGTAGTGAGGCAGTGACGCAGGTGTGGGGGGCGGGTAGCTGACATCACCGGATGTCAGCTGCACGCCCATATCCACGCCAGCGTGCATGCAAATGTACGCAACTAAAAAGTTACTTTTATAGGCGTGCACGCTAAACATCATTCGATGGTCGGTGACCATCGAATGATGTGGGCGGTTACCCGAGCCATGCGAATGGGTGTTTATGCAAAACATCCATTTGCAGCTCTTCGGGCAAAGTCGCACTTTGAGGGGGCGGCGGAGGGGCGGTCGTTCGCCCGGCGGGGTTTGGTGGACTCGCAAGGCTGCGAATTCGCAGCCTTGCGAATCAACCAGAATAACCCCCCTAATGTGTATTCTCAAAACACAAGCTGAAACCACCTTAATTATATATATCTCTGACTCCTGCAATTAATTCTCATGAGGGACACCAAACCTGTATATACAGTAATACTAAAAAAATAATAATAATAATAATAATAATAATAATAATAATAATAACAATTTTTTTTAAACAATAACACAAATAATATACTTTGTAAATAAATTATAGTGAATTATGTTACCTTTTTTTATTAAAAAGTCAGAAAACATGTAGTTTTTAACAACAAAATAAGAAAAATTGTACCAACAATACTTGTCCCTCCAAAAAAACATTACACATTATACTGTACCTGCATTTATTGTATGCAGATTTGTATCTATCTCTATTGGAGGTGTCATATGCCACAGCTGCCACAGCTGATATAGGAAGACGATGAAGTGGAAATACAGATGGGGCCGGGCTCTTCTTTGCTGGCGAATCGCCAGAACGTCACCGCTGGCGATCCGCTAGCAGCCCGGCTCGCCATCTGACTGACTCCGTCGGCGGGGTGACGGGAACCCTGTCCGTCTCCGCTTCAGGGAGATGGACAGGTTTAGGGGGGGTGCGGGCAGGCGGCGGGGACTCTGGGTGACCGCCGACAAGCCGGCGGTGACCCAGGGGAAGCGCTGGAAGCGGGACGTGCGCGGCTCTCGTGCGCGCGCGTCCCCTTCTCGCTATACAGATGGCAGCTGGCGGGGGATGGCGACTGGCATTGCCATCGCCATCCCCTGCAAAGATGAGCCATGCCCCATCTGTAGATAGAATGTGTTTGAGTCAGGGCAGGAGTAAGACTTCGGGAGGCCTGGGGCGCTTTAGACAGGGGGGCCCCTCCCACTTGTCATTACTGGCCACAAACTGCAGGGGGGAATATTATACTGTCAAAATACAGTAGTAAAAGCAGTATAAACTATATGTATATATATATATATATATATATATATATATATATAAATACAGGGGGTGGTACTAGCGCTGAAGGCCCTGAAACTAGTAGTCCCACAATTAATGTCCACAAAAACACCGTTTTTATGTTCTCTAAAAACACAGGCCCTCTTATTCCGGGCGGCAGCTCCTCTCCTGACGATTTCTTGTTCCAAGAAACCTTTGTATGTGATCTGTAAAAGGAAGGGTGAGAAGGGCGCCTGCTAGTGTAGTATTTTTGTATAATGTGGCTCCCACCACCACTATATGACAGAACGGCACCCCAAAAGATATAGTAGTACCGTATAAAGTGGTATCCCACCACTGTTATTCAGCTTGTCACAGTATGTATTCCAACAGCCAGGTTATATACTCCTTCTCCTCACGTGTACTGACATAAATGCATACAACGACAAGGATAGAGGGAAGCAGAATAGTGTGATATTGCTTAAATTTTTTTTATTACTGCATAAATGACAATAAGAATGCGTACAATGTTTTAAAAAAATTCAGTGCTTATCTGATACTGGCTCCACGTCCGCACAGTCAGGTAAGTATCCCCATATGGCATAGGAGAGTCCCTCAACGCGTTTCATCCTCGTTTCTTTAAACTGGACTTCCTTAGGAGTGTGTATACTATAAGCTTCCTATCCCCTATATATAGGGATGGTAATTGGTGTTACATGAGCATAATTTCCCGCCTTTTTCGGTCATTACTTCCGGAAAACAGCATTTGGACCGCATCCAGACTCACTTCCGGTTCCCCGTGACACGCGCGGGGCTTCCGGTTTTATTTGCAAGAGAACTGGCCACAAATTTTACATTTCTAATGATTTAGAGATTAAACTCTAACTTCTGATACCCCCCACTTTGTGCGGGGCTTACCGCTGTTCTTCTGTGCAATGGTACATAAACGCTACCCTGGAGTCCGTGATCCGCACGGAACTTCCGGTGCGGCTCATCTGTGTTATTAGTTGCATCTTCCGGAGTCACGTGCAATAGTACATAAACGCTTCCGCTATCCGGGCGTCCGTGAGCCGCACGGAACTTCCGGTGCGGCTCATCCGTGTTATTAGTTGCATCTTCCGGAGTCACGTGCTCATCACGTGATCTGCTCCGGCTCATATTCCCTGTTGTGCAATAGCGTTGCCATGGCAGTGTTCCCTCTAAGCTGTGCGCACGTGCGCGCGCACACAACTCGACGAGCGTGCGCACAGACATTAGAACAGCGTACAAAGCAGCAGTGGTCCCTTTTTGTAGTTGTGGACTCAATTAATGTGTGTTTCACCCATTAACTACATTGTGTGCTGTGTTTTGAATGTTTAAATGTTTAAAATTATTTATAATAATTATAAGTAAAGTATTATAAATTATTTATAATAATTATAAGTAAAGTTAACACAAATGCTGAACATCATTTTCCAGTTATATATAAGTGACGCACAAAATTTAAAATTTCCTTCCAAAGTTGCACAGCCAAAATCTTTTGCCGCACAAAGAGTTCGTAAAATTAGAGGGAACATTGCCCCCAGGCCCCCCCCATTGTTTGTATGCCCCCTCATTGTTAACGCCACCCCACCATCAACGCCATCCCGAAGTGTGGCGAGCGCAGCGAGCCCACGAGGGGCGGTGGTACGCGTCCTACGACCTTTTCATACCCCCACTATCCACGTCGGCGTGGATTTGATATTATATAGTTTGGCGAGCGCAGTGAGCCACCGAGACCGAAGCGTGGCGAGCGTCCGCGTAATACCTGTGAAGTAATGCGCGTCCCCTCACGGGGCTCGCTACGCTCGCCACGCTTTGGGCTCGGTGGCTCGCTGCGCTCGCCACACTATATACAGTCAACTCCACGCCGACGTGGATAATGGGGGTATGAAAAGGTCGGAGGATGAGTACCGCCGCCCCTCGCAGGCTCGCTGCGCTCGCCACGCTTCGGGTTGGCGTTGATGGTGGGGTGGCGTTAACAATGAGGGGGTATACAAACCATGGGGGGACCTGGGGGGCATTTTGGGGGGCCTGGGTGCCATTTGGGACCATTTAACAGTGATTCCTATGGAAAAATCGGGTCCATCGCATCGCATGCGATTTGGTTGCATGCGATGCGATGTGATTTTTCCGACCCGATGAAAAAATCGGGCGCCCAGATAACACACAAGTACCACAATATCTTATATAATATAATATATTGCATACACACTGAACAATATCGTTAACAATATCGCTTCAGTGACATAGCCCGCCTCCTGACTGCTCCTAGCATGCATTGTTGATGATATAGACAACATTGAGCATGCAGCACAGATGATGGGGGTTTGTTTATGATGTATGAGAGCACACATCGTTAAAGATATTGAGTGTACACACTAAGCGCTATAATAAACAATATCACTCAGAAGGGCCAAAATGAATTACATATTTTATAATATCCTGTGTATAGGGCTTAAGAGAAAGAGATAAGATATGTTGTGTTGTTTATTTATAGGTTAGGAATGGATGTCTACTTACAGTACACTGTTCTGTTTATAACAAAAATACAGCAATATAAATAGAATCCAAAAAATAATAGGAAGTTTATTTTTCAAGCCATTTCTCTACAGCTCACTTCGGGGCACTAGAACAGCGTCGAACTTCCTGACCAGCCAACTATAAGTTTATTATCAAGTACAGGAGTGTGCAAAGTAATCTCATGCTGATAGATCTGAGGCAGAAGCAAATCTAATGCAGATGAGTGGGAAGATGTGGAAATATCAGGATTTCATGAACTTCTAAAAGCTTAGCGAGGGATGTCCAAAATAATGCATTCCATGTCAGATGACCTACTCGTAAGTTTAACAGAAACAGAGTCGGATGAAAAATGGAAACAAATTGATGCGAGTACGCAGGGGAGTGGCACATTGATCCCAGTATTATCCCCCTTATTCCAACAGCTTTGAGTCCTTCTATGTGTCCCCAGCTCCCTGCTTGAGAGGGATGTGTTACTAATGCCACATTAGGCTCTGGCATTGAGTCTACTGTTCATGTGCAGGTCTCCAGAAGTATGGCACCCATCATGTTTCTGAGACATTCTGCCGCTGCTGTACCCAACACAGGACCATGGAAAGTTAAGTAATAAAACATGGGTGCAGTGTGTAAAGTGTGGGCCCCCCTGTACCCATGAGTTAGTGTGCACATTGACCCATTCTAGAAACACCAATGAATAGAAGGAATTTGGAAACAGCAATTTCTGTCTGTCTATATAAAACTGGAAAGACTGAGGTGACTCATACAGTGCAGCCACTTGCCTTTTTCTTCCCCTTAATGCTAAGTCACTGGCATATCTCTTCAATCCTCAATTACCTTAAAGAGCTTCTGGTACTCATCTGCATCCCGGCTGGCTCCATAATGTAATGTAGTGATATCATGATGTCATGATGCACTGCATCATTCTGAGCAACTCCACCCAGCAACTGGAGTACTAGGCAGTGGGAGGGCACAAGCGCACTTCATTAATTGTGTGACACAGGCAGTAGCCAGCAGGGGTTCTGGGGCACCCAGTCTGATGGCAAGTCTTGGCCCGCTCATAGAAGTGCCCTGGTCCTCTCAAAAGAAAAAGGTATAATTTGTTATGGTGTCTCATAAAAAAATAATCATTGGAATGTGAGGAGTGCAGAAGTGAAAAAATGACCTCAACAACCCACACACAGCAACAAAGGGGTTACACTTCGTATTTGCACAATCATTCAACAAAATTGATTATGGAAATGTGAGATGTTTATGTCCATGGTATAAGTACACAAGACAAGAACTTCGCCTTGTTAAAACAACTGCACTTTAAATAAAATGTGTAACATACTACTTTGTACTAATACAAATATATATGTAAATCCCCATCTCTTACCTTTTATATTTTGGTCATTGTTAATTATTAAAGTTACCACAAATCCTCTACTTTTTGTTGACCTATCAAAACCAGTCAGTCCATGTAGTTATTAAGGATATCTGTTTTAGGATTAAGTTGCTATGGAAACATAACCCATGCAGGAATAGTCTAAAAAAGGAAAATTTCTTTCTGTCTACTACTTCTTATTAAGGTAATATTCTTGCATCTAAATGTTATGCTCAGGTTTCTCCAATGTTGGATGGAAAGTAAAAGATCTTTTTTTTTTAACTAATGATTTATTTTGCAGTCATATTATTGATGTCTGCTTTGGATTTTTTTTTTTTTTTATTATACTTTGGAGATTTGCAAATACAATAAAAGTAATTCTAAACCTTAGAATAAAAATATGAAACTTATCCAAAATAATCAGCAAATACTGTATTTCCATTTTGCACATGTGCGCTATAGCCAAGGAGAAGACCCTAATTACTTAGATCTCAGTGGCTTCTAGGAATGAGATGGAGTGAGTCTCCTCCACTTATATGCACTGTACAGTCTTCAGTATAGGGCACTAGAAGGTAAATGGAAATCTGCACCCACCTGTCATGCTCCAACAGGTAAGAGGGGAATAGAGATGAGAGAGACAGATGGAGAAGGGGTAGATAGGAGACAAAAAGGGAGGAGGATGGACACAGATGAAACAGAAAGGGCTAGACAAAAGGTTAGAGAGAAGAGATATGAGACAGACAGATCGAGGGCGTATAGATGAGGGAGAAACAGAAGGTGTTTGGGGAACAGTGGAGAAAGATAAGAAAGAGAAAAATGGGGGAGGGAACAGATAAGAGAGATGTATGGGGAAAAGTACATAGAAGAGCGAGAGAGAGAGAATTTTATGGTAAGGAACAGTAACAAGGAATTACTGCAAGACTGGAGAGATTTTTTTGGGAAGTCTGGTTTCAAGGCCCTCATACATTTTATTACTGTTTGCACTGGGAGCCATATTGCACAGAAACAGCCCTGCAGAAGATTTTGTTTTTATATAATGCCATTTACATAATGCAATTAGTCATGTTACTCCTCACTTTAATAACAATAAAAAAAAATGGTTTTATATATTGAAATTTAAAAAAAGCAAACAAATGTGATCTTTCCAAAGTGACAAAAATTTGGATTCTAACTGTATGTTTAACAAGCATTAAATGTTACTGAAATTGAAAATGCATTTTGTATGAGGAAATGTTTTTTATTTTAAAAACAAGACAGCCTACCCCTTTAAATGAGTGATCAACTTCTTTATTTTACACGATTGGACACATGTAATAGAGTCCGTGTTGGGTGCCAGATGGGGTCCCGACAGTCGGGATCCCAACAGGCATTTACCCGATGTCGGGATCCTGACTGTCAAAACACAGAGAGCCAGGTTCCCGACGGGCACCTGCTATTTGCCCTCGTGGGGTCCACGACCCCCATAGAGGGAGAATAGAATAGGTGGCAAGCGTAGCCCGGGACCCAGCTAGGAGCCGGAGTTAACCCACCAGTCCCCGGACACCCGCTGCCCATCCCCGTGACCACGCTGCCGGGACCTCACACTAGCGCCCCCCACCCTCCAGTGCCCAGTGCGCCTGACCTCCTAGCCCCCCCTAGTTACGGCCCAGGAGAAGGGGACATTGGGCTGAATGAAGGAGCCCTGATACATAACTTCCAGGGTATAGTGGGAGTGGGCTTATTATTCATAATTTTCTGGTGGGAGGACAGCTTGCTTGACTGCAGATATCTCCAGTTTCCGGAAATAGATTTCTTAGATTTTAATGGAATTAAATACTAGAGAATCCTACCTACCAAATGGTATTAGGCACTAGGGGATCAGAGTTCAGAAGGCAGAGCAATCTGCCAACGAGTATATAAAACTACATACCAGGTGTGTGGAGCTGGAGCAGTAACCAGCTGCTGGAAGGCTGATATCTCTGGTTCTGGGCACAGAAGAGACAAGCTACTAGTGTCCTTAAAGGGACAGAGTCCCAGCTTTTGGAATATACCCTCAAAAAAACTCTAAATCAGACAGAATCTGAAATATCTGACTGGGAAGAGCAATTAACAGGCTTGGATGGGGACCACTGCTTTGAAGTCAGATACCTCCGGTTCCTAAGGGCCAATTTTTACAATTCTTGTAACCATGGAAAGAGGGAACCCTCATCTTTCAACCTAGGTCCCTTAGACTCCTGGGGGGTTTCTGGGTATTTAGAACCCCCCCTGCGTATGCCACTGTCATACATTTTTAAAGTGCCAATTATTTACAAGCCACAGTCAAAACATTAGGCCTGATTCAGAGTTGATAGCTAATGTGAGAATTTGTAAATAGAGGGATTATCAAATGACTGTGCACGTGTACCGATGGAATCATGCATGTGCGAGGGCTAATAGCCACAGGAAATGTACAGTCAAGGGGCCAGATGTACTAAGCTTCAAAGGTGATAAAATGGAGAGTGATACACTTGAGCAGGCCAAAGCATGCAGGTAGTGGGCTGCAAAAGCAGGGGGGGGGGGGTGTTCTGGTTGCCCTCCTCTTGGCAAGGGGGTACTTCTGTAGTTTCACGGCGCCGGAAGTGCAGAGGCTCGCTTGCCGCTCTAGCTATGAAACTTGGCAGCCTGCCAAGGTAGCGTAGCGCTGCGCGTGCCAAATGTCATGAAGTGTACCGTGTAAAAAACAGACAAACGGGGCTTAAAAACAGACAAACGGGGCTTATAAATCGCACACCCCCGGCACATCGCACACCCCGGCACACCGCTGGTGTTCCCAATGTAGACACTAACTTATTTAGCGTCTCAATTCACACTCCCGGCACTTCAGCTTAGACACGTTACGTAGTCAGTCAGGGAGCTACGCAGTTTGCGTAGTCAGTCAGTCAGTCAGTCTGTATGAGACACTGAGGTGAATGTGTTCCTGAATCAGCCCCACTATCCACGCCCACCCGAAGCGTGGCGAGCGGCGGCAGTACGCGTCCTACGACCTTTTCATACCCCCACTATCCACGTCGGCGTGGAGTTGAGAATAGATTAGTGTGGCGAGCAAGACGAGCCACCGAGCCCGAAGCGTGGCGAGCGGACGTGGATACCTTCACAGCTATCCGCGTCCCCTCGCGGGCTTCACAGGTGTCAGCGTCCCCTCGCGGGGCTCGCTGCGCTCGCCACGCTTCGGGCTCGGTGGCTTGCTGCACTCGCCACACTAATCTATTCTCAACTCCATGCCGACGTGGATAGTGGGGGTATGAAAAGGTCGTAGGACGCGTACCGCTGCGCTCGCCACGCTTCGGGTGGGCGTGGATAGTGGGATTTACACGGCCCACAGCTGTGGCGTCCACTAGTGGCACTGAGGGTGGCTTTCAATAGTGTTCCCCTAGGGCCACCTAAATTTAGATGCTTTTGCCCCTAAGTAAATCCAGACGCATCTGCGTCTATGTTACTCGAGATTCAGACGCAGGGGTGTCCACTTTAACATACCCCCCGTTGTCAGCGGTGCCCAGGCGCTGCCTATTTCACTGTGGAACTACAAGTGCCACAGTGACATTGACCTGTCAGCGCCTTGGCAGCGCCTGGGCAGCGCTGCTGCTGCTGCTGGCCGGCCGCTGCGCTGTTTACGAACAGCTAGAGCGACACAAGCTCAGTCAGACAGAGCTACAGCGGCGCGAGCACACTCTGTCTGAGCTAGAGCGGCACGCGCAAGGTTAATCAGAGCCTCTGGCAGGCTGCCAAGTTTCATAGCTAGAGCGGCACGCGAGCCTCTGCACTTCCGGCGCCGTGAAACTACAGAAGTACCGGCAAGGGAATTAAATTATGACAATAATAGCACTGATACATAATATGATCAATAGAGCTTCTACCACATCATGCAGTGTAAGAGACAGAGAGGAGCTGCTGCACATGCCTAGTGTACCAGCTTCTTTTACCACATTTACTGTATGTGTGGATCTGAGCCCTCAAACATCACAATGGACCTGAGAACAGCTGCCAGGAGAAAGAGACAGGAGCCTTACCATGTAGTGAGAGATTGAAAGCTTAGAAAGTGCAGTTCTGGTTCTATTATGTTTATGTATTTATTTATTATGATATGCTTAACCTTTTCCTGACCACGTATCTTGTTTAAATGTTTGAAACAGCCTATACTGTAGATTGTATGTACTGTGAAATATTAATACTGTATTCCGTACAGTATCCAGTGTATAAAAAGACCAATTTTTGGGTCTGTTACCGCTCCACCAGAATTCCATACTTACTCCAATGCCCTGCAGAGTGGGCAGTGCATCTCTTACCTCTGTGGAGGAGGTAAGAGGTGCCACAGAGGTAAGAGACACCACCGCTGCTAGTCACTGCCGCTGGTGCCCATGCCGAATAGTTCCCACCGGCTGTCCTGAACCCCGTATGCATGCGCAGTAGCTTCTTTGGTATCACACCTTTGCTGGCCCCCAGCCTTTATGGGCTGCTTCGGTAGCAGTTCATAGTAGCATATTCATGGCCCCAGGTCCAGAGCATGAGAAGTATCGTCCTCGGTACTGTGCATTCGCAGAACCCATGTTTATGAACTGACACCGCAGCAGCCCATAGAGGCATCCCAGAGGGAGGGAACACCTCCCAATGGGACTGCCTTGGGTGAATGGCAGGTCGGACTTCCGATAGGAAGTCACTGCCAGTCACAGTAAAGTCAGTGCAGTCTCACAGATAGCATCTGGCTTCACACAGTAGCGGATTTTACCTGGGTGGCTGCAGCCCTGCAGCCCATAAGTAAAAACCGCCAGTGAGATTTTGGATTACATTTGGAAGCCCTCCTCTAAAAATCCTGCGTTTGCCACTGGGCTGGTTCCTTTGGACTCCCAAGTGGCTTAGGCCCATCAAAGTCTTGGGCCCAAAATAGGTGTTACCCTATTACCCAAATGTTGCAAGGCCTGTGTACAGTAGATGTACCCTTCCCACAAAACATGTCAATGGAATTCACATGTTCTGTGGGAAGGGGTCAACGTCATTGAGTTGACCCAATTGAAAGATTGAAAAGATTATTGGAAGATTTAATAAATGTTATTTTGTTGCTGACGATACGGATACCCCAGTTATACCGTAGAACAGAGTGAGGAGAGGAGTACTGAACAAACGGCTTTTATGCAAAGGAGCGTGAAGGATGTTATACATGCACAGATAACACTGTACCATGGAAGGAAGTAAGAAAAACAGATTGGTAAACATTGCTGGATTTCATAGGGATTTCAGAATGAGTGGCAAGGCACCAAGATAAATAAACAACAGAACGCAGTGAGAAATAAAATCAGCAAGTAACATTGCCCAGTTGCATTGATATGTGAAATGCAATTTGTGGCTGTAACAGCTGAAGATTGATGCTGGCTGCTGTTCATTATTTGTTTACCTGCGGTTCCATCAATTGTAAGTTAATTACTTAGGAGGCATATCACATTGCATCCACCCCAGCAATTGCATTTCCCTTGGGTGATATTCAAGACATTTTTAGTTCATTTCAAGGACTAACCACATACAGTATGTATGTAAGAAATGTCAGATTATCAAAGGGTTACTTATGCTAAGAATTCATTTTAGGAACAATCTATATAGCCAAACATTTTTATCACCTAACAGTCTAACACAGATAATGACAGATGCTGTCAATCTTCAGATACATACACGGGTATTATATAGACTGTAGTTAGATGAGGATTTAGGATTGCAGGACATAGGGCCCTATTCAGACCAATTGTCAATACACTGCGCATGCGTATAGTTTGCGTGGGGCCATCCTGCAATGAAAGCCTGCTACTTTTTCTATTCGCACGCCATTCACAAAGTGATTGACAGGGAGTAGGTGTCTGGGGATGAAACCTGCCATTTAATGGGAGTGATAAGAATAATGCAGGTGTGCCTAGGAAAACGATTGGCGTGTCCGGGAAAACGATAGGTGTGCCTGAGCGTTTTAGGGGAGGGTGCATGACATCTGCTCCAGGCCGGATATGCCTTTTTCCATCGCACCGCCGAGTAAGTCTCTGGTTGCTCTGCTTGTGCCAGTGTAATCATTCAGTGGTGAGCCTATTATGATGGATTTTGGACATATTTGCATGGCTGCGAATGGATGTGTAGCCATACACATCCATTAGCACAGTGCTCACATGAATTCGCAAGGCGGGACTTCACTCTAGTAGGGTGGATACATGAATGGCTGGCTGTGCAAATTCACAGCCATGTAATGAATTCTGAAGCAAGCCCACAGGTAAGGTAATGCAGGCACATTCCTTGGGAGCAACTCCACACAATGTTGTAATTGCCAAATTTGCAATGTTGCCATGCAAGGGGTGCAAAATAAATGCATTTACTATTTTGCATAGACAGAGAATACAGACTGCTCTTCTATGTAGCATGCAAATTCTGGGCAGGCGAAATTTTGAATGAAGCGCACACACCCTATCTCTTATATATTTGGCTACATCTGTCACTCAAGCTGTGAGTGTGTCTATAACGCTGGGTGGAGTCATAGGCTAATAGCCTATCAGAGCCTCTGACTCCACCCACACACTCACACAGTGACAGACAAGCAGCCCCCAGTGCCAGACCTCCCCATGCTGCCCCATATGCTGACAGCCAAAGACACTGCTGCCTCCACAGCGTCGCACACCCCCCCTCCCCCCGGACATGGACACTGGCAGCCGGCAACTGACTACCTCACCTCTCCCCCACCAGCGCATGTCTCATGGACTTCATGGGGCAGGTGAGTGGTAGCGCCTGCAACTTCACCCCCAGCTGCTTAGCAGCGGCTGGCGCACACACCTCTCCCCTTCCCCCCCGGAAAAGGAGAGCAGGAGCCGGCGGCTGGGGGCTGCCGAGTCTGACCGCACCACTCCCCCACACGCTGATAAGTGGCGTCCGGCGCAAAAACTTCGGCCCCGGTGAGCGGTAGCGCCAGCAACCTTGCCGGCTGGCGCCCGCACCCCCCCCCCCCCTGGGACCAGGGGAGCAGCGGAGCAGGAGCCGGCAGCTCGTGCTGCCGACCGCACATCTCCCCCCCCAGCTGGTTAATGGCGCCTGCCGCAAAGACCTCCCATCACAGCTCTGCGCTGCCCAAGCCCTACCGTGGAACGCTGGATCAGTCCGTCCTAGAGCCCAGACTTAAGATGACATCCTTTATGCGTCAGGACAGTCCAGAACCTCGCAAGTTAAATAACATACTTTCCTTTCAGTGACCCACAATCTGCATGTGTTTTTTAAAACACATACTGTATACTCCCTCAGCATCAAGCCTGACCCTCAGCGTCGACCCCTGACCCTCACACCCTTAGCGTCGACCCCTGACCCTCCCACCCTTAGCGTCGACCCCTGACCCTCCCACCCTCAGCATCGACCCCTGACCCTCCCTCAGTGTAAACCCTGACCCTCCCTCAATGTTAACCCTAACCTCCCTCAGCGTACACCTGACCCTACATCTCTCAGCGTCAAACCCTGACCCTCCCTTTCCCAAATTTAACCTCTGACCCTCCCTACCCCAGCGTCAATCCTAACCCTCCCTCCCCCAGCGTCAAATCCTGTCCCTCCCTCAGCGTCAAACCCTGTCCCTCCCTCAGTGTCAAACCCTGACCCTCCCTCAGCGTCAAACCCTGACCCTCACCTCAGCGTCAAACCCTGACCCTCACCTCAGCGCCAAACCCTGACCCTCACCTCAGCGTCAAACCCTGACCCTCACCTCAGCGTCAAACCCTGACCCTCACCTCAGCGTCAAACCCTGACCCTCACCTCAGCGTCAAACCCTGACCCTCCCCTCAGCGTCAAACCCTGACCCTCCCCTCAGCGTCAAACCCTGACCCTCCCCTCAGCGTCAAACCCTGACCCTCCCCTCAGCGTAAAACCCTGACCCTCACCTCAGCGTCAAACCCTGACCCTCACCTCAGCGTCAAATCCTGACCCTCACCTCAGCGTCAAACCCTGACCCTCACCTCAGCGTCAAACCCTGACCCTCACCTCAGCCTCAAACCCTGACCCTCCCTCAGCATCAAACCCTGACCCTCCCTCAGCGTCAAACCCTGACCCTGCCCTCAGCGTCAAACCCTGACCCTCCCCTCAACGTCAAACCCTGACCCTCCCCTCAGCGTCAAACCCTGACCCTCACCTTAGCGTCAAACCCTGACCCTCACCTCAGTGTCAAACCCTCACCTCAGCGTCAAACCCTGACCCTCCCTTCCTCAGCGTCAAACCCTGACCCTCCCTTCCTCAGCGTCAAACCCTGACCCTCCCTTCCTCAGCGTCAAACCCTGACCCAGCCTTCCTCAGCGTCAAACCCTGACCCTCCCTTCCTCAGCGTCAACTTGACCCTTCAACCCGTGACCCTCCCTGAGCGTCAACCCATGACCCTCCCTGAGCGTCAACCAGTGACCCTCCCTGAGCGTCAACCCGTGACCCTCCCTGAGCGTCAACGCGTGACCCTCCCTCAGCGTCAACCCTGACGCTGACCCTACCTCAACGTACGGTTACGTCAACGTAAACCTAACCCTACCTCCCTCAGCTTACACCAGCGTATACCCTAGCCCTCCCTCCCCCAGCGTAAACCCTGCCCCTCCTTCTCTCCCCCAGCATAAACCCAGACTATATGGCGTTTACATATTAAGGGGGCAGAGCCCCTTACGACGGTGTGAAGAGCGCCCGTAGGGTGCGATGAATCACCTAGTACATCTATAAATCTCCACACAGCCTGCAGTGAGTGCAACATGGTTTTGCCACTATGTAAATTGCTTCTATCTTTAAATCAGGCATTTTATATTTTCTACTTCATACAAGGTTATATTCATGTAAAGTATATATATATATATATATATATATATATATATATATATATATATATACGTATCCAACAACTGCCGGCACTCTACGATTAATTAGATCAGCTTGCTCCAGGTGCCAGAACGAATAATAAATAAATTCGAATTTCCCACAGGAAAAAATTTCGGCACTCAGGAGACGTGTCAGGGACCTGTCTCCTGAGTGCCGTCATTTTTTCCTGTGGGAAACTGGAATTTATACATATATATATATATATATATATATATATATATATATATATATATGTAGTAATTAGAGGCAGGCACAGTGCCTGCCTCTAATTACTACCTACTGAAACCTATATGTGGCATAGGCACCCGATGATGATATGAAGGTTGTGCTGACTATCCAATTGTCTCATATATATATATATATATATATATATATATATATATGTAGAGTCCAGGAATCCGCACACATATCCAGGTCCTAGTGTTAGAAAACGGGGTGCTCCCCAAGGGAACAAAGTTCCATAAACAATAGTAAGTCCTGATTCAGAAACCAGAGAGGGCACTCACCAAACTGCAGGTAAAAAGTTGCTTTTTAATTAGAAAAGCATGGTCCAGGTTTCGACCCCCGGAGGGCCGTTGTCAAGACGAGGTACAATTTTTCAGATGTTACACCCAGGTAAGCCAAGCATACACTGAGTCTGCCAAATGCTCCATATATACCATAGCCAATCAGGAATGAACTCCCACTAATTAATTATTCATCAGGTGCATACAACAACCCTGATTGGTCCCAGTAATACAACTGTGCCTGTGAGGCGAATCAACAGCCAAACCCCATCTAGCCGTAAGATAATAACCAACATAACAACATATAACATACACACACAAAGATACTGAGGTATACTACCATAGCCGCTGGGATCGTGTTAGTAAGCAAACTGTAACCGCGTTACCGGTGTTCAGGGCCGCACGCTGTCACATATGACACCCGGACCCGGAAGTATGCGTCCCAGCTTGCGTGATTGGGTAGTGCAGTCAGCTGGTCTGAGTCACGTGGTGTGCGAGGTCCCAGCATGAGTGCTTGCGGGCCACCTGCGTGTCAGCGGTATTAACCTCAATAGGGTCATCACAGCGTGACAAATAATTTGTATTAGAATGTTAAAAAATTACATACTTATAAAGTAAAACAACATGCAACATATACTTATTGGTTAGCTCCTACCAACACAAACGGTGGATTAGAGGATAAGGTCAGCTGATGCACTATGTCCCAGCGTGGATGCTTGCGGGTCAGCTGCGTGTCAACAATGGTTATGTTTGTAGCCATAGTTAGAGCAAAATTCCTTAGATCATTGCTTACAATCGGACATACTTATAAAATAAAAACAAACAACATATAACATATATTAATAGGAGTAAACCCATCACTCACTATATCCGATCACGCCTCAATGAGCGTTAGTAACCATTGGCAACATGTATACCAGGAAATAAAAATGGCACAGGGGAGGCTGTATGAATTCACCCACGGGGGTTTTTTTGGTACTTGTTTCCTAGCACGGCCACAACGATCATAATCGCGGGCATCGGGGGTAAAATCGGGGCCATCGCGGGCATCGCATGCACTAAAAAATCGGGTGCGATGGGCCAGACGCGATGCCCGCGATTTCCCCATAGAGAACAATGTTAAATGCCTCAATTTACCCGCGATGACCCCGATTTCCCATAGGAAACAATGTGAAATGGATCAATTTACCCAAATTATCATAGGGAACAATGGTAAATGGGACAAAAACACCCCTGAACATCAAAATGTCCCCCCAAAAGTACTAGACGCCACCCCGCGATCAACGTAAACCCGAAGCGTGGCGAGCGCAGCGAGCCCGCGAGGGGCGGCGGTACGCGTCCTCCGACCTTTTCATACCCCCACTATCCACGTCGGCGTGGAGTTGAGAATAGAATAGTGTGGCGAGCGCAGCGAGCCACCGAGCCCGAAGCGTGGCGAGTGCAGCGAGCCCCGTGAGGGGACGCGGATACCTTCACAGTTATACGCGTCCCCTCGCGAGCTTCCCAGGTGTCCATGGCGACGCGGACACCTGTGAAGCCCGCGAAGGGACGCGTTTACCTGTGAAGGTATCCGCGTCCCCTCGCGGGGCTCGCTGCGCTCGCCACGCTTCGGGCTCGGTGGCTCGCTGCGCTCGCCACACTATTCTATTCTCAACTCCACGCCGACGTGGATAGTGGGGGTATGAAAAGGTCGGAGGACGCGTACCGCCGCCCCTCGCGGGCTCGCTGCGCTCGCCACGCTTCGGGTTCACGTTGATCGCGGGGTGGCGTAAACTACTTTTGGGGGTACATTTCACTGGTCAGGGGGGTTTTTTGGGGTTTCTGGCCCATTTACCATTCTTCCCTATGATGATTTGGGTAAATTGACCCATTTAACATTGTTTCCTATGGAAAATCGCGGTCATCGCGGGTAAAGTTACCCATTTAACATTGTTCCCTATGGGGAAATTGCGGCCATCGCGTGTGGACCATTTAAGCATTTTTAGCCGCACACGACGCGACCGACCCGATTTTCACTGTTTTCAATTCATTTCAATGGAAAAATCGGGGGCATCGCGTCGGTCGCGTCGCAGGCCACTAAAAATTACCCCCGATGGCCGCGATTGTGGCCGTGCTAGGAAACAAGTACCGTTTTTTTCTCTAAAGGGGAATAGTTGAAAGCTTAGGGAGCTATGATTTATTAACTACGCCAGGTATAGATGGATGCAAATTGGCAATATATACAAAAGAATCACATCAAAAGCCGGAATTGTAGAAAAAACAGTGAACAAAGTGCAGCAAATATGTACATTAAAAAAATCCTATATGGCCCCCCAGGTGCCCACAGATAAACAGTGGAGGGTCATGTAGGATATATCTCCAGACATGTTGCATACTAAAAGACTCGTTACTGCAAAAAGACATTTAAGGGGTTGTTCTCATTCAACCCATCGGGGTCAATGGTATTAAGCGTGAATATCCAAAGTGCTTCCTTTTTTTTAAGGATGAATTCTCTGTTGCCACCTCTTGGTAGTTTAGGCACATGGTCTATTAGCATACACCGAAGGGTTGAAGTCTGGTGCTTGAATTTAAGAAAGTGTCGAGCAACCGGTTTTTCGGAGTTGCCTGTTTTGAAGGCAGATCTTATGGACAGTCTACGATTCGCCAAGGACCCTTAGAAATTGAGACACAGGGAGACTCTCTTTGAGCGCTCAAAGAGAGTCTCCCCGTGTCTCAATTTCTAAGGGTCCTTAGGATCAATTCCTCCCCTGAACAAGCCACAGTACAAATAAATGAAATGAAGGATCGATTCCTCCAGAGAGGGTACACCACCACAACGGTTGACAGATGTATCAACAAAGCGTATACTAGACATGCGGAGACCCACCATCCTGAGCAACACCAACAAAGTAAAGGAAGGATGACATACGTAAGCACCTATGACCACACGTCCAATACTGCCAATAAAATCATCAAGAAATATTGGCCACTGCTGACTACAGATCCAGCACTTAAACTTGAGCACCACCGCCCATGTGTGCATATAGGAGGGGAGCTAACCTGCGACAACTATTGATGCGCCCATTGGTTCAACCTTCACCCACCACCCTAAATAACAAGACAAATGTGAACTACCTAGCGCTAACGGCAGCAGCTAATTAATCTCTGGGTGTCCACCCGAGGGCACCCCAAATCCCAAAAGTGGGATGACAATACAAGTGTTACAAAATTAGATAAATCAGCGCTGGAGGTCTCACAATACAATATGTGGCAAAACTTACATTGGAGTTCAGCCCCGCATACACTGAAAGGTATCTTTCACCACCTCTGGATAAACGACACTTCCACTGTTCTATATATATGGCAGATCAAGAACTTACATTTGATTTCTGTCTCGCGTTCCTCAAAAGGTTTCTTTGTATGCCAAGGAGACTGCACTTCTTTTCAGAAGAATTTATTCACAGCACGGCAAACACAGCAAACCAAAAGATAAAAGTTTTAAAATGTTCATATGTCGGGAACCACAGAGCACCGCTGGCGGAGGTCAGGTGCGCAGTGCTGCAGACACAGACGGACCTTTCTCTAGCTGCTTGGCGGCTCAGTGTAGACTTGGTCCCGGCAGAGTGGCTTCTTTCATCATCTCTCTGTCACATGATCCTGCTTCCTCCAATCGTTTGCACCTAAACCCAGCTTTATTGCACACTGAGCATTTAACCCATTAGTTACTAAACTGCGGCTATACATATTTATACAAATATTAAAACATGTTAATTTATACAGGTGTTAAAAACATTTCTACAGGTATAAAAACATTATATGCATATAGTAATTAATTGGGTTAGCTCAGAGGTTGAAGCCGGGCATTGGAAGCAAACAAAAGACAAATGTTAAAAAACTGAGTTTAAGTCAATGGGTTTAAAACAAGCTGATTATGATATACCATTTATATAAACCATTTATATTCGTAGTCTACATTCAATTCGTGTGGAACCAAGGTTTGTAAGGAGAAAATTGTTTTCATCTCAGATATTGCTAGTCTTCTATCAAGGTCATTAACCCTCCAATTTACATACGCTAATCCCACAGAAACTCTTAAGACCCCCAATTTTACAATCGTGATTGGTTTTAAAGTGCATGGATACATTGTGCAGATCATAACCATTTTTAATGTTTATCACATGCTCGGCAAGATGCTCCTTGAGCATTCTGCTCGTTCTGCCAACATATTGTTGTCCACATTTGCATTTCAAGAGGTATATCACACTCTTGGTTGCACAGGTAATAAAATCTCTTATTGGATATATATTAGAAGTTACATTAGATCTGTACTCAATGACTTTGCTATCTGTTTTACATGTCTTGCACATGGCACAGAAGCCACATCTATAGAAGCCCTTGGACAAAATCCTTGTGGTCATTTTATTCACGGGTTGAGCACTGTTTACCAGCATATTTTGGAGGTTTTGTGCTCGCCGGTAAGTGAACTTAGGGTTTTGTCCAATGTACTTCTTAAGACTTGGGTCCCTAGTGAGTACAGACCAGTGTTTGTTTATGATTGCTTCCAATTGTTTGTATTGGCTTGTGAATTTGGTGATGAACCTGTTTTCTTCATGTTCAACGTAAGTATTTTTAGGGTTAACCTTTAAGATGTCAGACCTTATCAGATTTTTGCTTTTCAATCTGGATTTCTGTACGACATCCAATTTATAACCTTTTTGAATGCACTGATTTCCATCACATTCGCTTGACTTTCAAAGACCCCTATATCGGTACAATTTTGACGGAGCCTTTGGAATTGGCTATTTGGAATGCTTTTGATCCAATTCACATGATAATTACTATCATGCTCAATGTAGGCATTGCAATCCGTCAGTTTAGTATAATTTTTAGTAAAAACCTCATTATTTTCTATGTAAACGGTCAAGTCAAGGAAGTTGATGGAAGACGTACTTTGTGTAAATGTCAACTCTATGTGTTGATCATTGTTATTTAGATGTTGACAAAACTGTTCAAGTGACTGGGTATGGGAGGAGCCCCACACAAACATGATGTCGTCTATGTAGCGAATCCATAGCTTCAACATGGGGAAAGGTAAATTGGGAAAAAAAACCTGTGCACCAGTACCACGTTCAAAAAATGTTTTGGTATATTTGTGATATACTGTATGAAAAGATCCACTATTTTGTAGTATCAAAATGCTTGTGCATTAATGAGTGATGTGGAGGTGCTCCCCTGAGAGTAAGAATTGATGCAAAGAGAAAAGAGAAAAAGTACTCTCTGTTTTTGGGGGCACACTTTAAAATTAAAACTTAACGTTTATTTATTGCTTCTTTAAAATTAATTTAGACATGACAGGACAGACATACATAAAACATATACAAATTTCTGAGACTCCAATTTGCAGAGTTCTCTATTGATTGTGGATGAGTAAATTACAGGTAGAGGTTCACCAATCTAAATCCAATGATGGTTCGGAGCTACCTTTCTCACACAATTTTTGAGGTACCACAGTATATGGAGTGGACCGCGAATATTTTTTATATGGTAATATAACTTATTTTACACCAATTTTTCACAATAATTTTTTTGCTTTTCAGGCCATTCAAAATTACTTTTGACAGGAGAATTCTGCTGGGAATTTTGCTTTATTATATAACCATTAATTGGTATATGATAGAAGAGAAAAAAGAAAAAGAAAAAAGAGAGAGAAAGAGAAAGGGGGGAAAAGAAGAGGGAAGAGTGGGGGAGAGAGAGTTTTCAAGGGGAGGTTTGAGTGAATGAAGAGAAAGAGAGGGGAGAAGAGGGGGGGAGAAAAACAAGTTAAGTGTCAGTACAACCCTGCAGTTTGTTTGTAATCACGGTGACTGCTGCTGATTGCTCTATCTGCCTGGCTGAACCAGACTGTGCAATTGAGCGGGTCTTGCCGTGCGACAGTTGCAGATGAGGGTGTGAAATAGTTGGGCTATTGAATCCCACTCTGTTAGAGTGGGCGACTCCCTGGTTGGCTGGGCCCTTGCAGGGAAATCTACCCTCAATCAGTGAGGTTTTGAGCCCAGAAAGTGTGTAGCTTTAGAAGACAAGATTATTGCCTTGTAGGGTGTCAGTGCACGCTGCTTTCTCCCACTTGCTTTGCAGTATTGGTGGGCGATGAGCGGTGAACCCCACCTTTAAGTGCAATTAAGAAAATTCCCAGTTGCATAGAAAAAGTTAGAAATTAAATAAAGCAAGATAACAGGTGGAAGTTATGATATATGGAATGTGAAATATCAAAGGATCAAGAAAGTTGTCCTTTAGTCACAGTATTATAGTATACACCTGTATATCAAATTTCCTGTTTCATAAATTGATCACTTATGTTACAATAGTAAAAAGTATTTCCTGTCACTGACTATATTCTTCTCACTAAGAAAAACAATTATAGATCTCATTCCTGAATATGGAAAAAATGTCTGTGAAAATTCACTCACAATAATTTTTGTAGTCTTAGACCAATCAGAGCAGAAAAAAGAGAAAAAAGAAACAATAAAGCCCTTTTCCCCAAAATAATTGCAGGACAGAAATCTGTGGGGTCGTATTTACAATTGTATCTATTGGTTATAATGTGATCAGCCCCTTAATAGGGGTCTTACCACCACCCGGATAGCTGCCTGCTGCGGTCTAAGGAACAGTCAGTCTGCTGCAGGAGGAAAGAGATTTTTCTTGGATCTGGACCCGATTTCAGTAATGGGGAGTCTGGTATCTCCTCAATGGCTCGAGGTGCAAAAGTTGTTATGGGATAGACAGCTGTTTCGCGGAGGTCCCGCTTCCTCAGTATCCAGGATTACTGCAATCGGGTCCAGATCCAAGAAAAATCTCTTTCCTCCTGCAGCAGTTTAGAATCAATATAGCAAGACAAATTAGAGGTAATTGATTGTATGCCCGCTACTATTGGCTGCCCAGGAGGATTGGTAAGGCATTTGTATACCTTGAGCAGAATGAATAACACAGGTATTGATGGGTCTTCCACTTTAAGATATTTTGCCTGTGCTTCCGTGACTACACCATGAGTTAAATATAGGTTGATGAAAACCTCCATTTTCTTCATTATATTTTGGGTTGGGTCACCTCTAAGTACATTTTCTGCTAATTGTTTGGCAATTTCCCTGTGGTAATCATCTTTATTCATTATCACTACCCCGCTGCCTTTATTGGCGGGTTTTATGATAATGTTGCTGTTCTCCTTTAAGGATTTAATAGCTTCCCTTTGTTTTTTTGAAAGGTTTAAGTCGCCACCTGGTTTAAATGTACATATCTCCAAATCTTCTTTTACTAGTGTCTCAAACACATCGACAAAACTTCCTTTCTTATGTCTGGGAAAGAAGGTGGATTTACGTCTGAATACCTTTATTTCACCTTCTGGCAAATTAGGAGTCACCTCCCCCATATTGGTGGACTGATCCTTTTCATCAAAAAATTTCTTTAGAGCTAATTTTCTGACAAAACATTGAAGGTCAGTAAATACTTCAAATTTGTCTATTTTGTTTGAGGGGGCAAATTGAAGTCCCTTCTCCAGGACCTCCTGTTCCTCCTTACTGAGGGTATGGTCGCTGAGATTGTATATCTTTGATTTATTGGGGCAGCTGTGGCTCCTCCCATCCAAATTCTCAGTTTCTATTTCCCCCTGTATTTGATTGGGGGCTATATTAGTTGCCCCTTTTTTCTTTTTAGAGGATTTGAGGTGATGCCCTCCTCGTTTCACCCTAATGTGTTTATGATTATTTACCTTACTTCATTTTTTCTCTGGCTCCTCTCTAAAAAACGTTTCCTATAGTTTTTAGTTTCTACCCTTGTTGTCTCTTCCCTCAATGGGTCAATTCGATCTGGTCTTCCCCTATATTGTCTATTACTAGTAATGGGGGTGTTATAATTTTTATAATCAGCTTCCTCATTACGTGTATGCCAATTTGGTTTATTCTGATATTCCTCATACTGTCTATCATGATAGTTATCCCCCCTCCGTTGATACCGATCCATTCTGTATCGGTTGGGGGCCTCTGGGTCATGTTTAAATTCATTATTATTATACTGCCTCCTACGGTAGGGTATCCGGGGAGATTCTATTTTTCCTGATTTTACCTCATATATCTGTTTCTTTACTGGATTTTTGCTAGGTGCATCTCTTGATTTATCCCTTATTTTTGAGGGGTTAGGGGTACAATTTATTTCTTGATTAGTATCGGTATCGTTAATTTTTATATTCCAGGTGTGCTGTTTCCCTGTTTCATAGTCTGTTTTATCCCTTCTATATTTCTTTTGTTTTTTTATTAGAAGATCTTTCTCATTTTTCTCAATTTTAGTGGTAATGCGTTCTTCATATTTTTTATACTCTGCTGACTCCACATATGGTTTAGCCAGTAGGTATAAAACTTCTATATCCTGTTGAGTTTTTTTCAGTTCACCTCTTTTTTCCTGAATAATATGTTCCATTAGTCTTAAAGAACAGGTATCTAGAATATGAAACCATTCTTTTTTAAAAGCTTCTGATTCTATTAAGAACGATGGTACTTTTTCTAACCTCAGACCTCGGGGTATGATTTTTTCACTGGAATATTTCTCTAATACAGTGATCTCCCACCATAATTTACCCTCTTTAATAAGCATTTTTTCAATTTGTCGCATAGTGCTTTCTAAGCTTTCATCTTTTACCATGGTATCCATGTCTCCTTTTTCAAACAGACTGGATAACATAGCACCTCTAGTTTTTCTATGTTGAAACATATTAGATCACAGATGAGCAGCTGGGCTAAGTTCACAGGGTGGAGTGCAACGCTCTAAATAACAAGACAAATGTGAACTACCTAGCGCTAACGGCAGCAGCTAATTAATCTCTGGGTGTCCACCCGAGAGCACCCCAAATCCCACAAGTGGGATGACAATACAAGTGTTACAAAATGAGATAAATCAGCACTGGAGGTCTCCAGGAGACACAATGTCACAATTCTTATGCTGTAGAAATGCTTCCCAATTGTTTCATCCCTCTCCTGCAGAAAACCTCCGTACAGAAACTCACATCCAATTTCTGACAGGTGTAGGTGCAAAATATCTCTCAGTCTTTCAAACTGCGTTCAGTTCACAATACAATATGTGGCAGAACTTACATTGGAGTTCAGCCCCGCATACACTGAAAGGTATCTTTCACCACCTCTGGATAAACGACACTTCCACTGTTCTATATATATGGCAGATCAAGAACTTACATTTGATTTCTGTCTCGCGTTCCTCAAAAGGTTTCTTTGTATGCCAAGGAGACTGCACTTCTTTTCAGAAGAATTTATTCACAGCACGGCAAACACAGCAAACCAAAAGATAAAAGTTTTAAAATGTTCATATGTCGGGAACCACAGAGCACCGCTGGCGGAGGTCAGGTGCGCAGTGCTGCAGACACAGACGGACCTTTCTCTAGCTGCTTGGCGGCTCAGTGTAGACTTGGTCCCGGCAGAGTGGCTTCTTTCCTCAATCAACGCGTTTCTGGTGCCGACTGCACCCTTTTTCAAGATAAGCCACTACTCTCTCCAGGTGATTTTTAAAGGATCATCTCTCTGTCACATGATCCTGCTTCCTCCAATCATTTGCACCTAAACCCGGCTTTATTGCACACGGAGAATTTAACCCATTGGTTACTAAACTGCGGCTATACATATATATATATATATATATATATATACCGGTATATACAAATATTAAAACATGTTAATTTATACAGGTGTTAAAAACATTTTTACAGGTATATAAAGATTGTGATTGTTTATATAAATAAATATAAAAACATTGTATGCATATAGTATTGGGTTAGCTCAGAGGTTGAAGCCGGGCATTGGAAGCAAACAAAAGACAAATGTTAAAAAACTGAGTTTAAGTCAATGGGTTTAAAACAAGCTGATTATGATATACCATTTATATAAACCATTTATATTCGTAGTCTACATTCAATCCGTGTGGAATCAAGGTTTGTAAGGAGAAAATTGTTTTCATCTCAGATATTGCTAGTCTTCTATCAAGGTCATTAACCCTCCAATTGGGTTTACATATGCTAATCCCACAGAAACTCTTAAGACCCCCAATTTTACAATCGTGATGGATTTTAAAGTGCATGGAAACATTGTGCAGATCATAACCATTTTTAATGTTTCTCACATGTTCGGCAAGACGCTCCTTGAGCATTCTGCTCATTCTGCCAACATATTGTTGTCCACATTTGCATTTCAAGAGGTATATTACACTCTTGGTTGCACAGGTAATAAAATCTCTTATTGGATATATATTAGAAGTTATATTAGATCTGTACTCAATGATTTTGCTATCTGTTTTACATGTCTTGCACATGGCACAGAAGCCACATCTATAGAAGCCCTTGGACAAAATCCTTGTGGTCATTTTATTCACGGGTTGAGCACTCTTTACCAGCATATTCTGGAGGTTTTGTGCTCGCCGGTAAGTGAACTTAGGGTTTTGTCCAATGTACTTCTTAAGACTTGGGTCCCTAGTGAGTACAGACCAGTGTTTTTTTATGATTGCTTCCAATTGTTTGTGTTGGCTTGTGAATTTGGTGATGAACCTGATTTCTCCACAGCGATGGGCACCAAGTTGGCACCCAGTTATGCCAACCTGTTTATGGCCCACTGGGAAGATCTACAGGTATGGTCGGGCCATGACTGGGGTGCCAACTTGGTACTATGGATTCGCTACATAGACGACATCATGTTTGTGTGGGGAGGAGATAGCCAGTCACTTGAACAGTTTTGTCAACATCTAAATAACAATGATCAACACATAGAGTTGACATTTAGACAAAGTACGTCTTCCATCAACTTCCTTGACTTGACCGTTTACATAGAAAATAATGAGGTTTTTACTAAAAATTATACTAAACCGACGGATTGCAATGCCTACATTGACCATGATAGTAATCATCATGTGAATTGGATCAAAAGCATTCCAAATAGCCAATTCCAAAGGCTCCGTCGAAATTGTACCGATATAGGGGTCTTTGAAAGTCAAGCGAATGTGATGGAAAATCAGTGCATTCAAAAAGGTTATAAATTGGATGTCGTACATAAATCCAGATTGAAAAGCAAACATCTGATAAGGTCTGACATCTTAACGGTTAACCCTAAAAATACTAATGTTGAACATGGAGAAATCAGGTTCATCACCAAATTCACAAGCCAATACAAACAATTGGAAGCAATCATAAAAAACACTGGTCTGTACTCACTAGGGACCCAAGTCTTAAGAAGTAAATTGGACAAAACCCTAAGTTCACTTACCGGCGAGCACAAAACCTCCAGAATATGCTGGTAAAGGGTTTGTGACATCTTGTCTCTTGGAGACCTCCAGCGCTTATTTATGCTATTTTGTAACACTTCACCCACCACCAACTACTGGCTCAGAAGTAATAAGATGGGCTGTTTCAGGTGCACATCATGCACCACGTGTAGAGTCATGCTAACTGGATCATTTTTTGCACATCCTCATTCGGGCAAGAAAATTAAAATTAAGCATAAACTCACCTGCACCATGGATCATGTAATGTATATGCTCACGTGTCCATGTGGACTGTACTACATCGGTCTAACGACACGTAATTTTCGTGACCGGATGGCGAATCATAGACTGTCCATAAGATCTGCCTTCGAAACAGGCAACTCCGACAAACTGGTTGCTCGACACTTTCTTAAATTCAAGCACCAGACTTCAACCCTTCGGTGTATGCTAATAAACCATGTGCCTAAACTACCAAGAGGTGGCAACAGAGAATTAATCCTTAAAAAAAAGGAAGCACGTTGGATATTCACACTTAATACCATTGACCCCAATGGGTTGAATGAGAACAACCCCTTAAATGTCTTTTTGCAGTAACGAGTCTTTTAGTATGCAACATGTCTGGAGATATATCCTACATGACCCTCCACTGTTCACCACAGTTTATCTGTGGGCACCTGGGGGGCCATATAGGATTTTTTTAATGTACATATTTGCAGCACTTTGTGCACTGTTTTTTCTACAGTTCCTGCTTTTGATGTGATTCTTTTGTATATATTGCCAATTTGCATCCACCTATACCTGGCGTAGTTAATATATCATAGCTCCCTAAGCTTTCAACTATTCCCCTTTAGAGAAAAAAACCCTCGTGGGTGAATTCATACAGCCTCCCCTGTGCCATTTTTATTTCCTGGTATACATGTTGCCAATGGTTACTAACGCTCATTGAGGAGTGATCGGATATAGTGAGTGATGGGTTCACTCCTATTAATATATGTTATATGTTGTTTGTTTTTATTTTATAAGTATGTCCGATTGTAAGCAATGATCTAAGGAATTTTGCTCTAACTATGGCTACAAACATAACCATTGTTGACACGCAGCTGACCCGCAAGCATCCATGCTGGGACATAGTGCATCAGCTGACCTTATCCTCTAATCCACCGTTTGTGTTGGTAGGAGCTAACCAATAAGTATATGTTGCATGTTGTTTTACTTTATAAGTATGTCATTTTTGAACATTCTAATACAAATTATTTGTCACGCTGTGATGACCCTATTGAGGTTAAAACCGCTCCGCTGACATGCTGGTGGCCCGCAAGCACTCATGCTGGGACCTCGCACACCACGTGACTCAGACCAGCTGACTGCACTACCCAATCCGCAGTCCGGGACGGATGGAACGCAGCTGGGATGCATACTTTCGGGTCCGGGTGCCATATGTGACAGCGTGCGGCCCTGAACACTGGTAACGCGGTCACAGTTTGCTTACTAACACGATCCCGGCGGCTATGGTAGTATACCTCAGTATCTTTGTGTGTGTATGTTATATGTTGTTATGTTGGTTATTATCTTACGGCTAGATGGGGTTTGGCTGTTGATTCGCCTCACAGGCACAGTTGTATTACTGTGACCAATCAGGGTTGTTGTATGTACCTGATGAATAATTAATTAGTGGGAGTTCATTCCTGATTGGCTATGGTATATATGGAGCATTTGGCAGACTCAGTGTATGCTTGGCTTACCTGGGTGTAACATCTGAAAAATTGTACCTCATCTTGACAACGGCCCTCCGGGGGTCGAAACATCGACCATGCTATTCTAATTAAAAAGCAACTTTTTACCTGCAGTTTGGTGAGTGCCCCCTCTGGTTTCTGAATCAGGACTTACTATTATATATATATCACAGAAAATGGTACCCCAACCGCGCCCAAGATAGTAATGAGAGCAGCAACTCTAATGGACCCCTGTTAGCCAGGCCCGGATAGGCAAGTAGAGATAGAAAAGAAATTTAGAGTGCGCTAAAGACAACTCAACAAATTAAAAATTATACATTTATTTCTTAAACTTCACAAAGACTTGAAGTATAAAAGGTACAGCAGGTCTGTTATTGGTACAGATGGTGTTGTACAACACCATCTGTACCAATAACAGACCTGCTGTACCTTTTATACTTCAAGTCTTTGTGAAGACTAAGAAATAAATGTATAATTTTTAATTTGTTGAGTTGTCTTTAGCGCACTCTAAATTTCTTTTCTATTATATATATATATATATATATATATATATATATATATAGCAGTTTTGTTTGAAGCAGGCACTCACCATAGACCATAAGTAGTAGTTGAGACAAGGTTTATTTCATAAATGTGGTCGACATTTCGGTCCTCGCAGGGACCTTTGTCAAGACAGGAACATGTCACATCAAGGACCAGGAACACCAGGCAGTGTTTAAATACTTTAAGGGGCGACATAACACAATTCTATCCCGTAGATCTGCAAATCTCCTTAAAAATCTACAGCAAAAATTTTATGAATAGTCAGATAAGTCAGATTCAGTTTTAGCGAATAAGCTTAAGCAGAAAAAAATGTCTAGTTTGTTCACTAGAATCAAAAAACTTGACTCAAATGAAATTATTTATGACCCTGAAAAAATAATAAAAGAGTTCCACACTTATTATGAGAAACTATATAATCAGAACGGATATCCCAATATGTCAAATAATTCAGTAACTGGTAATCCCTCTCTCACAGATTTTTCTAACAAAGGGCTACTTCCATCATTAAATAAGGAAAAGATTTTAGAACTAAATGCAGATATCACAGAAGAAGAAATCCAAGCTGCCATCAAAGGTCTAAAAACCTCATCGGCACCAGGACCGGATGGGTTTACAGCTCAATATTATAAAAAATGTGCATCTGTTCTTATTCCTTTCCTGATTGTTTTTTTTAATGATTTATTAAACGAAGGCTCTTTTGACGCCCTGACAACCTTGGCCAATATAGTAGTGATTCCGAAGCCGGAAAAGGATCCACTCTTAGTAACTAATTATAGACCAATATCTTTACTTAATGTAGATATTAAAATTTATGCGAAGGTCTTGGCAAATAGATTGGGTCCTTTACTTCCAGGTCTGATCCACCCAGATCAGGTAGGTTTCATAACGGGACGACAGGCGTTTGATAATACACGACGAGTCATTGATCTAATCCATGAAATTCATAAGCAAAAGACACCGGCATTGATACTAAGGGGGAAATTTACTAATATGGATTCATAGAAAAAAGGTGTATTCGTAGGGAGAAATACACCTTTTTTTTACAAATTTGTATTTTCGGGATTTACTATCCCGAAAATACAACAATTCGTAGTCCTAAAGATGGAACATTCGTATTTGTATTTACAAATACGAATGTCTACACCATCGATAGGATACGACAGAAATCACCATTCAAAAGAATGGTGGTTCCTGATTTACTAAGCAGCCGTATAGAAAATACGTCTGCTTTTATCCACGAAAATACGGCAGAAAAATAGAACACCATTTTCCTGTCGTATTTGCTTTAAGCCTGCACGGATCAGTCAGATCCGTGCAGGCTGCGGTGTAAAAATAAATAAAAATAAAAAAATAAATAAAAAACGGCGTGGGGTCCCCCCCACAGCCGAAACCAGCACCAGGCTGACGGAGCCTGGAGCCGGTAATTAAAAATCAGGGAACCCGACAAATAGGGGTTCCCTGATTTTTAACAACCAGCCCCAGGCTCCTGCTCTGGGGCTGGTTCCCAAAATACGGGGGACAAAATGACTGGGGGTCCCCCGTATTTTAAGAACCAGCCCCAGGCAAAACCAGCCCGCAGGGTAATGCCACAGCCGGGGGGAGACTTTTTATGCAAGTCCCCCCGGCCAAAGCATTCATCCCTACCGACCAGTCAGCCTGGCCAGGGGCCCTGGGGGAGTGGGGACCCCCCCAATGAAGGGGTCCCCCCCTCCAGGATTTACCTGACCAGGCTGAAGCCTGGTACTGTCCCCGATGCCCCTGTGCGGTGGGCATCGGGCTGATTATGGTGTAAAAAAAAAGATAAAACTATTGTTTTTTACTGTGGCACTACAAGTGCCAGCAAGCCTCCCCAGCAAGCTGGGACTTGGAGAACCGCAAGTCCCAGCCTGCTGGGCATTAAAGGGCCCGCTGGCACTTGTAGTTCCACAGTTAAAAATATAGTACACAAAACACACTGACACACATTTTAAATAAAAGTTGAATACACACATCACAAACACACTGATACTTACCTATCTTGATCCCGTCGGTAGGTCGCTGGCTCTGGTGTCGGCGGCTCCAGTGTCGGCGGCTCCAGTGTCGGCGGCTCCGGGTCGGCGGCTCCGAGGTCGGCGTCCTGTCTGAAGAAAATCCATGTTGGACCTGTGGAAGTAAATCCTACGCACCAGGTCCTCCATGGATGGTCTTCTGTCTTCTCTCTTCTTTTCCAGGACTTATTTCTTTATCTTCTGTCTTCTTTCTTCTTCTTTACGCTGCCGGCAGCTCACGGGACTTTCAGAGCTGGAGAGATGTTGCCTCCTCGACGTCTGGACTAGGAATGAATTCTAGCCAATCAGGAGCCGACTTTACTGACTCCTGATTGGCCACTAGGCGGCTCCTGATTGGCTAGAATTCATTCTTAGTCCAGACGTCGAGGAGGCAACATCTCTCCAGCTCTGAAAGTCCCGTGAGCTGCCGGCAGCGTAAAGAAAGAAGAAGACAGAAGACAGAAGATAAAGAAATAAGTCCTGGAAAAGAAGAGAGAAGACAGAAGACCATCCATGGAGGACCTGGTGAGTAGGATTTACTTCCACAGGTCCAACATGGATTTTCTTCAGACAGGACGCCGACCTCGGAGCCGCTGACCCGGAGCCGCCGACACTGGAGCCGCTGACACCGGAGCCGCCGACACCAGAGCCAGCGACCTACCGATGGGATCAAGATCAAGGTAAGGTAAGTATCAGTGTGTTTGTGATGTGTGTGTATTAAACTTTTATTTAAAATGTGTGTCAGTGTGTTTTGTGTACTATTTTTTTAACTGTGGAACTACAAGTGCCAGCGGGCCCTTTAATGCCCAGCAGGCTGGGACTTGTGGTTCTCCAAGTCCCAGCTTGCTGGGGAGGCTTGCTGGCACTTGTAGTGCCACAGTAAAAAAACAATAGTTTTATCTTTTTTTTTTACACCATAATCAGCCCGATGCCCACCGCCCAGGGGCATCGGGGACAGTACCAGGCTTCAGCCTGGTCAGGTAAGTCCTGGAGGGGGGGGACCCCTTCATTGGGGGGGTCCCCACTCCCCCAGGGCCCCTGGCCAGGCTGACTGGTCGGTAGGGATGAATGCTTTGGCCAGGGGGACTTGCATAAAAAGTCTCCCCCCGGCTGTGGCATTACCCTGCTGGCTGGTTTTGCCTGGGGCTGGTTCTTTAAATACGGGGGACACCCAGTCATTTTGTCCCCCGTATTTTGGGAACCAGCCCCAGAGCAGGAGCCTGGGGCTGGTTGTTAAAAATCAGGGAACCCCTATTTGTCGGGTTCCCTGATTTTTAATTACCGGCTCCAGGCTCCAGGCTCCTATCTTTTTAAAAAATTTTTACACCTTGCAGCCTGCACGGATCTGACTGATCCGTGCAGACTGCTACAAATAATTCGTATTAGCAGCCGTATATACGGCCACTAATACGAATGGTTACACCATCGGAGGGTTACAAAGCAATCGTATCTGACTGCTTTGTAATTTCCCCTCCGGAACACGACTTTGCATACGACTGAAACAGTCGTATGCAGCCGTAGGGGAAATACCAATACGAAAACTAGGTTTTTCATATTGGTAAATGTCCCCCTAAGTCTTGATGCTGAAAAAGCCTTTGATCGGGTACAATGGCCTTTCATGTTTAAAACCCTACAATCGGTAGGTTTAACTGATAGATTTCTGAAAGGAATCTCGTCCCTTTATGATAAACCAAAAGCAAATGTATTGGCCAATGTAGTCAGGTCACCACAATTTTTATTCTCTAATGGAACCCGCCAGGGATGTCCCCTTTCACCTTAAATTTTTGCCCTATCGATAGAGCCATTAGCAGCGCGTATAAGATCAAATCCGAATATTAGAGGCTCTTTATTTTCTCAGATGGTAAAGCTGCCCATTCTTCTTGACAAAAAGCCTCCAGTTCCTGTAAATTCTTGGGCTGTCTTGCATGAACTGCACATTTGAGATCTCCCCAGACTAACTCAATGATATTGTGGTCAGGAGACTGAGATTGTCACTCCAGAATCTTCACTTCTGATGTAGCCAATGATAGGTAGACTTGGCCTTGTGTTTTGGATCATTGTCATGTTGGAACGTCCAGCTTCCGGGCCGATGAGTGCAAATTTTCCTCCAGTATTTTCTGATAACATGCTGCATTCATCTTGCCATCAATTTTGACCAAGTTTCCACTGCCTTTGTAGCTCACACATTCCCAAAACATCAGCAAACCACCTCCTTGTTTTACAGTGGAAATTATGTACCTTTCATCATAGGCATTGTTGACTCCTCTCCAAGTGTAACGTTTATTGTGGACAAAAAGTACTGTTTCTTTATGATGATTTGTACCATGTACTTCCACCCACACTTTATGCAAAGCCTGTATGCTGTACCATCACTGGTTGCACACCATGCCAGCGACAAGCTGGCTGGGTGTGCCAGTTATGAAAGAAAAGTGCTATATAAATAAAAGTATTATTTTTACTGGTGCCTTTGAGCAGCGTGATCAAGATGGCGCCGCAAATGGCTGCATAGGAACTGTGCCACTCAGCCATATGTACCCCTGTGTCTCCCCTGTTTCACACACTGCATAGCAACCTAAAACTGTACTGTCCCTGCTTAACTGTTACCTACCTGGCTGTTTGCAATGACCAGTGGCGCCGTTGTTGGCTGCCTAGGCACTGTGCAGCTCGGCAGGTAGGTGTTCCCTGTGTTATAACTGTACTGTCTCTGCTTATATTGTTACCTACGTGGCTGCTGCAATGACCAGTCGCACCGCTGATGGCTACCTAGGCGCTGTGCAGCTCAGTGAATATATGTTCCCTGCGTCTACAATCCTTTAGATCCTGTTGACCTTTTTACCCTGTCAATCTTGTGACTGTCGACCATTAGTGGTCGACCATATGACTGTCTATGATGAGTCAGTCTATGATTTATACCATAACCGAATCAGACCCATTGTCAGTAAGTATAATCATAGATGTGAAAGTTGGCATGCAACTTTTATTTCCAGGTTAACCCAGAATCTCCACATTAATGTTTAACTCGCAGTTCCCAAGTATGTGATTGTCTGCTCTTTATTACACATAAAATCATCACCATTCTTTACTTGATTTCTTCCCTCCTGTACATTCAGATGTTGGACTTCATGCTTGCAAAGCAAATGGTTACAATTAAAGAAAAATACTGAATAAACAATATGCTCCTAGAAGTGCCATGTTACAGTATTAGGGTTACAGACAGACAGTTTACTAAAAGTGATTGGTTTTGCTCTGAATTGTTAGAGCATGGGAAACTCTGATTGGTTAGAAGCAGCAAGACCCATTGGATGTGTCGTTTTATTGAAGTACTGCACATTGATGCAATGTTGTTAATTTACAAAATATCTAAGTGAAGTATGTCTAGAGATGGTAAGAATGGGGCTAGTACTTCTCAAACCTACAGTATGTGATTTGCTATTGCCAGGCTGGAGTCGGTACATAAAGCACTGAATAAGTGACATAATGTTACAATTTTAATTATCATCTTGGCAATTCCACACTGAGGGCCAGATGCACTAAGTTTCAAAAAGTAATAAAGTGGAGAGTCATAAACAACCAGCCAATCAGCTCCTACCTGTTATTTTTCAAACCCAGCCTGTAACTGGTTGTTTGTCACTCTCCACTTAATCACTTTTTGAAGCTTAGTGCATCTGGTCCTATGTGATTATTACCACTAGAATGAAGTAATAACAGCCAACAGCCTCTAATCTGTTCATCTCCCATACCTTATCCTCCATGTTACTAAGGAAGAGTAATATCAACAGCAAAACCACTCATTCCTTCAGCTATTTTAACTATGGACTTTAAATAAAGCCCACATTACATTTAACAAATTTGAGGCTTCTCTGATTAGAAATTGAATTCTCTCAATACAAGTTCCAATCCATAGTACATGATGAGTTAGATGAAGCATACAGATACAGATACATTCTGTAGAAACATACATAAATAAAAAGACCGTCAAGTTTTTGCCATAGCCATTAAAATCAACACTTCATGATAAAATTGAGAAAGTAGTTTTGGATGGCATAATTGACTATGGGCCTGATTCAGACCTGACAGCAACTTTTACGTGGAACCGATGTTCGCAGTGTTGGATCCCAGGTTACGCCTTTAAGTCACAGTGCTGGGATTGTTACAATATGCAATATGTCTCCTCTACTGAGATGTCTTCTGCATGTCCCTCCTTCATATCTAATGGAAATGCAATGCTGCTTGTATGCCATATGGCATTTCCAACAATCTCTGAATCAGACCCTATAACAGAAAATACAAAAGTATAAACTGCATTGAAGCAGAGAAATAGACACTACCACACCTCAAGATTAATAATCATTTGGGTATTAAATCAACTGGCAATGGAGGGGGGTAATGTTGTTTTCAACAAAATCATCAATTATAAGAAAACTCAGATTCAGATTAGCTAAACTTCAGCAAATTCCAATCGCAGAATTTAATGAAATAATTAACTAGGGTCACCCAAAGCAAGGAAGTCTGTGTGCCACAAATGCCCTAAGCATCTCTCACATCACCCCCCCCCAAGCATATTTCCCATGTGTTACTCATAGATACATACATACATTGCACTAAATCACTGCACTATGGGCCTGAGTCTGATCTTTTCGGTCTGATGTTTTAGCACTGTGCATATTCACATACATGCAGGGCTTCTGTGCAGGTTCCTTCGGAGGCTTGCATAGGGGTATATTTTATGGTGCCGGCGAGCCTCTGATGGCAAGCTATGCAGCGAGCAGCCTTCTGAGTATTCAACGACATCCCCTTCACTCGCCGTTTCCTCTTCTCTGGTTGTTTTCAGCGAGGTGGAAATTATGAGCGCGGCCATCAAAATGGCGGGGCTCACCACTAAATGCAGTGGGCTTGCTTGCTATTCTGGGGAACATTAAATACAGCGAGTGGCCAGTGAGGGGGAAAGATGGCAAGGATGGCTTGTTTTCCGGTGATCCTCACCAGAAAAAAGCCATTCTTGCCGCACAAACGTCCTCAGCAGCGGCATTCAAATTCCTTGGCACTCACACAGGGCGTGATGAAGGTGGGCAGGGGACATTTGCATTAGGTGCACCTAGGACCTTGGCGTACCTAGGCGAACAGCAGACACCCACCGGTCGTGGGACATCAGCCACCCGCCCAGTTCTCGAACCAGGATGCTGCAAGTCTAAACGTGCGTACACACTGCACTTTTGTTCCGATATGGGCCCGGCCGGTCGGATAAATATTAAACAGCACTGAACCTTCGACCGACCGAGTATGGACGGACATGACCATTTTTGCCCATTTATCTATCGTACAGAGGGAATCGGGACAGCGTACACACCTATACAATTGAACGGCCGTCCGACCCAGAACGGGAGAACGGCCCGATGATTGTATATATGTGTACTCAGCTTTAGTCAGCCCAGACTGCTACAGATTTTTTAGCACTGGAGAAATCATTCAAATTAGGGGCAAGATGCACTAAGCTTCAAAAGTGATAAAATGGAGAGTAATAAACAGCTAGTCAATCAGATCCTACATTTCACAGACTGTGTTTGAAAAATGTCAGGCAGGAACTGATTAGTTGCTTGTTTATCACTCTCCATTTTATAATTTTTGAAGCTTAGTGCATCTGGCCCTAGATCCCATACATTCAGTATGATACTTGTGTCCTTTTCACATGGAATGGCGAGTAATCTCTAAAGGAATGAGTTCAAACTCCAAAATGACTGCTAAATGCAATTAAAAAGATTGAGTTTCAGTGACAAATGCAGGATTTCTAGAGACTCTAGGGGTTTCCAAATGCAGTCCGCAATGTCCCACTCTGCAGAACCGAGTAACGACCCTGGAAATTAATGTAGATATTGGTATTTTTATACACTGAATTTTGAATGAAATACAGTAATAATACCTGACACTACAAATGGTCTATAGTATCGACTGTATCAAACATTTAAATAATATAAATAAGTGGTCAGGAAAAGTTAAAACATACCATAATAAATACACAAACATAGTAGAACCAATACTGCACTTTCTAAGCACATATTCTCCCACCTCATGGTAAGGCTCCTTTCTCTTCTTCCTGGTAGCTACTCCCTGGTCCAGTGCACTGATTGAGGTTACAGGTTGAGTATCCTTTATCCAAATATCAGTTATCTAAATTATTCCAGAAAGTGAAAAAAACTTTTTTGTTGTTGCTGGGGACATCTGTAACTGGCACTACTGAGGACATGATATGTAACTGGCACTAAATGTGCAAGACAATGATTGCTTGGCATTCAAATTCAGTGTGAAAACTAAAAAGAGGAAAGAAACTCGGGTGGGGTGCACTCTTATTAATCCAATCATAAAGTTGTTCAAAAGATACTCTATAAATTTTAACAAAGAATTTTTTATTGTGTGTTTTTTTTATTGCTGAGTGTTTAACCAAAATAACTTAATAATATTAGAACAAAGGAAATTAGAAAAACATTTTTTTGGTATTTCTTCAATTAATTGTTAACTAATTTGTTACTAAACAATAAACAATAAATTTGTCCTGGCGATTTTTTTTTTTTTTAGGTTCTTATCAGGATTTTATTATGCGTAAATATACACTGAGAAAGCTGATCATCATATATCCTTATTGCCTTTATCCAGAAGGCAGTCTCAGTTTTAGTCTCAATTTGATATTGAGATAAGGATTATAATCATAGATCAGCATAACTCATAATTCTAAAGAGAAAAAAACACATAATGGTAATTTTAAATACGCATAAAAAATCATTCACTTATTGTGCAGTGTATCTTAATTTCTATAATTTTAGATTTTAAATTCTCTTATTTTTGGTTGGATTCTCTCCCCTGCTTACTATACAATCAATTAATATATTTGCACTGTGGTCCAGACTAGCAACAAAACTGTAGCGTAGTGTAGCCGCTGGCATACATTGTAGCAATAGAACTTTATTTATGAAAGGAAAACAATTGTCAGTTTAAAGAACCCTGTCTGCAATACAAGTTCTCCTAGCACAAAGTACGAATCAGGCACAGGTGTATGTATCATGCAGCGGTCACCAATGACACAGGTGCCTGCATATATATTCAGACACAAAACACCTGCAATTTGCACATTGATCTAACTAGGCAAGGTGAACAGCACTGAAAACAAAAAAGCAACAGAACTGCTCCATATACCTCCAATAGCTACACCCTTCCAAACGTCCACACATTTGTTGCTGCTCAAAAGGGCTCATTGATATTCAAGGATGGCTAGTACCTAATTGAATCACCTATCTTAAACAGATAGTAAAAACCAGGAACATGCCGTATACTAAACCTTTGGCAATAGCAACTGGGAAGTACATAAATTGGTTCCCTTTTAATTAAGGTGCAGGTTCATTGATAGAGCAAGGATAATTACGCTTTTTTTATCACAGAGAATAAACAGAGTTGCTACTAGCATGACCAGCAGCCAAACCTACCACACAGAAGTCCGTCGCGTGCCACAGCCGACAGTGCATATAGATCAGAGTATGTTGGCAAGCCTGTCTGTGTCAATCAAAATATAGAGCTGGGGTGACCATATAGCAAAGCAGTTATTATACAGGTATATTAATGTATATATTGCCACCCTGCTAATGTGGACACAAAGACAAATGCTGTATAGAGCAAATACGGGGAGAGAAACAAACAACCACACAGTGAAATGATTAAGTAAAAAAGCGAGGGGAACCGCTGCCCTGTATCAGGAGCCAGGCCAAGCGGCCAAGACAGTAAGGCTCCACAGGGAGGGGGACCCTCGTTACCAGTCCTGTAGAAGGCAGCGATGTCTCCTGTAGTCGCACTTGGGTGATTTTCAATTTTGTGCAGGAGAGCGCTCTGCCGGTCACGTGTGCACACGTGAGCGGCTTCTGCTTGACGCGCGTTTCGCCGGAGCTTGATCACACAGGCAGCGTATTGCAGCTGTCCTGTTGTGAGTCTTTATGCTGGGGCACAACCAATCGGTGATTACTTCTAATCTAACGCTACTTTTGCTTCATTACCTATTTAAGAAATGTGCCTTTAAAAGATCTAAATGTAAATAAAATTAACTGCCATTTATCTTTTTTGAGTCAATGAGCTGTTTTGAAAATATAACACCCTAGAAACCCGTGAAAAATATTTTTTGATTTTATTGTTTATTATTTTTTATTTTTTATTTTTTATTAATAAGATTTTTTAACTTTTTAATTTTATAATTTTTATAATTTTTAAGTTTACATTATTTGCATTCATAATGAAATTCCTACTTGCATGGTACCTCTTTATAATATGTCTGCATGTGATTAAATAGTTGCCGGTTTTACTGCCATTGTTACTTAAAGGTACATCACCCTAAAAAAACCGTGAAAAATATTGTACATTTTTATTATCTATTTTTCTAAGGATTTTAATATTGTTGCTTATAGTTTGCGCACTAAAATTGCTGCCCATATAGTCCCCCTAAATTCGTGTAAGGCTAAAACCTTCTTTGGCTTTTGTTGTTTTAAGTTTTTTCAAGTTTTTTTTTAAAAAAAGTTTTTTTAATTAAATAGTCTGGATTTTATTTTTATAACCAATATATGCCAATATATCTGCCCATGCATAATGCCGCATGGATAAGTTTTTTACATATGATATAATTGTTCATACACTTTTACTATCTAATGTCAAAAATATATCCTAAAAGGACTAAACCTAGTCTATTAATACCCCTTCGTCTACCCCAAAGCTGCAAATGTGTCTTACAATAAAGTGAGTATTAAGAGACAAACAGTGATGTTGTCATAGTAAATGTGTAAAAAAATAATAATAAAGTGCCCGCCGGCACAAAGTAGAGAGGATAGTGTGATAAAAACATAAGTGAATAAAAAATGAGAACATTGTGCCAAACCAAACAGTGAATGTAAAGGAACAATAAATAAACTATTAAATAGAATCAATACATAAAGTGAGTGAAATTAAGCAGTGTATCATGGGGTCAGCGCACGGATGGGGTGACGGGGAAAATATTAAAGGGGATTTTACTATTACCTATAATGTCTATCATTAAGTATTGTATGTATGAACTAATACACTAATAGGGGCCAGTTAGAATAGGGCATGGGTTCTTTAATGGAAAAGAGGGTATCATGGTCAGAGGTTAGAATAACCTCTGTTTGATTATATACTGAATGTGGGATCATTTAAATGTAAAATGAGATATCAATAATATTGATATTGTGGAGATTAACAAGGATATAAAACTGGATATGTTACAGGCCTATTCTGGTTATGACAAGAACACACCGTAATTGATGTATTCATTCATCCCAGCAGGGCTTACTGTGCCCAGTTCGAATGTCCACTGGCTTTCCTTTTTGAGGAGGGCTTGCGTGAGGTCGCCACCTCTGATTCCAAGACCAACTTTTTCCAAACCACAAATCTGGAAGTCTTTGATCGAACTCCCATGTTTCGTCACAAAATGTCTTGCGACTGATGTTATCTTCTTGTGGTTCCTCAGATCCATCGCCCCGTTCCGAATGGTCCCCACATGTTCGAGGACCCTATGTTTGAGGGGGCGTGTTGTCATGCCAACATATCTTTGGCCACAGGTACAGAGTATGCAATATACAACACCTTCTGTTTTGCAGTTGATGTAATCATGTAATTGGATAGATTTGCCAAATCTGTTTGTAATACTGTCCCGTGTCGTCATAAATTGGCACGCTTTACATTGCCCACATGGGTACGTGCCTATTGTGCCTATATGTGGGCAATGTAAAGCGTGCCAATTTATGACGACACGGGACAGTATTACAAACAGATTTGGCAAATCTATCCAATTACATGATTACATCAACTGCAAAACAGAAGGTGTTGTATATTGCATACTCTGTACCTGTGGCCAAAGATATGTTGGCATGACAACACGCCCCCTCAAACATAGGGTCCTCGAACATGTGGGGACCATTCGGAACGGGGCGATGGATCTGAGGAACCACAAGAAGATAACATCAGTCGCAAGACATTTTGTGACGAAACATGGGAGTTCGATCAAAGACTTCCAGATTTGTGGTTTGGAAAAAGTTGGTCTTGGAATCAGAGGTGGCGACCTCACGCAAGCCCTCCTCAAAAAGGAAAGCCAGTGGACATTCGAACTGGGCACAGTAAGCCCTGCTGGGATGAATGAATACATCAATTACGGTGTGTTCTTGTCATAACCAGAATAGGCCTGTAACATATCCAGTTTTATATCCTTGTTAATCTCCACAATATCAATATTATTGATATCTCATTTAACATTTAAATGATCCCACATTCAGTATATAATCAAACAGAGGTTATTCTAACCTCTGACCATGATACCCTCTTTTCCATTAAAGAACCCATGCCCTATTCTAACTGGCCCCTATTAGTGTATTAGTTCATACATACAATACTTAATGATAGACATTATAGGTAATAGTAAAATCCCCTTTAATATTTTCCCCGTCACCCCATCCGTGCGCTGACCCCATGATACACTGCTTAATTTCACTCACTTTATGTATTGATTCTATTTAATAGTTTATTTATTGTTCCTTTACATTCACTGTTTGGTTTGGCACAATGTTCTCATTTTTTATTCACTTATGTTTTTATCACACTATCCTCTCTACTTTGTGCCGGCGGGCACTTTATTATTATTTTTTTACACATTTACTATGACAACATCACTGTTTGTCTCTTAATACTCACTTTATTGTAAGACACATTTGCAGCTTTGGGGTAGACGAAGGGGTATTAATAGACTAGGTTTAGTCCTTTTAGGATATATTTTTGACATTAGATAGTAAAAGTGTATGAACAATTATATCATATGTAAAAAACTTATCCATGCGGCATTATGCATGGGCAGATATATTGGCATATATTGGTTATAAAAATAAAATCCAGACTATTTAATTAAAAAAACTTTTTTTAAAAAAAACTTGAAAAAACTTAAAACAACAAAAGCCAAAGAAGGATTTAGCCTTACACGAATTTAGGGGGACTATATGGGCAGCAATTTTAGTGCGCAAACTATAAGCAACAATATTAAAATCCTTAGAAAAATAGATAATAAAAATTTACAATATTTTTCACGGTTTTTTTAGGGTGATGTACCTTTAAGTAACAATGGCAGTAAAACCGGCAACTATTTAATCACATGCAGACATATTATAAAGAGGTACCATGCAAGTAGGAATTTCATTATGAATGCAAATAATGTAAACTTAAAAATTATAAAAATTATAAAATTAAAAAGTTAAAAAATCTTATTAATAAAAAATAAAAAATAAAAAATAATAAACAATAAAATCAAAAAATATTTTTCACGGGTTTCTAGGGTGTTATATTTTCAAAACAGCTCATTGACTCAAAAAAGATAAATGGCAGTTAATTTTATTTACATTTAGATCTTTTAAAGGCACATTTCTTAAATAGGTAATGAAGCAAAAGTAGCGTTAGATTAGAAAAAATCACCGATTGGTTGTGCCCCAGCATAAAGACTCACAACAGGACAGCTGCAATACGCTGCCTGTGTGATCAAGCTCCGGCGAAACGCGCGTCAAGCAGAAGCCGCTCACGTGTGCACACGTGACCGGCAGAGCGCTCTCCTGCACAAAATTGAAAATCACCCAAGTGCGACTACAGGAGACATCGCTGCCTTCTACAGGACTGGTAACGAGGGTCCCCCTCCCTGTGGAGCCTTACTGTCTTGGCCGCTTGGCCTGGCTCCTGATACAGGGCAGCGGTTCCCCTCGCTTTTTTACTTAATCATTTCACTGTGTGGTTGTTTGTTTCTCTCCCCGTATTTGCTCTATACAGCATTTGTCTTTGTGTCCACATTAGCAGGGTGGCAATATATACATTAATATACCTGTATAATAACTGCTTTGCTATATGGTCACCCCAGCTCTATATTTTGATTGACACAGACAGGCTTGCCAACATACTCTGATCTATATGCACTGTCGGCTGTGGCACGCGACGGACTTCTGTGTGGTAGGTTTGGCTGCTGGTCATGCTAGTAGCAACTCTGTTTATTCTCTGTGATAAAAAAAGCGTAATTATCCTTGCTCTATCAATGAACCTGCACCTTAATTAAAAGGGAACCAATTTATGTACTTCCCAGTTGCTATTGCCAAAGGTTTAGTATACGGCATGTTCCTGGTTTTTACTATCTGTTTAAGATAGGTGATTCAATTAGGTACTAGCCATCCTTGAATATCAATGAGCCCTTTTGAGCAGCAACAAATGTGTGGACGTTTGGAAGGGTGTAGCTATTGGAGGTATATGGAGCAGTTCTGTTGCTTTTTTGTTTTCAGTGCTGTTCACCTTGCCTAGTTAGATCAATGTGCAAATTGCAGGTGTTTTGTGTCTGAATATATATGCAGGCACCTGTGTCATTGGTGACCGCTGCATGATACATACACCTGTGCCTGATTCGTACTTTGTGCTAGGAGAACTTGTATTGCAGACAGGGTTCTTTAAACTGACAATTGTTTTCCTTTCATAAATAAAGGTCTATTGCTACAATGTATGCCAGCGGCTACACTACGCTACAGTTTTGTTGCTAGTCTGGACCACAGTGCAAATATATTAATTGATTGTATAGTAAGCAGGGGAGAGAATCCAACCAAAAATAAGAGAATTTAAAATCTAAAATTATAGAAATTAAGATACACTGCACAATAAGTGAATGATTTTTTATGCGTATTTAAAATTACCATTATGTGTTTTTTTCTCTTTAGAATTATGAGTTATGCTGATCTATGATTATAATCCTTATCTCAATATCAAATTGAGACTAAAACTGAGACTGCCTTCTGGATAAAGGCAATAAGGATATATGATGATCAGCTTTCTCAGTGTATATTTACGCATAATAAAATCCTGATAAGAACCTAAAAAAAAAAAAAAATCGCCAGGACAAATTTATTGTTTATTGTTTAGTAACAAATTAGTTAACAATTAATTGAAGAAATACCAAAAAAATGTTTTTCTAATTTCCTTTGTTCTAATATTATTAAGTTATTTTGGTTAAACACTCAGCAATAAAAAAAACACACAATAAAAAATTCTTTGTTAAAATTTATAGAGTATCTTTTGAACAACTTTATGATTGGATTAATAAGAGTGCACCCCACCCGAGTTTCTTTCCTCTTTTTAGTTTTCATGTTAAACTTCCTATAAACTCGGGGGTGCACCACTGACCATTGCATTTATCAGGCTTTAAGCTACAAAACAGCAGCTTGTTTGTAATGTTAATCGTGGAGGGTATTCCCTAAATTATAGTCAGTTATATTTCCAATCAACTATCCGCTTCTAATATTATAAAATTAATTAACCCCATCTAGTGCAGATTTCCCTCACCAACCCCTCTTTCTTTCTAGCATTCAAATTCAGTGCCTGAGATTGTACACAAACTTTGTTTCATGTTTTGAAACCTTGTTTTATGCACAAATAAAATATTTTGTTTTTTATTTCATGTGTTTGATGTGTTTATACAACATAAATGCAAGATACCTCCAGATACCTGATTGAATTATGAAAATATTCTGAAATACAGAATAATCCATTATCCAAAATGCTTCTGGTCCCGAGCATTTTGGATAAGGGATACTCAACCTGTATTGTCATAATTTGAGACACTTGACAATGGAGGGAAACACCCCCCCCCCCCCCCCCCCCTGTGTTTGCCGATGAGTTTTTGCACTTTATGGTAAAATATATAGTGCATCAAAAACAAATTCTCATAGAACAGGTTGAAATCATCAATCAGAGAGTAAGCTGTCTGTTTTTAGTGTAAACAGCACTAGTCTTTTCCAGCCTGGACAGGTAAAACCGGAAATTGAAGTCCCACTTGGCAGCAGGGCCTATTTCCTAATGGGAGAGTTGGACTCTTGTATGGATGAGTTCTGTGTAGCAATGTGGAAAATGGTATAAACAGACTTTACCCATTTACACTACAGGTACCAAAACTGACAACTGGTCAAGCTGGCAGTTGGGCAACCACAAGTGCCAGCTTGCCCTGGCATCCAGGCCTATGGCACATCTACTGCATGAGGGGAAAAAGATAGCTAGATGCCCAGAGACCCCTATCCATTTTTTTCCGTCTTGAAATCACTTGTTATTCCATTTAGGGGTTAAAAAAATAATCACTCACAATAATTTAGAAGGTAATGAAAATAGTATGGCTATAACTACATCCCAATGATTAATATGGTGCATTCAACCGGTCTCGAACTCAGGTGACTGTGTTAATGTGTTATTGTGGGGAACTCAGTGGAGTTCAGTAGGAAAACAATTTCAGGTGCTCTGATCAATGGTGGAACCCCTGACCATTATGCAATGATTAGTAGTGGTACCCTGACCTTTTATACATGCACTCAAAAAAAGTGCCCGTGCCTTCGCAACTTTTATCACTCATTTAAAGCTTTAAGAAACATAAAAAATATTGAAATGACTATGCTTACTATGTTCCAATGGTCTCAATGTGTGAGAAACAAAACTCTGGGCAGTCACCCATCTTCCATTTTTCGTAGTTCACCATTGTCTACAGTAGTGTAAGTAAAAAAAAAACACAGAATCTCCATCTGTGAGTACTGTACATGTTTATGGTATTTGCCGCATTTTCTAAAAATTAATACATTCAAATATAAAATTTCACTTGATCTGCTGCTGATCAGTATTATAGTTAACCCAGGTAGGAATGAAAATGGAAAGAAAAATGAAATGGATTTTTGGCTGTTCTCTGAATGTTGCAATAAATACTTAGAAGGAATGAATTACAGCATGAGACATTTCAAAAGTCTTCTTTTCTAGATTTATTCAAGTGAAAGACATAACTGTATTGTTAATTTTGACTTATGTTTTAAAATTGCAGCAGAAGTCGATGGAATATTTCATTTAGAAGGCCTGGGGCACAGCTGTATTTTAATGAAGAAACCAAATTTAGATCATCCTAAAGATATGCAGACCTTTCTTCTGTTTAGATATGGATGAATAAACTAAACTGACAGGGAAGTGGAAAAATGCTTGCCTTCTAATAAAAACAGGAAGGAATTAGCTAGGAATAAGAAAGAGTTGCATAAGGCCTGGCCAGCTTCTCATTTTGTAGACATGCCCTTTGAAGAAAACAGTTAGTTTAGCTGATTTGATTATGCTATTTATATCTGAGAATACATACATCATTGTTTGTGCTTAAAGTAGATTTAAATTCCTAGAGCTCAGAGGTTGTAGTAACATAAAATGTTCTAAAAAGTTGTGACACAAAAAGGTTCCTGGCAACTTCAAAGATTAAAATATTTTCTAGTGTAAAATGAAAAAAATAAAAATAGATTTTCTGATAGCAATTGCGATAACAAAGACATAACATGTATAACAAAAGCAGATAATCTTTATGGAAGTGGGAAGCTCAACCAAAATATAGGTGTTACTGGTAATTTTTTTTCTAGAAAAACAGGTTCAACAACTCTGGATCTGGGGGTGGTGCTATTTTTAAAATAACCTTATATTGATATATAGAAATAAAAAAATACATAAATATTTATATATTTATTTTGTTCTTGGAGGGGGGGGGGCGGTTTAGGGACCTAGATACTTTGTTTTGAATATGGATTGGCCTCAAAGCTTGCAATATTGTTTTTATGCCAAAAGGGTGCACTGAGGTAGTTGGATGACTAAGCTAAGCGACACAGGTGGGTGACACAAACAAGTGACACATCTAGTATGGCACTGCAATGGCCAAAAAATGCTCCAAAGAGCACATAATGCAAACAAAACAGGTGCAAGCTGGAATTCTTCTTGGGCCCTCCCTCCCACCCTTGTATCAGGAATATTAATATCACGGTCAGTTTTCACAATGGGCCATAATTTTTTAGAGATCTTACCCAAGGGATGATGCTTGGGGGGTGGGGGGGTGTCACTTTCGGGGCCAGAAGTTGTTCACGCGAAGATAATGAAACCCTATTTTTTGCTGAAAGCAGATCCTGGAGTTTATACCCACGCACAAGGAATTTTTGTATGAGCTCATCTATTTGTTGATCAGCCTTAACCGAGTCTGAAATAATGCGCTTAACACGCACCATTTGGGAGTATGGTAAATCCTTTATTAAACTAGAGGGATGACAACTGGAGCCATGCAGCAGGTTGTTCCTGTCAGTGTCTTCTGAAATAGAGATGTATAAATTTTGCCATCTACCAGAGATAACAACACATCAAGAAAACTAATATTGTTTTGGTTATATGTCATAGTTAATTTGACAGGACTCACACTGGCATTGTGGGAATCAATGTGTGCAATTAGATCAGCAATAGGTCCAGACCATACCACCAATAAATCATCAATAAATCTTTGATAGAATACAATTCTGTCTGCTACAGAAGGGACAAGAAAAAATAAGATCTGCTCAATGTAAAACATGTATATATATATATTGGTGTATGCCGGAGTGGCATTCGAACCCATTGAGCAGCCGTTGAGTTGCAGCCAGAATTTTCCATCATGGAGAAAATAATTTTTAACCAGCACAAACTTCAATAACGATAATAAAAACTCTATGTCAGGTACAGAATAATCAATTTGGTGAGCCAAAAAGATGCGAACAGCCTCCACACCAGCACAATGGGGTATTATGGTATAGAGGCTCTTCACATCTAGTGTAACCAACCATATTTCACCATCCAATATAGGCAAATCCTGTAATGCAAGGAGTACTGCAGTAGTGTTCAGCAGATACTATGGCTGGCGCACGATGTAAGGTTGTAATACAGCGTCAATAAATACTGATATAAATTGGGACAAGGATTGCCGAGCCGCAATAATGGTGCGGCCCGGAGGTTGAGTCAAAGATTTATGTATTTTCGGTATACTATAAATTACCGGTACCACTGGATGATCCGGAACCAATGCTGTCATCAATGCTTGATCGATGACTTGCCTGTCGACAGCCAGTTAGAGAATGATATACTGTATATACATATATATATGTATAGTCATATACAGTAGCTCTGCAGTTAATAAAAAAACTAGTACCCCTATAGTAGTCCACCACAGTAGTGTCCCCATAGTACCAAGGTAGTGCCCCCATAGCAGCCAGAGTAATGCCCCCATAGTGACATACACTAGTAGTGCCCACATAGTAGCAGGCAACACGGACACATCCATGCTGTCTGAATTCAACTGGGAATGAAGATGGTGCCGATCACCGGGACTTATATCCCGGGTCCAGGTCTGTAAGTGGGATAATGATGATGTTCGGCCTCGCTTTGGATCTGGAAAATGGCACCAAGGATCGAGCAGCTCACCAGCTGCCTCAGATCAGATAAGTTCAAGGGTGTTTCAGTGCTCTAGGACCCGAACCCATTCATCTAACTAGCCCAAACTACTCAGAAGAAGTGGAAAGTATTTGTTGCGCCTAGCTTGTACCCCTATGACCATTACTATGTGTAAACTTTTTAATTTGGCAATGAGAAACTTTAAAAGTTTTGTTCTTATGTTTGAGTCTTACCTACTGAATCCCCAAACCACTTAGCAGTCTCCAGGAGGTACTCTGCAGGAGTTGCATTTAAGAGTGGTTCACAACTACATATTCTTATAAAATGCTGCCGTTCACATCAATAACATGCAGTAGATAATGACATTTTAACATTTAGTTTTTTAAACACTGTCCGTTTACTTAATGTTTCTCTAAAGGTTATCCAGAATAATTCTTTAAACAGCATTGAAAGAAAAGTTAGTTTTGTATAGCTACAATAAGTACATTATCCTATTGAAATATACTACTAATATACACTGACACTAGTTCCCTAGTCTTCTGGATTCCACTGCCCCTAGTAGACCTATCATCTGGACACTAACTGCCATCAGGAGCCCTGACTAATGGGATATATTCTGCTTTAAACGCAGCAGTCAGGTGCTGGCTGTTGAAGCAGCTTCTTGGGCTAAGAATCCCATAAGACCCAGTCTGGGCCCAATAGATGGGAACCCGGGTCCATCTACAATTCCCACCTACCCACAGGACCCTGTGAGTAGCTTAAACCAGCCTCTCTATCAGTGGCACAAGCCACTATTAATTACCTAGGGTTATTTCCAAATGGCAAAATACCTGTCCTGCCACATTCCCTTTCCCTCAGCTTTTCCTGGCTCAGAAAAGCAGGATATGACATTGGCAAGTTTTCACATTTGCCAAATATTTTGGGATGATAAATCTTTCGACATAACCTGGGCCCAAACACATGGGTCCCAAGTTCCTCTCCCAAGTGCATGCCGAAGGCCCTTATAACCGGATTTGGAATCTGTTTCCATTAAATGTTGGTGACACAGACTCCACTCTGCCACCTTCCCTTTCCCTCCACTATACCTTTAGTGGCCAAAGTGGTCGTGTTAATACACAACAATCCGTTGCGCCACTAAACTTTCACTCCTCTTCACCTTTCCACCTTTAGGGATGTTTCCCCTATCGGTCTCAGATTTACTGGCTACTGAGGAAGACGATTTATTCTTATCTGGGTGTTTGTAACTGACTTTGGACTGGGGAAGGGTTTTAAGTGCGCTCTGGGCCTAGTAGTCACCCCGGTCCTCACTGGTCTTGGCCTATATGGACAATTTCACCTTTTATGGGCCAGTTCTTGGCACCTGTAACACCTAGACTCTGCCCTGATGTTAATTGTTCTGAGGTCATGCCCCTCCCTTTCCCTCAGAGTGAGGCACTGTCCCAGAGACTCAGAGAGTTCTTTAATTTGTTGAACATCAGTGCTTCCTTCAGTTTTTCCAGCTTTGATAACATTTTCTTCAATAACATGACTGGTTCGTACTCCGATCTTCCATCTTTGGTCCTATTCACTGTCTCTTGCTGTTCTATGACTGGCACATAAACCATTTTGGTTCTCTTGTCCAGGTCTTTTATTCAACTCCATAGTCTTGTAGCTGGTCACTGACCACAACACACTGAACAGTGCCGCACGGGTTCGGGAACAGCCAAGCAGCATCTAGGCGCTCTCTGGCATTATACTATGCATGCACAGTTTAATCTCAAAATCTCGGGATTGTAAACTCCAATCCCTGGATCGAAATCCCAGCAAATTTGTTACCAAATCTTGGGATCCCGACGATCCCAGGATTGGCCACCCTAACAATGCTAAATCTAATTTGAGACATAACATGCCACATATTGTAAGTGATCAGGCCATGCACAAAAGTACTTGGCTTAAAACCTTATTTGTGGTGATTATTGAAGCTTTACATAAACTACACATGACAAGACAATTTCTGTCCAGATCTGAATAAAAATAATTCCAGACCAGAGGTGTATTTTTTGGTCTTCTGCCTAGGCAAAATCACAGGACTTGATTTATGCAGCAGTATCACTGGACTGGACTATACAGCACTGTCAATGGACTGGACTATACAGGACTGTCAATGGACTGGAACTGCAGCAGTATCACTGGACTGGACTATACAGCACTATTCTATTACTGGACTTATGCAGCAGTACTAATGGACTTTAATGGCAGTGCCACTGGACTGGATTTATGCAACAGTATCACAGGACTGGACTTATGCAGCAGTATTAATGGACTTTTAAGGCAGTATTACTGGATTTATGCAGCAGTACCAATGGATTTTATCCTCAGTGCCACTGGACTGGACTTAGGCAGCAGTATTAATGGACTTTACCAGCAGTATTACAGGATTTATGCAACATTACCAATTGACTTTAACAGCTGTACCACTGGACTGGACTTATGCAGCAGTATCACTGGACTAGACTTATGAAGCACTATCACTGGAATTTAACAGCAGTATTACTTGACTTATGCAGCAGTAACAAGGGACTTTAAAGTCAGTGCCACTGGACTGGACTTATGTGGCAGTATCACTGGACTGGACTTATGCTGCAGTTCCACTACCAATGGACTTTAACATCAGTATTACTGGACTGGACTATACAGCACAATCACTGGACTGGACTACACAGCATTATCACTGGACTGGCCTATACAGAACTATCACTGGACTGGCCTATATAGCACTATCACTAGAATTTAGCAGCAGTATTACTGGACTTATGCAGCAGTACCAATGGACTTTAACATCAGTGCCACTGGACTGGACTTATGCAGCAGTATCACTGGACTGGACTTATGCAGCAGTATCACAGGACTTTAGCAGCAATTTTACTGGACTTATGCAGCAGTACCAATGGATTTTAACATCAATACCACTGCACTGTACTGGACTTATGCAGCAGCAGGGCCGCCATCAGGGGGGTTCTATGGGGGACACTTTTACCGGGCCCTGCTGCTCTGAAGCGAGGGAAGGGCCTGGGTCCCCTGCTGCCCATTGCTCCCCGCTCACAGCTGGGGCACAGCCATGGGTCCCCTGCTGCCAGCGCCCCCTGCTCATAGCAGGGGCACAGCCGTGGGTCCCCTGCTGCCAGCGCCCCCTGCTCATAGCAGGGGCACAGCTGTGGGTCCCCTGCTACTGCCGTCCCTCCGCTCACAGCAAGGATGCAGCCACAGGTCTCCTGCTGCCTGTCACCCCCCCCCCCGCTCACAGCAGGGACATAGCCGTGGGTCCCTTTCTGCCGCTGCCTCCCACAGGCAAAAACACAGCCACAGCCAGGTCCCCTGTTGCCTGCCACTCCCTGGACAGAGAGAGAGATGCAGGAGGGAGTGCTGGTGTGCAGTGCTCACCTACCTCCTGCTACTAGCAAGTTGTGTTGTGCGCACCCCTGGGCAACACGCAAGTAATTCCCCATGGCAATGACCATGTATTCACCCATGGCAACATGCATGCAACTCCCCCTTGGGTAATGAGCATATAACTCCCCCTTGCAATGTGCATTTATTCCCCCATGGCTACAAGCATGAAACTCCCCTGGAAAAAGGCATTTAAACCTCCCCCCATGGCAACAAGCATGAATCCACTGGCAACCAGTATGAAACCCATGGCAAGGAGTATGTCACCCCCTTGGCAATGAGCATTTAAACCCCCTCTCCCAGTGGCAATGAGCATGAAACCCCTGGAAAGGACCATGTACCCCAGTCAACAAGATGTAACCCCTAGCAACAAGCATGTAACCACTGACATTGAGCAAGAAACTCCTGGCAACAAGCATGTAACTCCTGGCAACGAGCATGTAGGTAAGTGGCAGTCATTATGGTGTGCGACATAATATGTAAATGGCATTACGGTGTGTGGCATAATATGGAATGTGCATTATGGTTTGTGGCTTGATGTGTAATGGGATTTATGGTGTGTGGCTTAATATGTAATAGTAATTATGGTGTGTGGCATAATATGTAATAGTCATTATGGTGTGTGGCATAATATGTAATGAACATTACGGTGTGGCGTAATATGTAATGGGCATTACGGTGTGTTGTATAATATGTCATGGGCATTACAGTGTGTGATAATGTATAATGGCCATTACAGTGTGAGTAATCCTGGCACAGTGTGTCTAAGGGGCTCTACCTGGCTCAGTATTTGTTATAATGTGAATTGGTACTAATATGTGGCAACGCCCCTTCCCCACACTCATTACATTTTTGACGCGCACCTTCGGCGCGCACTGTCCCTATTTTATGTGTGTGTGTGTGGAGGGGGGATGCATCAATTCCTTTTCTGGCACATGGCACCAAAATGTTTAGTTACCTAACTGCTATTACTGGGCACATTATGTGTATGTATGTATGTATAAACAGTAGCCATGGCCAGCCTGTACAATAAAGTTAATTGTACTGCATGACCTGATGTAATAACTTCCCACCACACCAATGAAGATAGCAGAGGAGCCACAGCCTGAGGTGCAGTGAGCAGCCTGAGCCTGCAATGCTGAGAAGAAGGCCCAGGGTGGAAGGTACTTTTATAACAGCAGTGAGAGATTGGCAGATATGTTTTTTGTCAAAAATCAAATTGATGGCGCCGTCCTTGAGGCGCCAAATAGCGGGGTTATGCTAAAATATCTGACTACATATTTTGTATAACAATTGGTGTGTGTGTGTAATATATCACAGGTTCTCAAACTCTGTCCTCAGGACCCCACATAGTGAATGTTTTCCAGGTCTCCTCACAGAATCACAAGTGAAGTAATTAGCTCCACATGTGCATCTTTTTAAATGTGTCAGTCAGTAATGAATGCACCTATGCACCTGCCGGATGACCTGGAAAACGTGAACTGTGTGGGTTCCTGAGGACCGAGTTTGAGAACCCCTGTAATATATTAACAAAAACTGCATCAATACTGAAAAGCATGTACAGTAAATAAAGTAGAGGTTACATAAATCTTTATCTCGTTTTTGTGTAAGAGGGTACAGCATTGTATTCAGCAGATTTCAGTGGTGTACTGCCTGTAACTGGTCTTTTGCATACACAAGGAACATATTCAGACAGAACATTCTACAAAAAAAGTCTGTTAAATGCCACAGTACCTTGGAGGATTAGCAAATGGGTCTCATAAAATGCACACAGACTGTTTCAAACTTTGGAAATATTAAAACATGTTAGACTAAGCTTATCTAAATTCACTTGTAATGTTATACAGTACCTGTCTTGTGGAAAAGAAAATTGATTTTGATTTTATAAAACAAATGTGAGTGACACTGACAAAAAAAGTCTGTTAAATGCCACAGTACCTTGGAGGATTAGCAAATGGGTCTCATAAAATGCACACAGACTGTTTCAAACTTTGGAAATATTAAAACATGTTAGACTAAGCTTATCTAAATTCACTTGTAATGTTATACAGTACCTGTCTTGTGGAAAAGAAAATTGATTTTGATTTTATAAAACAAATGTGAGTGACACTGACATTTTTAGTGGATATTTTGCTGATCTCAAACAGAGATGTTGGCACTCAAAGAGTTATCAATAATCTATGACTATCAGAAATAATAATTATTAAGACGTGATTCATAGCACTTCTCTGGATTATTTAAGAACAAAGGTTTCTCATTGTAAAACTTTAAATTGCTAACTAGGAAATAAGCCTCTTCTTAGTATCAAAATCAGGGAGTAATTAAAAATATCCATAAATGAGCAGATTGATATATAACTAATGGTAGGCTTTTCTGGGTGTACACACAGAGCAATTTTTGCTAGTGAGCGACTTTAACTAAGCGATTTGGACTAAGCGATTTGACGAGATACAACAACGATTTTGACTAAGCGATTTGTCTATGGACGATTTTGACTATACTAGAATAAACATACTTGCTTGGTATTCATTGCAGATTGCCTAGTGAATATCTCACTCAGCAGTGAATACCAGCAGTTTTGACTAGACAGCCAGTGATCTAGTCAAAATATTCTTACCTGGCAGCTCTTTTTTACTAATTGACATTATAGAGCGGTTTGTCTAACCTTGACAGTGATCTTTACTAACCTTCTAAGCAATTTTGACTATGTAGTCAAAATCGCTTATGGTGCCCGATCCCGGCGGTGCGATGCTATGCGATGGGGTGCGCGCTCCCGCGGCACCTCATCGCACAGTACAAAAAGTATGTGCTGCACATACTTTTTGTACTAGCTTTTTATCGCATAGCATCGCATCGCATCGCATGCATATCGCATGCACAAGTCATACAATGCGATGCTATGTGTGCTAGTTAAGCACAGAACGTACGCCGGGATCGATGCGTCTGTGGGCACCTTCAGAAGGATCGCTCTGTGTGAACACCCCTTTAGAGCATTTGGCAGTTGGCCAAACACTAGAAGGTCATGGTAATTCCAATCAAGATCTGATCGTTAGCCATTTTAGTGTCATCTATTAGATCTTGTTAAAATAATTATTTTCAAATGAAAGGCCCCCTTCCTAAGGACAAGTCGGACCCAATTCTCCTGTGAGCCACCCGGCAGCTCACCCGGAAGGCTCACATAAGATTTGGCACTTGATGTGCCATTTTTTACATGTACTAAATCGCATGTGATTTTCACATGTAACCAGGTAGCTGTAGCGGAGGTGAGGCCGGCTAGTGATTTGAAACATTTTTTTAAAATTCTCATACCCGCCGCTGACCAGCATGCCTGTCCCACTGATCACTGCCAGTCATACTGCTCCTCACCGCACTCCTCACTTCTCCTCATCGCCCACTGCAGCTCATCACCCGCCACCTGGAGGTAGGACATGCCTCAAGGTGTATCCCTGGGAGGCTGACATACGATTTGGCACTTGATGTGCTATTTTTTACATGTGATAAATCTCATGCGATGGGTGGGCGGTGGGTGAGGAGCAGTGTGGAAGGCGGTGATCAGCAGGACAGGCACGCCGGGCAGCAGCGGGTATTAGAATTTTTTAAAAACATGTCAAATGACTGGCGAGCCTCTTATTCAAAGGCTGGCTAGTCATTTGACACTTTTTAAAAAAAAACTAATGCCCGGCATGCCCGTCCCACTGATCACCACCACAACACTGCTGCTTACCACACTCCCCACTGCAGCTCATCACCCGTCACCTGGAGGTAGGACATGCAGAAAGGTGTGTGCCAGCTGTGCGGTACTGCTGGCAGACACCTTGGAATAGGACCATGTACATCGTGAGTGTTAAAAAAGCACCCACAATGTGCCGCTGATGGGTCCAATCCGACAGATTAAACCTGCAGCAGATTTAATCTGTAGGGTCCGACACGATGCGCATGGGACCACGCATCGGATCAGATGAGGTGTCAAACATATCCGATATGGGGGCGATTTCTCAGTCCGATCCGCTGGAATCGGGAAAAATTGGCCCAAATGGGATAAGTGTATGGGGCCTTACAGTCATGCCAAAAATTCTGCTCCCTAACAAGTGGCTTTAATTAAATATTTAGGTTCAGACATACCTGTTTGCTCAGGTGCAGATTGCAAACTTAAAGTGTAGATGTGACCAAATCAACTTCATGCACATGTCAACAGAACTGTAGATAAAGTTAGCAAACTGTTTGCCCTTGTGGTGATAACAAAGTCAAAGCAACTTGGTAGACAGAGTAATAGAAACTGCAGCTAAAACAAGTACTGTAGGTTAAGCTGCCTATACTGGATAACTTTGAAACACTAGATACTGAGTTTCTGATTAGACCAAACAAACCTGATAAAATCACTTTGGCAATACTTGAAATAAGGGAAACCTATTATAGAATCAAAGAAATGAATTCATTCATTTTAGTCTAGCAAGAAGGCACTACATGAGTGGATCAAAGGCCCACCCCTTACCTAACCGGGATCATCCAGCTACTATTTCTCCCTACTTTGCCAGTACAGTGACTGACATGCGTAACCAAAGATAAACTATTCTATAGATATGATTGCAATATCACCACACAATATTATATTGACTCGGCTTATGAATAACTGTCACAAGAACTGAGCTATATTGAAACATCTGTATAATGCTAGATTAAATGTCAAAAGCTCTGCTGAAATAAATACATTTCATATATTTAAAAATTCTTTGAGGCATAAAAGGACCATGTGCAAAGAAATGATTCTTTGGGGGAACTGTTGTGAAATTCCTGTATGTTTTGATGAGACCACTATAGGAATGCTGGAGAGATCTTCAAGCCTATAACACCCCCTTTTGTTCCCTTAGAATTATACATGTTCACTAATACTTATGCGGCCTCCAGTTTTTATGCTCTCAAGCTACAGTATAGCGGCTAATCCAAGAAACAGGAAATAGCGAGAGGATAATGGAGCGCAATATAAGGTACAGGAGATAGTATGGATCAGCTTTGGCAGTACAGGTAGCACAGGGTAGCTGGATTGTGGAGCAGCATTGATAGGTAAGGTAGAATAGGATTTCCGGATTGCAGGGCAATATAGTCAGGACAGACATCGAAAAATTGCCAGATTTTGGAGCACCATCACCAAGTCAGGTAGTCTAGAATACCAGAGCAACACTGGCTGGACAGGTGGAAGGACAGATGGACAGAAAATTTATGAGGACACTGACATAACCTCACAAACTAGGACCAGTTGTAAGAGTTTGGAACAGAATCCTGGCATCCCTGTTGACCAGCAGCAGGTGGCAATCATCGCCTGCTGTGAGAAGCCAGTGCGATATCTCAGTTGCTAGGCAATGGCCGGGACCCAAGAATGGGATTAGTAGAGAGAGAGAGAGATGCAACATGGATGGGAATGAGAGCCACTGAGCTTCTCCTAACAGTACGATCCCCTTGAGGAGTCAGGGAATTTAATTTTTTTGGATAAGTGCATGAAGGAATATATCCAAAAACCATATCCTCTCTTGTTGGGGCTGCAGCAACAACCCACCGGGCAAAAGAACTGACTTCATAAATGTTTGGTTATAGTCTGGACCAGTGCTGCACCGGCGCAGTTTGTAATAATATCTGATTCCTGAGTAGCGAGTTTAAATGAATTAGATAACAAAAAAATCTATCAGGCGCGATGGTATATATTTTGTTCCATTAAAAAATATATATAAATATGACCAATTTATACTGTATTAAATGAAAGAAAAGGGTCTGCTCCCAAACGCAATTCTGGAAATTGCTTTTAAAGAACAAGTGAATCATTTACAAATTCAGAACAAATATTCAACCATATATATGCATAACTCTGTAACTGCAAAAGAGAGCGCCACACATCTGTAGGATTGTAATTTAAAAATTTTATACATTTTTATTAACTTAATCCAGTAAGTTAAAAATATGATTTAAAACATGACTGCCGATTCATCTACAGCGTCCTGCCTGCTTTTGCTGACCACTTAGCAGGTATAGCTGGAGCCACATCTTCTATTTCATTGTGTGGCTGCAGCAAGTAGAGGTATCTGAACTGAGGTACTGCCGGTATATATGTTTATAATGGTCATCTCTTGAAATTTACCAAGTGGGCTTATTCACTGCCTAGATTGGCCAATTCTGACACTTTGTTCAAAATAATAAGGCTTTGAGAACTGCCTATCTAAAACTATTTTTTCACAACCCAATATAATTTATCACATTACTTTTTTACTATTTGAGAGACTTTGTTTCCAATTTGGCTTTCACCAAGTATAAATTAAATATTTCTTATGAAGTGGTACCACTCCGGAGCCGATCACAGCAGATTAACACCATCTGCCCTCCCAAATTAGATATTGAGGAGCTGTTTTTTTTTTCTTATTATTGATATGTATGCATTGCAGTCATGTTTTAAATCATATTTTTAATTTACTGGGCGTATTATATATTTTTAAATTACAATCCTCCAGATGTGTGGCAGTTACAGATCTTTTGCAGTTACAGAGTTATGCATATATATGGTTGATTATTTGCTCTGAATTTGTAAATTATTCACTTAAATGAATTGGCTCTGGGATGATTTCCAAATATTATGAGCGAATTCGGCTAAGGGTAGATGTTCCACCAAATCATTATGACATTTGGAACTATAACTGTAAATAAATTGTTCCAGGGATTGATTAAAACCATTTTGTTTAAAACCATTAGCTTGTGGATAGTAGCCTGAAGAGAGACTTAAATTAATACTCAGATTTGAACAAAAATATTTCCAGAATTAAGCAATGAACTGATTACCCCTGTCCAACTCATCAGGTAGTCTATGTAAAGGGTATAGATACCAAATTAATTATGAAGACAGTTCTTTGTCACATGGATGTTTACACAACAGAATGAAATGCGTCATTTTACTAAAACAGTCCACAACAAATAGTGCTGAATCTGGAAGACAGGGATATTCCACAATGAAATCCATGGAAATGTATGACCATGGCTCGGAGGGTTCTGTAAGTGACAAGAGAGGCTTTTTCTTGGGACAAATCTCACAAGCTTGAAAAAAATCTGTAATGTCCTTTAGAATAAATTTCCACCACATGATTCAAATGGTTTTGCTACTCCCAGATGCCTGGAAGTCTTACATGTATAGAATTAAAAAATTAAAGGTTTTATAGGAGTCTCTGGCACTAACAAGAGTCTTAAAGCAGTTGTCTGGAGTGCTTGAGCCTGCTTCATCTGGATACGAGACATGAGGTCTTGAATGATACCGCCATAAATACAAGAGGATGGAATAATAAGAATTTCTAAATTACTTGATCCTGAATGAATGAGAAACTTTGTGATACAGTGTCCGCCCTATTATACTTACATCCTGATCTGAAGGTGATCCTAAAATTGAACCTGGCAAAGACAAGAGTCCAATGTGCTTTTCGAGAATTTACTCAAGGTAAGATACGTTTTTGTGATCAGTGAGTATTGTTACTTCATGTCTGGTGCCTTCTAACCAATAAGTAACAATACATGGTTTCTCCCAGCTCACTGAATGGCATTAGTAACCAGTCAAATATAAGTAACCAATATCTCTGAATTCTATTATCATGTAGTGTTCTAGACTGGTTACTAATGCCATTCAGTGAGCTGGGAGAAACCATGTATTGTTACTTACTCAGTATTACCCCTCCTCCCATGCACCTGAATGGTATTACTAAACTAATTGATCACCTGCCACTAGCTATGTGTAGTTTGTGAGAGGCAGAAGGGAGCCCACATTAGGAGGAGATGTGGGTCCTGATATGCCACAAGGAGTAGACTGGGGTTGCTCCAAGGTAGGTAGATCTTAGTTTATATATATTTAAGTAAGGAGTCATTATCATGTGGCTCCTTGCTGGATAATCGTAGACCCAATTTAGGGTAACGGTGGTGTGGGGTGCGATGCCCCTGGACTGGTTTGGCTTGGTGGCTCTAGTGTGGCATACCTTTACATTCAATTTACACTCTGCACTATTTTTTTTCTCACTATCACTTTCTTTTATATTTTAATTACATATCATTTTGATTTTTTTTATTTATTTTCTCTCTCTCTGTCTCTCACTATCTATATATAGCTTTGGCTTCTTATCACTAATCCTTATTAACACTATAGTATTTTCACTGGTGTGCTGCTCTGGACTTTCTGGCTTGTTCTGGTTTTTGGGGTGCCGCACCCTGCACCTAGATATAGTGCTAGGGACCCCCAATATACAGAGAAGCCTTGACGACGGCTTGGGGGCTTACACATAAATTTGCACAAATATACGTAACCAATATCTCTGAATTCTATTATTATGTAGTGTTCTAGACTGGTTACTAACAGGGCAGCTGAGAGGAATGCCTGGCCCCAGTAAAATTTGGGGGCATTTCCTAAGTGTGGGGGTGTGGGCACCTCCCGCACTTAGGCCACGCCCCAAAATGTTTAGAGGAGGGTGAAAGAAAACTTTAAAAACTGTAATCTCAGTAGCAGCACACACCTACAGCATGTATTGTGCTGACAGCAGGCTCAGCATAACCTATCATGCTGTCAGTGAGACACTCATGCCGAGCCTGCTGTCAGCACAGCACATGCTGTTGAAGTGTGTGCTGCTGTTGCTACCCGGGAGTGACGGAGGGGAAAGGGAGGGGTCGGACCAGGGCCCCTGCAGGGCCCCACCAGCAAGCCTGGGCCCGGGTAATTAGTACCCATCCCCCCCCCCCCTCTCGGCTGCCCTGGTTACTAATGCCAATCAGTGAGTTGGGAGAAACCATGTATTGTTACTTACTCAGTATTACCCCTCCTCTCATGCACCTGAATGGTATTACTAAACTAATTGAGCACCTGCCACTAGCTATGTGTAGCCTTCTAACTAATGACTTCATTCCTTCAAAGCTCGCATAATGGCAAGAAGCTCATGTTTCCCCACATCATAGTTAGTCTCTGAAGATGTGAATTTTCATGAATAGAATGCACAAGAACAAATCTTGGAATCCACTACAAAACTTAACATTACAGTAAATAAATAACAGAAAAAGATTACAGGTAAAATGAATGCCACAATTCAATACACATTACATATTAAATGTAAGTAGTGAGGACTTGATACTTACTACTAGGGGCTGGTAGTCAAAAATGGACACTGAGTGTTTGAGTATGGGAGAGCTGTGAGTTAAATGTGAAATGTGAAGAGAAGAGGGCTTAGACGACAGGAGGGAAGAGGGCCCTGCTCTGAAGATCTTACAATCTAGTAGGAAGGGGCAACAGACAGACTACATGAGGTGCAAGCAGGTCAGAGGTGGGTTAATGGCAGGATGTAAGCAGGCAGAGATGGTCAAGGCGTGTGTCAGGGGTCAAAAGACAAGCCTCAGGACTAAAGGGCCCTACAGACTCAGAGATTTGTGCCAGAGATTCAGAACAGGAGATTCAGCATGAGAGATTTCCTTTAAACTGAATTTTTCAGATAATGAGCCACACACACGCAGATATGCCAGAGATTCATAATGGCAGATGCAGCATGAGAGATTTCAAATCTCTCACAGAAACTTCAGAGGAATAAAAAAAAAAGTATTCAAATGTAAATAAGGGGTTGGAATAAAGCCTGGGGGAGTGTCACCTGTCATTGGTGGCAAAGTGGTAGCCCCTCCCCATGGAATATTACATTTGTTGGTCGCACAGTGGGCACAGTGCTCGTGCCACTTGTGGCCAGACCTGCTGCCATTCACCTGCAATTTGGGCATTTTTTCTGCGATTCATAGCTGCTGGCCACACATCAGACCAACTTCAGAGCAACTTTTTTAAAACACTTCAAACCTCCAACCATCCAACTTGACAGTCCATCTAAAACAGTTTCCCACACATCTAACCAACTTTTCTTCCAACCAGTAAACTTTTTTTTTCAGACAACTTCTGTCCAACTTCTGAGGTCACAGAAGTAGGCGGGCAGTGCCTGCCTGGTTTTTTTTTTTTAATAACAAATGTCTGTTTATTTCAGTGACATTAAAAATATGTCAGTCAAGGTTATAAAATGAAGAGAAAAGCATATATAATAAATGCTGTCCAGCAGGAACACCAACAGTGGCGTAAGTTCGTCACAGTTGCCCGGAGGCAAGATATATATTGGTTCCCTCCCGCACACACACACACGTACACACTAATATATAATATGTGTCTGTTTTGAAATATATGTTTTACACACACACACACACGGCCTTATTCTAGGTCACTCTTTCTGACAAAATCCTTCTTAGATGGACAAAACCATGTGCACTGCAGGGGGGCAGATGTCAAATGTGCAGAGATAATTCGATTTGGGTATTTTGTTTCTGTGCAGGGTAAATACTGACTGCTTTATTTTTACACTGCAATATAGATCTCACTTTGAAGTAAAACCCCACCCAAATCTAATTATCTCTGCACAAGTAACATCTGCCCCACCTGCAGTGCACATGGTTTTGTCCATCTAAGAAGGATTTTGTCAGAAAGAGTGAACTAGAATAAGGCCGAGAGAGAGATAGAGAGAGAGATAGAGAGAGAAAGAGAGAGATAGAGAGAGATAGAGAGATAGATAGAGAGAGATAGAGAGAGAGAGGAGAGAGATAGAGAGAGAAAGAGAGAGGGAGAGAGAGAGGGAGAGAGAGAGAGAACACAGAACTCAGCTACAGAAGCGATATTGATGGCTTTCAATTGACTGATTTAAATTGGCAGATGACTCCATTGCCTCCCAGAGTTCTGCCCCTGAACACCAACTACACCCAAATACTAGATTAAATTCTCAAAAATGGTACCATTTATAAAGGGATACGTACGAATTAGCGACCCCAACTAGGTCGACAGTCATTAGGTCAACACCATTGGGTCGACATACAGCAAGATCGACATGAGTCTAGGTCGACTTGGGTCCAGGTTGACACATGCGTTGGGTCTGCATGGGTTAGGTTGACAGTCAAAAGGTCGACATGCATTTTTTGAGCCGACATGCAGTATTTCATGCCCTACCATCCACTAGGGCATGGTGGGAGAATAAAATAGTGTGCAGAGGGAAACGAGGCACTGTGCCCGAAGGATCATAAGTGAAGCGGTGCACTTTAAATAATGTCCATGTCGACTGTGTCGACATTCGGGTCAAAAAACAGTAAAAAAAATCCATGTCTCTTTGTTGGCGCACAAATAAAAGAAAAGTATTAATTAAAATGTACCTTTTATTATTTTCCGATAAAAAAATATTTTTCAATAGAGATACATAACGTGAAATATTTAAACTTCTATTAAAATAAGTATTAAATTATATATATTAGGCTGTGTGCGTCTTTGATGTTGGTTTTTTGTGTGACAGTTTTCTTATTTAATACAAGCGTCCACCTCTCTGGAGAAAAGATAACTTGAGTAGGATAAAGAGTTATTATCCAATTCCAAAGTCAATATGTATTTGTGTAGAATTCAGTAGAGACTCTTTATTTTTCTATACACTTGTGGCTTGGAATGCTCTTTTCTCTGTCACAATAATGCAAGTAAACTATTACAATTGTTTTATATCTATTGCAGAAAAAGACAGATTTGTAGCTTCAGGAGTTCAAAGGCTCCTTAATAAATTGTATCACTTTATTTGTCACAGTTTAATATCAGCCCTTTATTTCTTTTATGGTCTGCAGATGTATATTAATGGGTTGGAATAGAGCCTGGTAAAGTGTCATCTTCTTCTATAATAGAAAAATAATAATTAAAAAATAATGGTGTGCCCTCCCCCCCCCCCCCCCCCCCCACAAGCATGACCAGCCCCGAGCTCTTTCAGTGGTCCTGGTTCCCAAAATACGGAGGACAAAATGAGTGAGAGTTCCCCGTATTTTGGGGTTCAGCACAAGGCTCTTGAGGTGGCCCTGGTTTCCAAAATACGGGGGACAAATTGAATAGGGTCCCCCGTATTTTTTGGACCAGCACCAGGCTCCACTAGCAGGGTGTGTAATGCCATAGCATTACCCACCCTAACTAGTCAGCCCAGGCCGGGAGATTTTGTGGAGGTGGGCCCCCCCCCCCCCCCCAAATAAAGGGGTCCCCCCTCTCCAGGGCACCCCAGGCCTGGGATGAATCCCGGGGCCATCCCCTGCACCCCTGGGCGGTGGGTGCACGGTTGATGGCTTGTTTAAACAGAATATTGTCTTTTACAGTAGGACTATAGGTCCCAGCAAGCCTGCCCCACATGCTGGTATTTGGGAGAACCACAGGTACCAGCATGTGGAGCATTAAAGGCCCGCTGGTACCTATAGCCCCCCTGTAAAATAAATATTAAAATAAGAACACAAACACAGGTTTTTAAATATTTTAGTAAACTGCATCTTGTCGTCCCCCCCCCCCAGGGCTTCTGCAGAGTCTTCACCTGGGGCAGCTGCCTTTTAAGCTCATTTGCAAGGCTGCTGCTTCCCAGGGCTTCTGCCTCTTCATCTGTGTTCTTCACCTGGGGCAGCGGCCTTTTAAGCTCATTTGCAAGGCTGTTGCTTCCCAGGGCTTCTGCCTCTTCATCTGTGTTCTTCACCTGCGGGCTGCCACCTCCCAGGGCTTGTTCTTCTGGAGCTCTTCTCTGCTCCTCATCCGCCGTCAGACTGGCTGCTCCCTGTCTGTAGCTGGTTAATATAGACAGCTCTAGGAGGCAAGGCAATGTCACAGCAAGCCATGATTGGCTGGCCGTGGCCATTTAGAATTTTTTTCTCTGCTCCATTGCCGCAGCTCCAATGGATGAGGGGGATCCAGACTGCCACCATGGAGACCATGACCTCTGCTGACACCACCACCAGGGTGAGTTTATTGAGGGTGAGAGTGGGTGGGGGTCCATGTGCTGCTAGTGGGGGAGGGGGGAGTTTGAGTACCACAAGGGGGGGGGGAGGTTGTGTGCCACAAGTGGGGGAGGGGGGGTCAGGTTCCGCGAATGGGGGAGGGAGGGTGTTGCCGCAGCGGGGCAGGGCAGGAGGCGTCGGGTGCTGCATGTGGGAGGGGGGAGATCAAGTACCGAGGTCATTTGCCTCCCCCTGTATGCAGTGGCACACCCCGTACCCCTACAAACCAAACCCCTCCTTTTTTTTTAATGCCAGCAGCCAGTGGGGATCAAGTGCAGTAGGCAGCACCTCCCTGCTTACCGCGTCCTGCCCCCGTTGTCCACCTGCCGTGCTGTTCCTGGCCACAGTGATCAGACATCAGGAGCGGCGAGGAAGGTGGAAAACTGTCAATCCTGCTAACTGCCATCCCTATCCGCCCACCGCCGTGTTCCTGGCCACAGTGATCAGACATCTGATCACTGTGGCCAGGAGCGGCGAGGCAGGTGGAAAACTGTCAATCCTGCTAACTGCCATCCCTATCCGCCCACCGCCGGGGCACAGAACTGTATATTCGCCACCTGGCTCCCTGACAGGGACCCCGGAATTCACAGCAGTTTTTTGCAGCGGCGCGGCATCTGTGTGAAGGGCATGTTGCCACAGACTTGTCCACATATCCTCTGCCATTGCACCCACTTGTCATATTTTTCATATGGTTCTTTAACATGAGTGAATACCCATCTGCAAAAGAATGATAATGAACCCCTTGAGAATAGGTTGAATAACTCTTACAGGAAGAGTAAGGCATCTGGATGAGCATTCGGAACCCCAACGAAGTAACTAGGTGGTCTTCCAATTAATCATAGAATTATGTTCTCTAAGCCAAGGAAGTCCAGAGATCACTGGAGCCATCAGACAGTAAACAAGAAAGAAGTTTATATTTTCAGAGTGTGTAGCACCCATTGACAAGCACAGAGGTGGAATTTTTAAGTCATTTAGACTATTGGAAGGAAACTCTCATCCAAGCCACATACAGTTATAGAATTTTGCAACATATTACAAAGTTTAAATCCAAGTAATTTGCCACAGCACCGTTATCGATGAAGGCACTAGTGTCAGCACCTATGTTGTTGAGCACAATCTGGCCGATAAGTAGCACAGAGTTATTAGGAGAGATTACTAACAGCCTTGAGAGATTCTATTTGGTCTTCTACAGGCCAGGCCATTTCCTGACTTCAAGGGACATCAGTTAATTAAATGACCCTTGCAATTGCAATGCAGATACAACTCCAAATTGCATTGATGAGACTTCTCCTGAACACATAACTGAAAAGTTCTGATCTGCATAGGCTCTTCACAATCCTCATGGATGTCAGGAATCTTCATCATGGGTTGAAGTGGAGGTAACTCTTTCTCCAGCCAATACTCATGAATCCGTCTATAGGTTCAGATGGTAAGCTGCATGGGGTACTGAACAAGATAGTCCTTGATTTGTTTGTATAGACCAAGACAGAATTGGCTACAGAGTGCAGATCGTTCCAGGTGGAGTCTTTGGCCTAACTGCAGAATTCCGTGCAATAGGCCTCGACAGTTCTTCGACCCTGCTTTAAGGGCTGCAAATTAGCTTCAGTAGAGATAGCCCTATCAGGGTCATCATAAAGGATTCACAAAGCAGAAAAAGGTATATACCAAGTGGGGAGTCAGGGGATATTGTCCCCTTGCAGAAGATAAATAATAAGCCTACTTGTTGGACCTCAGAACCTGAGGAAAAAGGCCTAAGCTTAAAGTGAAGGTTGCAGCTTTCCCTGAAATTCAAGAACTGACTGGTCACTTGAAAAAAAGGTGGAAAAAATAATGTAGGTTTCTTGGCAGCCACTAATAGTGAAGCAATGGACCTGGAGCTGGAGCTGGAGATTTTTTCCTGAAATACATATATCCTGTACCTGCTGGGTTAAGGTGTGAACCTGTCCTGCTATCATTTGAGCAGGATTCTGCTGTGCAGTTTCCATCCCATGAAATATTCCCACACTTGGCCAGTTATAATGTTACAATATTCCTGTATGCTTCAATGAGATCACTATAGGAATTCTGGAAAGGTATTGAAGCCTACAACAGCCCCTTTTGTTCCATCAGAACTGTACATGTTCACCGGTACTTTAGCGACCACCAGGTGTAATGCTCTAAAGTTATAGTTGCTAATCAAAGCAACAGCAACATCACTGAATGATATCGTTACCAACATTATTTAGTGTGTATGCACTGGATAGTTTTGGGGCAGTGCCGTCTAGTGTGTATGTGGCTTAAGTACGAAACATGTTGTAAATAAAATGTTTTACTATATTTAATTTAATTGCTTTTCATAATAATTAACAGTGTAAGGTTTTATAGCAATAACAAGTTAAATTATGTTGTGATCTCTGATGCCCTCTGATCCACTTTGTCTCTGTTGGAGTGCCACTTATAGTACATTAGGGACACTAACATGCACATCCATTACTAGAATTAACACAATCTCAGAGAACCTGAGAAACTATGACGTCCTTTTATACTGTATATATAGATATATATATCTATATAGATATATAGATATATATATATATCTATATATATATATATATATATATATATAGATATATATAGATATATTTATACAGTATATATATATATATATATATATATATATATACTGTTCCTGTGTACTCCCGACACTCCTGCTCCCCCGTGGGGATCCCTTGCTCCGGTGCCACCCTGCAAACACAGTGCTGTGGCCAATCTATTATCCAAAATACACAGATGGCACTCGGAGGCTTGTAGTCAGGTGGTAAAAAATAAAGTGCTTTTTAATCCAGCATTCGGCGACGTTTCGGGGACTGTGTCCCCTTCATCAGGTATCCTGATACTCAGCAACTAGGCACTCCCCTTTCTGGACACCTAAAGGTATAAATAATAAAGACAATACTCCCCTTTAAGTGTTGTCTTCTTCTTATCTCTGGATGATCTTCCCGATACCAGTGATTGTGGGTGGTTGATTTGATCACGATGGGTATATGAAAATTAAACACAAGGGTACTGTACATATGCAATGGGTGAATCTGAATCAAATAATATGTTTTGCATCTATCTTCTAAAGGAAGGATTCGTACCAAACTCACTTGAATTATGGTATGATGACACACAAAAAGGTACTCACGGTCTGTGGTGAAATGATACACCCATAAGGGTTTCTTTTTCTTTTCTAAGCATTTCATGTATCTCACACATAATGATAAAATGGTATAAATTAACATAAAATATGGTTAAAAAAGGTTTGGTCTTCAGCAAGGTGTGTGTGAGCGTTTCCCTGAAAGACCAGAGGTCAAGACCTAGGCTACCTGGGTACAGTGCAAATTCACTCACCCAAATGCTTCAGCTTTATCCTATGATTACCCAATGAGTATGATCAACATGTTTCGAGATGCGTGGTCTCTTCCTCAGGATACAGACTCAGTGTGTGGGTGTCCTCTTTTATCCCTGTATGAGTCCCGCCTTTTTACTTTGTGTTAGTTCCGGTGCTTTACTTGTCCCCATCTGGTTCAATCATTGATTCAGGCACATACAAAGTCACACAGAAAAATTAGGCCATGTTAAGGCTCTGGTACAACAAAAAAAGACTCTCATAAAAACAGGCAATGTGCAGTGTGTCCCAGTGTATGAGCGCGTTGTGAGCTGCAGCAACGGGCTGTCTAGCTTTCCGATACTATCGCTCATACTACCTGAATATTATTTTAACAGAAGCAGCATATGACCCTGCGACCTCATATTATAGCGATTGTAATGATTAACAATTACAGAAAGCATTATCACTAATAAGGTCAATCCTACCTATGAGGATCATAGTTCGATAAAGCCTAGATTGTGCAGATTAAATCTGCCAGATTGTTAATATAATTGTAAAGTGTATGAGAGTGTGACAAGACATTGCAATTGTGTGAGAGTGTACCAAGACGATTGCAACATGGTACATGATAACATCAGTTCATAAATAAAACTCAAGTGCATTTAAGCTCTGTAAGGCAACAGTGTATAAAACACCAAAAAACAATACACATACAAGTGGAGAAAGGCTTCATATTGTTGTCATCTTTAATATAAACTTCAATGCAACAGGATGATAGATCTTAAATCAGTATATCATGTGCTAAATAAGCAGCCTAAGGTTCAGATCCCAATATGAAGGACCACTTCACAAAAAGACATACAATACCAAACTAGATTTTGGGATGTCCCCTGGGCGCTTTTGATGTTAAGGTATGTACTCCTCAATCAAGATGGAAATACCCAGAAAAAAAGGAAAAAAATACAGATAGTGTAATACTGTAATTAAAAGCCTTTAAAGTATCAAATTTGCAGGATGGAATTATTTTTAATTCGTACCGGAACAATATGTCTACTGATGAGGTAGACAACTGCGCAAATTGAGGGAGATCACTTCTTTCAGCGAACTGCTTCCACTCCACTGGACACTTAGTACTCAAATGGAAAGATAAAACACTGGCCGCACGCTGATTGGCTGGATTGGTTCACCTGCATCTGGGGGGGGGGGGTTCCACATAAAGTGTAGATTCTCCCTTATCCAGAGATCTCTGTGAAGAGAAAACCATGTTTTTTTTTTAAGAATATTTCAGAATTTTTTTAATACGTACCAAGTCCCCCAAAGTCCACGGTGGCCTTCAGTATCTTCTTCAGCAGTCACAGGAGTGCATTGCATTGGCGCGTGGGCGCAACAGTGATGTCACTGGCGTGGCTGCCAACTCGTGCAATGCACCCCTGGGACCCTGAAGAAGATACTGAAGGCCGCCGTGGACGCCGGGTGACACCGAGCACACCAGGGAATGCTGTGGGACCATCGGGGGGACAAGGTAAGTATGTTAAAACAAACCAAAGAGTTAAAAAGAGTTTGAGCGCTGATTATTTTTATTCTGCACTGCAGCTGCTTCCTAGAAAGGGGGATTACCAAAACCCCTTTATACCAATATGTGAACAATAAGAAAAAAGAAAAGTGGAGCAGCGCTGTGCAAAATAACCATATATTTATTTAAAATAATCACACAATTGGCCAACAACACAAACAAGACAGAAAAATATTAAAAAGAGTAAATGCTCAATTACTAAGAGTTCCTTGTATTAGGATAGTTAGTATGCATTCATAGTTTTGTTATTTATAATCCACAACTTGTATTATGTCCCCCACTCATGTGCACATGTCATTGGTAATAAACAACTCAATTGAGGGTCAGTATCAAGATAGGGGTCCGGCTTCCAATACCTGAAGATTGACTCCGACCGCTGGTACAGTCCTGTTCTCCGCGGTCTTATCCGAGTACTCTCATCGGTTCAAGATCTGTGTATTCGCCAATAGCTATCCCCGTGGCCCTCTATGCGTTTCTCCACCTTCTCAATTGTCAGGGCTTCCTCAGGAGGTGTATGTTGGCAAATTGTGTGATTATTTTAAATAAATATATGGTTATTTTGCACAGCGCTGCTCCACTTTTCTTTTTTCTTATTGTTCAAGTATGTTAAAAGAAAAAATCCAAAAACCGTAAAAAATCCCTTATCCCAAATTCTCGTGTTCCCGAAAATTTCGGATAAGGGATACTCAACCTGTATTGGAATTTTCTGTATGGGTATTTGGTGCAGTTTTATAGGATGTGCTGCTTTTACTGGCTGCACAATGTTCCTTGGGCACAAGTTTATATCTAAAAATATTCTAGGAGATGGAAACATGCACCTTAAAGAAACATTTATTACAGATGCCAGTTTTATATGCGTACTGTATGCTTCCAATGTTAATTTATGTTTCTATGGCAATTGCAAAGTCTGAGTTTATGTTTATGCAGAATAGTTTCTGTAACACCTGCAATGTTGGAATTTACACATTTTTCAAATAGAGACAAACACAAAAACACACACAGACACACACACACACACACACACACACACACACACAAACACAAACAAAAGACTATTACCCATTTGAGTTTGAAATGTGACAAAAGGGAGATATATAACGGCAATACTTAATTTTCAAAGTATGGAACATTATCGTTTTTCAATGACTTCATCATACCCAGCAGAAGATAGAGACAATTCAGCAAACACAGGTGTGACTTGCGAATGTAGCATAACTAAAATGTAAATTTAAAAATAATCATAGATTTGTTTCTTCATTTACTGGTAAATGTTACTGAAATAAGATTCACCTTGGTATCTAATGGCAGTATAGGGATCTGCCACATACTTACATATGGTGCTTGCATTGCCCAATGCCAGAGCTATCCTGAAAAAAAAATTAATATTATAAAACATTAATGTATCTATTATGTAGGCAAGACAAGACTCCGGGCCTGATTCAGAGTTAAACATTGTTCCTAAGGGGCTAAAGTTTTCCATCTACTCATGCGTAAAACTTGCTCTCCACATGCATTCCAATGGTTACCGCTTAGAGACGCATATCAGAATTGCTTGGATCGGTGCATCTGGCTAGTAAAATTCAAAGTGGCAGCAGGCATGTTTGTGTTACAAAACTGCATCGAAAGATGTAGTTCAACTGGCACCGGCTGCCAAGATCCAATGGACGTGCTGAGCTGCATCATGATTGCTCAAATGTCATGGTGTGTGAACATTGGACGCCTATTGACCACAGCATTAATATAAAGAGGCTTTTACTTTTCCACAGCTGCTACTGGCAACCATTTCTAATCTTTGAAAAAACAAATATGGCAACTAATACATTTATGTTTATGTGTCAGGGGCAATGCTGAAAGTGAGCAATGGTAAGACATACCAAAACTTATTTGCCCTGTCCCTGAAGTTTCTCTCAGGGATGGATTCAACTCCATCCAGGAGGTTAATGAGCTGTAGTCAGTCACATACTGTACAATACCGTAACAATGGCTAGCTTTCAAGGCCTAGGTATGTGCTCCAAATCACCCAGTTCATAGGGAAACTGTGCCAGGGCTCAGGTCCTTGAGCTCTTCCTAAAGTACAGGAAAAGAGCAACTACATTTCTTCTCATCCCCTCTCAACCAATAGAGCTCATTGGGGAAGGGGAGAGAGAGGAATATCCCAGTACTCTCTACTCCAAAGCTTAAGGGGAGCCCTTGACATCCCCAACTCCCAGAACCAAAAAGATCTTAGGCACAAATGTTTTTAGGTTTCTCTCTGCAGCAAAGCTCAGAGTCACCTTTTTCTATCCAAAATTTGCCAAATCTTACTTCTGAAGAGCAGATTATTTAACTATCCTTAAAATGAGAAAGTCTCAGGTATCTAGGGGAGAATGTGGCACACAAAACTCCTCATACAAATGTATCACACATACAAAGGTAAAATGCTGTGGTGAAGTTGCAAAACACAATGCAAAAATGCACTAAATAAAAGAGTAGACCCCATCTTTTCAGCCAGAAATGCATAAAAAAATATCTTGGTATAATTAACCAGTGAGGAATGGTGCTTCTCTAAAAATGAAGAGATGAGCACCAACCATTGCATTTTGGTTTTGGATCTACCTTGCACCATGTTTTTGTTTTGGTTCTGCCAATGCTGCCCTCATGTTTTTGTTTGGGATCCGTATATCATAATGTGTGCCACACACTGAGCATCCAGGCAGACGATACATGCACTTTGTCACTCAGGAGAACCAGGTACCCCTCTGTCTCCCCCGCTACTCTCTATACCCTCCCTGTTGTGCACTGTCATACCGCAGCACGTGCAGGGAGATGCAGACCTATCAAACGTCCTACTTACTATCTAACAGCACTGCAACTACCTGATTGCCGCTCACCACCAACCAATGCATCCTTGTTATGTGGAAAGGAAGCAGTGCAAAATGGACTAGTTAAAGGTCTGTTTATATCTCCACTTACCTGTCCCTCTACTCCAAATACTCCTTTTTTCCTGGGTACTCTCACAGGGTCGTATGGGCTTAATGGGCACTTGCCCAGGGGCCCCAGGTATATAAGGGCCCTATCCTGATATCTGAGGGTCCCCTTTTTCCAGGGATATTAGAATTTCTAAAATTGGCCCTGGGCAACTGGAGATATCCAACTTCAAAGCAGCAGTCCACATCTGACCTGTTAATTGCAATTCCCAGTCATATTTCTCAGGTTTTTTCTGATTTGGAGTTTTTCTGAGATTATATTCCAAAACCTGGGACTCTCCCCTTTCTGCCAACACTAGCGGCTTGTCTTTATCATGCCCAGAACCAGAGATATCAACCTTCCAGCAGCCGGTCCCTGCTCAGGCTCCAAACGTCTGGTGTACAGTTTTATATTTTTGTAAATGGATTGCTCTAGCTCCTGATCTCTGATTCCCAAGTTCCCAGCACCTCCTCAAAGTTTGGGACAGAAAATGGCGATATCTGCAGTCAAACAAGCTGCCCTTCCACTGGAAAATGACGAATATTAAGCCCACTCCATTATCCAACCCTCCCCTGCATATAAAACACCCCCTACCTCCCTGGAAGTCATTTACAATGGACCCTTCATTCAGCTCAGTGCCCCCTTCCACACATTAGTGTTCACCCTCCCACCTCCTTGCAATAAAGGAGTAATTGGCAGAAGTTACTGCTCCCGGTCCTACATGTTAAATGGAAGATAGAGCACCCCTTGCCACCCGTGGAACATCAAAGCTGCTGCTGATAGCACCCCCCACCCCTAATAGGGGAGAATGGGTAAGGGCCCCAGTGCATTACTTTGCCCAGGGGCCCACACTGCTGTTAAGATGGCCCTGTACTCTCATCCAGGAGACACCTACTGTAAGAGGATTACTTTGCTCTGATATTTATTAAACAGGGTTTCCCCCTGGTGACCGGGACAGTAGATACTCAGCTAAGTTATATCCCTTCCATCCTTGCTAAATAGGATATGCTCACCCACAACACCACTAAAGCCCAATGAATATTCTAAGTGGAAGCTGACAATTTTTGGCCTGGATTGTTAAAGCTAATAGGGTGACCTCCCTGACAAATATCAGGTACCATAATTTATCAATTAAGGTATATACAGTCTGGAACTAGCTATCCAGCAGGAGACTAATATCAGGGAGACTTTCTCAATGTTTACATGTTCTACCTTAATAACTTCCAAAGGTGGAGACAGTTGCTGTATATCCTGTTAAAGAAAGTGATGCATAAATATTTATTACACCTGGAATAAGATATAAGCTGTGTACACACGCTTCGTTTTGCTTTAGATTTGATGTTAGATTCAATTTTCTATTAGATCTGGCATTAGATCTTCCCATTCAATTTGGCATTAGATCTGTACTTTTGCATTAGATATCTATTTCGATATCGAATTCGACTTACATTCATGGTACAGTGTACACATTCAATTTACTGGATATTTCCTTGGCTGCACAGTTGATTTTTCTGTTCGATTTTGAGAAAACGGGAGCGCGCATCGAATCGAATGCAGGTCGAAACTGTCCTAAAAACCATTCGATGTGGATTCGATTTTGCACCTATAAGCAAAATCAAATCGAAAATAGCCAAAAATCGATGCATGTGTACACAGCTTTAGATATTTATCTAAAATTACATAGGGCTGCAGTTAACTTACCTGGCTTAATTGAGAGCCTATTATTCTTGATAAATTACTGTCTACCTTCTCTGTATGGACACAAATATATACACTGTCCATTTTTACAATTAATAACGTGAATCACTATATACTAAAAGTAGTATATACTATACTACTATTGCTACCAACCTGTCATGAGCCATTTATTATGGCTCATTTCTGTCATGTCAGTTCTGTGGTCTTTTCTTGGTAATGGACTCTCTGGTGGCCTACGGTTGTGAGTCTGTGCCTTTGCAAGTCATTCTTCTGTGAGTTGATTTATGCACCAGACTTGGAGGTTATCACCTCGTTATGCCAGCTTGGGAGCTGGGCTGGATCTTTCACAGGTGTTTGATCACCTGAACCCTTCTTAAGGCATTCTCCCCAGCACTGCCCTGCCGGTGATAGTTTCATGTTCCCTTTGCAGGTAGCTGCAATTTCCTGTTCACAGCTGGTCACCTGTCTGGGTTCTGCTCTGTTTGGAGCTTATCAGCCGTCTGCTGGTCATTAGTCTGTTTCTCCCTGTACTTAGCCCAGTGCAGACTTCCTGACCTTTGGCAGATCCAGCCTGCTTACATTCAGTTTCAGAATTCTGTTTGTCTTCTCAAGTCTACCCCAGCCTGTTCTTTACCATCCTGAGCTGCTGGATGTCCCATGGTCCTGATGTGCCTGTTACAGGTCACGTAAGTGCTCCAGTGGAGCCTGGTTATGTTCTTTGTTTATTTATAAAGTTCTGGCAAGCTGCCATATTCCTTTGTGGTTCTGTATTTTCTGAAGTTCCTTTGGTCCTGTTCTCCCAGGTGTGGAGAGACCCAAGTTGTTTTGGATTACCGTTTATTACTGTGTGCCCTCAGTTCTAGTTTGCTTGTTTAGTTGGATGCACCCTGGTCCATCTGTATCTTGTGTCTGTGACTGGGCCGCACTCCCCATCCTTGGCCTGATGCCGTTAGGCAGGGTGTTCCTCCCAGATAGCGCCGTTTAGTTAGATCACCTCTTGACACTACCTCTGACGATCGCCATAGTCTTGTCACCTCTAAAAACCTGGTTGCATCGGGGGTTGGAGTGGGCCTAACTCACTCCTTTGAATGTGGCGACTACAGGAGAAGCCTAGCTACCAGCAGATTACGGTCATCTGTCTGGGGAGGTCAATAGAGTTAGTGTAGGTTTCGCTGTTGCCATTCTAAACAGCAGTCCTGGCTGTGGGTTCACACCCAAAACCCTAACACAACCATTAGGCAGTCTGAATTTAGTTATTTAACCAACTGTGTGTCTGGTCACCTAGTACATTTATATGTTACAAGCTAGGTACAATAACCAACCAATAATGCCAAATTGTCTGGCTAACATTGTACATAAGACATGGAATGTGTGCACTTTTTGGTGTCTGGTTGTATCTATTTATGTGAATATAACCTGGTCCCAATGGCCCCCTGCTAAATACTAGCTACTTTGTGCTAACCAGGAATTTCTCTATAAACATGATAGACACATTAGAAATATTGTTACTGTACACCCTGTGCAAATAGGATGCTAATTAACAGCCTGACCAGACTTTCTAAAAAACAGAAGTTGGTAACAAAATTACAGTACTTTAACTCTAAATACAGAAATGTATGTCATTCAGTGTTCTATATATTATATATATTGTCAGAATATTGTTCTGTGACCATTATTGCATTTAAAACATAGATGCAGTAGTGTGCTTTTTTGGTGTTTACCCCTCATTTTTTTTCTGTGAAAACTGTACCTGATCCCACTACAAGTGCCCAGTCTGTGAAGAGACAGATTGCTTTATATTATTACGCAAAGATTAAGCGCCACTATACATTCGTACTGCCCCAGTACCATTCGCACTGGGGCAGTAAGGATGGTGTAACGGTTAGCATTACTGCCTCACAGCACTGAGGTCATGGGTTCAATTCCCACCATGGCTGTGCAGAGTTTGCATTGAGTTCTCACCATACTTCCCCCGGGCACTCCGATTTCCTCCCACAATCCAAAAATATACTGGTAGGTTAATTGGCTCCCAACAAAATTAACCCTAGAATGTCAGTGTGCGTGTACATGTGGTAGGGAATATAGATTGTAAGCTCCACTGGGCATGGGACTGATGTGAATGTTCTAATTTCCTCTGTAAAGTGCTGCAAATATGTATGCGCTGTTAATAAATAAATAATAAATAATATTGTTACAACAGATTAAGTGCAAATAAAATATGAATTAATTGGTTACACAAGACTGCCTTAATACAGAACCTGGAGATAAACCCTCCAACTTGAATACAAATATTTGTATTACATTGTGTTTTATGTTGTTTGTGTGTGTCCTTTAATTGTCCACATATATTATAAAAAATACTATTAAAAGTTATGTATTAAATACCTATAGATTGGGAATTTGTCCCTCATACAAAACAAAGATCAGCCATACATTGGACACAGATATGTGTAGCTCACTATAATATACTTGAACACTTATCATATATATTTTTCTAAGAACTGTATTTCTTTTATAAGAGTGCCCCAGAAAAAAGAGAGTGCTTTCTTGCTTTTTTGTCTCAGTCTGGATATAACCAGAGAGTGGATAATGGTCTTGGTAGTATCCTGGGTGAGAATGAATCTGATCCAGGAAAGGAGATGAAAGTGGCTGGTTTGTGAGAGGTGCTGAATGTGTGGTTTCAAGGAGAGGAAGGAGTCAAGGATTACTCCAAGAGAGCACATTGGGGGTCCAGAGCAAATAGTAGTGACATCAATAGATAATGAGATTGTGGGAGGTGAGATTGTGTGGGAGATATTCAGCTCAGTCTTGGACATGTTACGTTTAAGAAAGCACTGCGACTTCCAAGTGAGATAGCAAAAAACCTGTTTTTCGAAGACAGAAAATATTGTCTTGGGTGTGGTGCACCGAAGATATTAAGGACCAATCATAAAATACAACTATTATTTCTTATATTTAAAACTTGTGACATATAAAACCAAAAAACATACAAGAGTGGGAAGACAAGGTAAGTATTTAAAAAGAAAATAAATCCTAATGTAGTGGGACCCCAGTGTCAGTGTATCCCTATGGTTGGATTAGATTTAATCAATGGGCCAAATGTAATAGGGTGAGAGTTTCAGAAAGTGAGAGATTTTGGGAGAGTTTTCCCATGTTTTTTAAAGAAGCAATCAATTACATGGCAAAATCAACCTGTTTTTGCCATGTAATTGATTGCTGCTTTAAAAAACATGGGAAAACTCTCCCAAAATCTCTCACTTTCTGAAACTCTCACCCTATTACATTTGGCCCACTGTGTCTTATCATGTATTTTATAGTGTGTATCCACATACACATATATAAACAGTTGCACCAGTTCTGTTCAGAATGTATTGTGACTTGATTCACTGATTAAACAACTGTTGGTTCTTACTGCTGAATACTGTGCCTCTGCCTTCGGACAGGAGATTGTTTCTATATTGCAGTGTACATAAGTAGCTTAGCGGCTAGGCAGGGCTCCCGTGCGGTTGGTGCTGGTGGCATACACCTGACATGGACAGCCATCCTAGCCTCCTAGCCTCTAAGGGACGCCGTCACCAAACCGACAATGAGCACTGGCCTCTCGCTGTCCTGCACAGGGGAAGGTGCGGGGTGCGTCTATGTATGCACCACCGCGCTGACCAGCTCCGGGGTTTAGGGAGAGATTGCCGTCAATGTGTTTTACCGCGACTCTCACCCGACAGCCCCTCCAATTACTAATAGTGCGCACTGAAAAAATATTTGATTAATTACAGATCAAAATGCATTTCAATGGGAGGGAACACTGGGGATTCACACACTACATTTGTGTGTCTGACATGCGTGTCGCTAACAGCTTCATCAGGACCAACCAGGTGGGTGCCCGGAAGTCCTTTAAATACCTGCACCTCTCATAAATATTCATGAGTTCAGCTGTGGGGTGTTCTCCCGTGATCCACCGTCATTCTTTAGAGAAATATACATTTGACAGAATGTATAAGTATAAAATGGTATCAATTTAAAATATCAATCGAGGGAAAAATTCCATTCATTCAAGAAATCGGGACAATGTGCTTAATTCAGTATTATATTAAATCATTTTAGGTCAGATTAACTTGAATACTTCAGTACATTGGAGGCAGACAATTAGTTGAAAAACAGTAAAATATATATGTAACAATGTTACATGTAACAATTATCTTTCATTTAAAAAACTGTCTATTCATTGTCGAGTGGTAGCACACCCCATCACAATACTACACTGTCAAGTAATGGTTGTATAAGGGGGTTACAATGTTTATTATTGTAAACAATTTTTTCTGTGCTAAACTTTGTTTTGCTATTGCAAAAAAACAGTTGTAGACACAAGTGAGGAGAGTGGAGGAGGGGTCAAGGGAGGAAAGTTAGATTTTAGATAGATAGCATAGAAATTATATTGGAAGTCAAAATAGCTAATGAATTCACATAAATAGGTCATACAGAAAGATAAAAGGAGAGGGCCCTTATATTAAATATTAAAAAAAACATGCAAAGTTTAGCAAACTAAGCACTTCAGCCATAGGTACTGCAACCTTTGTGGTTAAAGTGCTTGGTTTGTTTTTCCCCTACAAATAATGTTTCAGAAGGACTACCTTTAATCACTAATTAGGAGGTTGATTTCTTTTCAAATGTTCAATTGGTCATATGCATTTGAGTTGCCTGTTTCTTTGTGTATTTGTATTTTTTTTATCAATGCTAAAATAAATGTACTACTTTAAACTGGAAATAATGAGGTATAGGATCATTTGTGTTTCTTTGACAGAGCTATCATTTGAATTAATGTAATGTTAAAAATATGTGCAGGAAAAGTTAGTGTCTCTGGTAACCTCTTTCATAATACAGATTCTGTTTCAGATGTAACTATGGTGATATTTCCATGCAATATACTCTTAATTTGAATGTTAACATGTTATTGGTTATACAAATGTAATACACCATAATCAGTAGAGAAAATGGTAAAAATGCATTCCTGTAGGAGGTTTATATACAGGTTACTTTTCTACCATATAGGAGGAAAGGCACACTCAGAAGAGAGCTCAGAGGCACCCATGGGAAGGGGATTAGAGGCACACATAGAGAGGGAAGAGGAATCAGAGGCACACATTGGACAAAATGGTAGCAGACGCAACATTAATTCAATTAGTGCATCAAAGCAATGATGTTACACTTTTCAATTGATATATATAGCTTTTATGTAATCTAAAAATAAATCTTAAAATCATGTGATATTGCAAAATCAAAACATAAGGTATAAACTTGATGGTGCACTCAAAGGGGGTTTTTCTGTTTGGTACGGTGAAACGTACGTACGGTCCGTCACACCGTACATTTTCCATACGCTCACGGTGAGCGTAAGTCCGCCCACAGAACAGCCGCACACGGATGGTCACAAACACCGACAATGGCGAGTGGCATTCACTTGAGCGTACGCCACCGTGTACGGACAGATCTCCCTCTTAGCCACGATACCTGGCGTACATCAGAGCGTACGCCACAGTGCACGGACGGATCTCGTCCATTTTCCCACCGACACCTTCCGTATATATGAGCGTATGCCACATGCAAACATGTTCTAATATTGTTCAAAATAAGACTTTAGAGTGTGATAGGCAGATGTTGGGATCCTTTGTTAGAGATATGTGATTGCAATAATGTGCTTGGTGGCATCTTACATGCAGAGTGTGCTACATAAAGTTCATAGCAGATATGAAAGTGCATAATGTATGTTGTTGGGCAAAAATATAAAGATTGTGTGCAAAATAGTGGCCATGGCCTTAGGACATTGCTCCACCATTGCAAGTAGAAATTGAGTCCAAAAACATCCTTGTTGCTCTTAGACGTGGTTTATGTGTCTTTTTCATAATAAAAAATGGTATGTTTGTGTTACAGTGAAAAAGTTGACACATATCGACTCCTGTGAATTGAGTGTCCTGCTTTTTAAAGTATAAAACAACACTTTCTGAATGGGTGTAGATGGTTATAAAATAACTACCTGGACAGATATAACCAGGTATTAGAATGAATATTAGCTAAAATTAAACCAACCTTTACATGTTGAGAAGTGTAGAAAGATAAGGTTCCAATGTGTTTGAGGGCTGTGTGTGGCTTGCAGGTAGTGAAATAATGGTTTTCACTTAATAGCCTGCAGCATTGCAGGTGTACATTCAGTTGTATGTGTTTGACTAGTAATCAGCGTTAATTAGCAGACCCAGGCGTCCGCTCTCATACGGTATCTCTAGGGGTGGTCTGGAGCTGTCTTTGGCGTCCGCCTGTTTTTTGGCCAAAATGCACGGTGCATTCGCCGATCGAGGCGGTTGTGGCACCGTGCATTTTGTGTGCACACCCCAGTGTACGCCCATGTTTACACCCAGTTTTCCTCATTATTCCGGCCGCTCCCATAAAAACGGCCACATGCCGCCCACAATGACCGTGCTCTTGCGGACAGGTTTTTTCGCACGGTGAGACCCGTCCGTGAGCGGTGTGAGGTCTCCGCATAATGCGCATTGCGAAAGATACGCATGCACAGATTTAAAAAAAAAAACGATCCGCCCGTATACGGTCCCACCGTACCAAACAGAATAAGGCCCATAGTATGGATGGATATAAAAGGATTTAGATTGTTAGGCTTTCAGACTAATCTGTTTTAGAAAGGTTGAAAGTTTTTGTTAACAAATTGGGCTGTAGTCACCTCTTAAAAAATATTGCCTCTCTTTACACGTTTTGTGTCTCCTTACTTGATATGAGATCCTGTGGTCAATCACCCTAAACTGTGTAGCATGTGAAATCTTGAGAAAGTAGGATAAATTTAATAGGATGAGAGATTCTGAAAGTGAGAGATTTGGTAAGAAATCTCCAGGTTTTTTTAAAGTGGCAATCATTTACACTGCAAAACCAGTTTGATTTTGCAAAGTTATCTCCCAGGTCATTAATCAAATTTCTGCTTGGTACGGTGGGACCGTATACGGGTGGATCGTTTTTTTTTTCCATCTGCGCATGCGTAACTTTCGCTATGCGCATGTGTGGCGACCTCACACCGCTCACAGATGGGTCTCTCCGTGCAAAAAATCCTGTCCGCAAGAGTACGGTCATTGTGGGCGGCATGGGGGCGTTTTTATGGGAGCAGCCGGGATAATGAGGAAAACTGGGCGTAAACACGGGCATACACAGGGGTGTACACCAAAAATGTACGGTGCTACAACCGCTCGATCGGCGAATGCACCGTGCATTTTGGGCCAAAAACAGGCGGACGCCAAAGATAGCTCCAGACCACCCCTAGAGATACCGCATGAGAGTGGACGCCTGGGTCTGCTAATTAATGCTGATTACTACACCTGAATGTAATAAGCAATGCTGCAGCCTATTAAGTGAAAACCATGATTTCACTACCTGCAAGCCACACACAGCCCTCAAACACATTGGAACCTTATCTTTCTACACTTCTCTACATGTAAAGGTTGTTTTAATTTTAGGTAAGATTCATTCTAAGACCTGCTTATTTATGTCAAGGTAGTTATTTTATAACCATCTACACCCATTCAGTAAGTGTTTTTGTATACTTTAAAAAGTTGGACACTCAATTCACAGAAGTCGACATGTGTCAACTTTTTCACTGTAACACCAACATAACTTTATTTAAAAGTAAAACCAATGTGGGGACACATAGATAGTGATTAAAATGCAACATTAGAACATAATAAATATACATGTAATGAGGGTTAAAATGTTGTTTTATTAGGGTGTTTATTAAGGTACACAATTGAGTTAATAGAAAACAATTATTGAATAACAATTAGAATAATTAATTAAATGTCTTAATTATAGTTGAAAGGGAAGATTTGCAGTGCCATATATGTGAAGGGTATGCCACCCTGCACGGACGAATGCTCACGATCGGTGACACACGCTGAGTTTTCCATTGAAAAAAGGCGAGACCCGTCCATGCACTGTGGCGTACGCTCCGATATACGGAAGATTTCGGTGTGAAAACGGACGAGACCCGTCCATATACAGTGGCGTACGCTCTGTTGTACGCCAGTTTTTGTATTAATGGAAAATAATGGCTTCTTCTACATGTAGTGATCAAACGCTGGGCAGATTTCTATTTAACTGTAATTTAGAAAAGATATGTCCCTCTTAATTCTAAAATTCTGCACATTTTAAATATGTCCCACCTAAAGGTCAACATGGTTTTTGACATACTTGCCTACTTTTGAAAAAGCTTTTCAGGGAAATTGTGTAAGCAACACCTATTAGCGCAGCATTAAAGTGGTCATGTTTTGCGCCAATTAACTCTTTAAGCACCTAGTGCATCTATCACAATAGACACTTATAGAGGAATTATAATATTTTTTTACACAACAGTTGTTATTTGAATTTATATAACAAATGTGAGCAACGCTGGTATTTTTAGCAGATATTTTGCACATCTCTCCCAGAGATGTTGGCACTGAAACGGTTAAGCATTGTTACAGTTCTGTTGCTCAGTAAGACATACATTATGGACCTTATTCTGGTCCACATGCAACAGTGTGAATTTCGCAGCATTGTGTGTGGACCAAACGCCCATTGCTACTTGCAGTGCCGGCCGCTGGGGAACCCTCCTCACACTCTGTGATCTCCAACAATCCCCAACATGGCTGGCATCCATTCCCAGCTGGAGAGAAATCATTCAATGGTTCAATGATCGACCATCAAATGATTTATCCAGTGCTCACAGATGAGAGACACCTCTATGGTGTCTCTGATCTGCGAGCACCCTGTGTGGGAAGCAGGCGGGCAGCTGACATCCGCTATTGTATTGACATCTGCTATTTATATACAAACTTGAACCACAAAGTATTATGGGGGTTATTCTGGTTTATTTGCTTCCCTGTGTGATCGCATGGGGGAACAATGTTTTCCGTGCAGCGGCAGGGTGCGTGCAGCTATGGCGAACAGGGTGTTCACTGGGAACATGCACCCAAGTGTGTGGGTGGGGGGGCATGGAGAGGCATGGGGTGGCAGGCTGGGCCATTTACATATGGGAACGATGGTGTAACAAGACCCCTGTAACAAACGGGTTTGAGATGGTACCTGGACTGGGATCAGACGATGGCCGCCACTTCGGAATTCTTCATGGCCCTTTGCTGGAGAACCGGTGGCCGGGAATGGTACACCCCAGGGAGGACACATAAAATGAAGGCTACCACAATTAGCAGCGACAAGGAATAATTTTTGTCACACACAAACTGACCGCTGCATTACTTCAATAAATATGTGCAACAAGAATAATGCTTAACAGATAAACAGTCACGATAAAGTATTACACAGCAATGACCACTCAAACATGCTCAACAGGTCAGGCTCTAGCAGTGAAGACTGACATCATGAAAATAATACGAGAGGAAAGAACATTTATGTAGAAAAATGAAATCACGTCACTAAAACACGATACTAGCAAATGCAATATGACTGTAACTTGGAATGTCCGCCAGATGGCGCTATGCACCCTGTATACACTAATCTGTAGTCTCTACCTTATGCAAACAGTCACTGACTCAGAGGAATGGTCCCGCAAAGGAAGGTCCTCAAACTGACAAAAGAAAGACCCTATGATAGTGTGCATACTACTTTATGTTCCACAGGAAGGAATAACAATAAATGGTCCTCATGTAGGGGGACAGGCAAACTCCCTGTTTTCTGGGGTAGCTTCCTATTAGTTACATTAACTAGGCTGCAGGCATAACTTTTGGTAGGCGGCCGACCTTAGCAATGGGGCCAGTGACTAGACAGGGGAGCCAGATATCCAATGGGGCTAGGGTTGTCTGCGCACCTCAGGGTACCATAGAGGCACTCTTTGCTGGGGCAATAGGACTGCAGGGTAGCCAGGGCATATAGGAAGTCCTGGTACCTTAAGATGCTTTAGAGGCACTTTCCATGGGGGTGGCAAAACACAGGGGAATCAAGGGGGTAGTGCTCCAGTAAGCAGGCCTTAGGATGTAGGCCTTATCAGGGCAGCAGAGTGCGGGTCACTCAGAGGGGAGACACGGTACCTGTGGTGCTGCTGCCGCTGCTGGCTCCAGCTAGTCATGATCTCCTGCTCTCTGTCCTCTGCTCTGCTGGCAGCCTCTAGTCTCCCATCTGCTTCTCCCTCCAGCTGATGCTCTGGGCTCCTGGACACGGCTGTGTTCGTGTTCCCAGGGTGACCCCTGCAGGTGACAGCATTCCATTGCTGCTCGCCGTCCGCCTCCCTCTCTCTCCAGTCGGTGCCTCCCGCCCCCTGCATACACATTCAGTTATCCGGGAGCATACTCCTCCTGTTACACAGCGGCTTCCTTGCGCCGCTGTCAATCACCGCCGGCGATTATATCTTCCCATGGTCTCCATTTCTCAGATCCCGGGGTGCAGCGCTGACCACGTGTGTCAGCTGGCTCCTTCCTCACGTGTGGCTGCTCCCTTCACATGCTGCACACCTTGCTCTCTGGGCTGACCTCTCACCCCCTTGCCTTTCGCACTACTCGATTAGCCAATCCTGTTGGGCCAAGCTGCCAATGCTCCAGGGCTAGGTAAGGACACCAAGTGGGTCCTAGCGCCCTGCTCCTATTGTTAACCCTTGCTGCCCCGGTCAATGGGATTAGGCTTCTGAGGGGCACCAAAGCGGTACAAGGGGGGTACCTAGAGTGGGGTACCGCACAGGGCATTATCATGCAAATTTCCCGATGATGCGGGTGCTGTGGGGGGCCAGCTGACATTACTTAATGTCAGCTGCCTGCCCACTTCCTCCCGAGCATTCACCCATATGTAAGTGACTTGAGAGTCACTTTTATATGTGTGCACCTTCGCCGACCATCGAATGATGTGGGTGTTCACCTGCATCCTGAAAATTGCTGTTTAAAGGTATGTTAAGCATCCGTTCACAGCCAGTGCGTGCGAACACACACTGCGAGAGGGGCAAGTGACCAGGCATTCGCCGGGCGGGGTTTCGTGGACTCGCAAGGCTGCAAATTTGCAACCTTTAAAATCAATCAGAATAACCCCCTTTATCTGTGTGTAAATATGACTATGATACAAGCCAGTGCCTCCACAACAATTGACCTCTCCGCACCACACTGCTGCATATGTGGAGAATGGCTTTTGTAACATTGCATTTACTTGTCAGCCCACAGCATGGATGCCATGCCACGGTTTGCGATTTTGGACAAAGGCTACCAATGTCAGGATCCTATGCAAAGCTTATGCTGGTCAGTGCCTGAATCCATCTCCTACAGATGAATTTTGCTGAATTTTAATTTTGAAGAAACAGTATTGCCAATGTATTGGATATTTTATTAGATTATATTACCAATATATCAATATTTAAATAGGAAAACATTTTTTTTTTCTATTTAGCCCATCTAGACAAACAAAACAATATTTAAATTTCACAAAGTCTTGGTCACATTTACCTGATAAGGTGTGTATATTTTTTGGGGTTTTACAGGTTTTTGCCATTAGGAAAGCCTAGTATTACAAAGCAGGTAGTATAGCCAAAGTTAAAGTAATTTGCTCTCTCTATGATTATTAGAAATGTTCAGTCATGCATGATTTTTGAAGAGATTGGGCCACAGAATTTGTAATTGGAGAGTACAAAATGTTCATGGAAGAACTGAAAATTCCCCTAATCTCCAAAAATGAAGATAGCTGCTGAGACCATAAGCTATTCTTTTACTTAGTAGAAAATGTATGGTAATGTCAGAATTCTTACCATTTCAAACTAATGACTGACACACACTTAAAACAGCATAATTTCTTTATAAAATGTAGGAATATTTATAAGACTAACCGATATCACTGGAAAAAGCAGAACTGTTAAATGAGCTCTTCTCATCAGTGTTTACTAAGGGAGAGCAGACTGTGGAATGCACACATACCTCAAATGGGATGAACAAGCCTGACAAGCCTGACCTCAATATTGATTTCTCTACCGAGGAAATAATATTGAGGCTCAGCAAAATCAAAACAAATAAATCACCTGGGCCAGATGGGATTCATCCTAGGGTACTAATGGAATTAGGGGAGGAATTAGCTTCCCCTCTACATTATATCTTCAATAATTCACTATCATCAGGAAAGGTACCAAAAGACTGGAGAATAGCAGAGGTAGTGCCATTATTCAAAAAAGGAAAAAAGGAGGATCCTGCTTATTACAGACCTGTTAGTTTAACATCAATAGTGGGTAAACTATTTGAAGGATTTTTAAGAGATGGGATCCAGGAATATTTAGACCTTCATAGTTTACTCAGTAATAACCAGCATGGGTTCGTGAAAAATCGTTCATGCCAAACTAATCTACTTGGTTTCTATGAAGAGGTTAGCAAAAACCTTGATAATGGAAATGCTGTAGATGTGATTTTCCTAGATTTTGCTAAAGCCTTCGACACCGTACCACACAGGAGGTTGATAAATAAAATGGAGGACCTGGGATTAGGTGCAAATATCTGCAGATGGGTAGGGAACTGGCTGTGTAATAGAGAACAAAGAGTGGTTGTGAACAGTGCAGTTTTAAATATGATACCACAGGGTTCGGTTCTAGGGCCCATTTTGTTTAACATTTTTATTAATGATATTGGGATATTGGGATAGGGTTACTCAGCAATGTATCCATCTTTGCGGACGATACAAAACTGAGCAGAGTTATTAAATCATCAGAAGATGTCACCAAGCTTCAAAATGATCTTGACAATCTAGACAAGTGGGCAAAAAAGTGGAAGATGAGGTTCAATGTGGACAAATGCAAGGTCATGCACCTTGGGAGACATAACCAGTGTGCTAGTTATAACCTAAGCGGGGATGAATTGGGTAATTCGAAAAATTCGTACTCGAAAAGGATCTAGGAGTCCAAATAGATAACAAACTAGGGTGTAGTGCTCAATTTAATATAGCAACTAAAAAGGCCAATAAAACTCTAGCATGTAATAAAAGGGGCATGGAAACTAGGGATTCAAAAGTAATTATGCCTCTGTACAAATCATTGGTTAGACCGCACCCCGAATACGGTGTACAATTCTGGGCCCCACACTATAAAAAGGACATCATAGAATTAGACAAAATCCAAAGAAGAGCAACTAAGCTTATTAGGGGAATGGAGACTTTAAGCTATGAGGAGAGATTAAGCAAGCTGGGACTATTTACACTAGAGAAGAGACGTTTAAGGGGGGACATGCTCAACATGTACAAATATATCAGGGGCCAATATAAGGAACTGTCAAGCACCCTTTTTTCTGCTAGACAGGAATCTAGGACGAGAGGGCACGAGTTTAGATTAGAAGAAAAAAGATTTTGTTCATCTAGAAGAAAAAATTTCTTTACAGTCAGAACAGTCAAACTCTGAAACTCTCTTCCTGATGAAGTGGTGTCAGCAGACACTATAAATACGTTTAAAATAAGGTTGGATAAACATTTATTGGTTAAAAACATCCACAGGTATGAATAAGTAACAATCTGCCTTTAAAATATCAGAACATACTATACAACAAGGGATTAACTACTATAAACATAATTTGAACTAGATGGACGCAAGTCTTTATTCAGCCTCACCTACTATGTAACTATGTAACATAGGGACTTATTTTGGTTCATTCTTTCTGACAAAATCCTTCTTAGATGGACAAAACCATGTGCACTGCAGGGGGGGCAGATGTAACATGTGCAGAGAGAATTAGATTTGGGTTAGTAATTTTGTTTCTGTGCAGGGAAAATACTGACTGCTTTATTTTTACACTGCAATATAGATCTCACTTTGAAGTAAAACCCCACCCAAATCTAATTCTCTCTGCACAAGTAACACCTGCCCCACCTGCAGTGCACATGGTTTTGCCCATCTAAGAAGGATTTTGTCAGAAAGAATGAACCAAAATAAGGCCCATACTTAGGCCCTCATTCTGGTTGACTCGCAAAGCTGTGGATCTCAGTTTTCTCAGCTTTGGAGGTCAACCCAACGCTGCCCGCACGAATGTCCGCTCCCTCACACGGCGACTGTCCCTGTTTGCATGCAAATGGATGTTTTGCATAGGCATCCATTTGCAACCTTGCGTGCGGGGCAGAAATCATTTATTGGTTGCCAACCATCGAATGATCTCCTAAACACTAGCAAATGTAATCACTCTTTGGTGAGGTGGGTGGGGTTTGTACTTCAAACTGATATCCTTATTGCAGTGTAAAAATAAAGCAGCCAGTATTTACTATGCACAGAAACAAAATAACTCACCCAAGTCTATCTCTCTCTGCACATGTTACATCTGCCCCACCCGCAGGGCACATGGTTTTGTCCATTAGTGGGTGAATTTGCTTTTTGCAAGTGAACCAGAATCATGCCCAAAATCCCCAATAAGCGGAAGCATGTACCTGCTTATTGGAGCTAATTAGATAACCCCTGGCAAGCCATGTACCCCACAATTGGTGATCATGGGTAATAGGATACAGACCATTTTCCATACAAATTTGTTTTTGATTTTCTGTCTGCTTGGCAGTGAGATGCCTTGAAATCATCTTGCCTGAGAGTTTCTTTGTCAATGTTTGCCATGTCTGCAGTCATTTGGATGCTGTGAATTAAAAAATGTTCTAATTTTGTTCACATTTTCATTTGTTTTTAATGCGCAAAGCCTTCTGGGATGTTCACCATCCTCAATAATCTCCTGATTGTCACTAAATCTTTTGTGCCACTCAAACACATGTGCACATCAAATACAATCTGCCCTGTAAGGCTCTGGAAAAGTTGGACGGGCATTTAATTTAATTTAACTAAAAGTTTTAAGTTAACACCTTGTTCTACTTTTAAAATAAGGTTTTTTTATTATTCATAGAATATACACAACTTCTTTGGATGTTGTATTAAAATAATCTGTTCTAGAGCGGCGACACTTGCAAAACTGTTTTGGTATAGTCCAAGGTCAATACTCCCTTATTCCTTTTTTATCTCAGGCAGTATGTTTTCTTTGTTACTGTCTTGTTATTTAATATCCACAGCTTGTATGAACCAAAAGTTGCAACACTGCTTTACCATAACCCACCTTGGTTTGGATCTATGGTTGGCCTGTTGTTTAACTATTACCCCCAAGAAATTAGACTATATGGTGCCCTTTATGAGTAGTATGCCCAGGAACAGAAACATAATGGACATCTCACAATCCGCTATTTTATAGTCTATCTTTAAAGACCAATGTTTCTTTCATTCAAAAAAAAGTACATTTACATAAATAATGTGTTCTTCCCACTTTTCACCCCACTAATGAATTCTAGCTAAGGGCTTCTGTATAAGCAGATGTTCTAGTTTTCTGACATACTGTATTGGGAACAATAATCAATACATTTTCACTTCCATATGTATTGTTGGCCAGTAAGCATGAACCAACAGTCTTTCTAGGGTCTTTTTTACTCCAAAATGATACATAAAAGGGTACGTGTGTGCAGCTTTCAAAATTAAAAGAATATGTACATTTGGTATCAATAGTATGATCCGTATTTTTCCCTTAAAATACCCCCACTCTATTAAAAAAAAAAAAAAGATCTTAACAAATAATATGGATCACCTTCTGCTGGCCTGATAGCTTTCACAACAATATTTTAATTTTCATGGGTATTGGGGGGGTTGTGTTCACAGCACTGTGATTTTGCATACAGATCGTAGTGGGCATACGTGAGGTCTGAATAACCCCCTTGATCCCTAGCACATTTTTGTAATGAAACAACTCTTGGAATTGGGGACCAGTCCCAAGTACCATATGGTGGCAGCAAAATGTCTCCATCCCAAAACAGTGTCTCCAGCCCATGCTTGATTTGGTTACCTCTTACCTCATCTTGGGCAAGACTTAGCCTGCATAATGGTCATTTATCCAGAATCCATATTTGACATTTCTATTAGTTTCCTCTTTCTTTAAGGTTGGATATTGGAAACGTCATTCACCTAAGGGCCATAATTGGTTAAAACCAGGGGTGTAACTAGATATTTGTAGACCCCATAGCAAAAGTTTGTAAGGGCCCCCTATTTAGTGACTGATGGTGATAAATGTATGAAAAACATAGTATTTAGACAGTAAAGATGGGCCCCCACTCAGCTCTGGGCACCATAGCAGCTGCACCCCTTGCACCTATGGTACTAATCAACCTAGTATTTATCCTCATGCCTATTCAGCCTTCTACTGCTCTTTCCCACCTCTTTCTGATAGCAATATGTGCAATTTCTGAATTTGAGAGGTTTCTTTCAATCATAACATAATATTTGGTGCATTTGTAGCAGTCAGCAGTCCATTTCAAGTTTTAGCTCATGTATGATACCTTTATGCCAAAAGGGGGTGGGATTTCATATAAAGGATGCAGCCAGTGTAAAAAAAATAATGCAAATGTTGCATCGCTGAGAGGGGTTGGGTACTCAGAACTCTCCCTGTGTGCGCCAGTGACTATACTAGGTACAACAGATATGGCTCAAAATGAGCAGAGTTTTACTTACTTCTCAAACTTTGTGCACTTAATAAATGTCCTGTTATATTCCAGTTCTAGCGCACAATTCGTCTGGCTGTGTAAGACCCAAGCACTGAAAATTAACACATGTACTTAATAGGAGCAGGGCAGCCAAGTGGGTAATTAAATGAAATGGCCATTTCATTTGAAAAGCAATTTAATATTGATCATTATAAATATATTCCTTGGTGGAAATATCTTTTAAATAATGGAAACGAAATATTTTGCATATATTTATTTTTTACTCAATCGAGACTCTAATACAATTATTTTAATGTGCTGTACTCATTAACTGGTCTGAATGAACCACCATTTTTGCACTTTAGAATCACAAAGCTGCATAAATAGAGTACTTATTGCCAAGAAAATATTGAACTTAATAAGCACTATTGTGGACTAATATGTACTACATTTATAGAACTCACTGCAATTATTATTTTTCTTTGTTTCCAAAAGAGCATAACAGTTTTGTGCCAATATTATTTCATATCAATTTAAAGAATGAAATGAAAACAAATTAGCAAAATATTAAAGTATTAACTTATTTTCAATAATCATCTGCTAGTGTAATATACCTGGAAATCGTACACATGTATTTTATGCTTTCATGCTAGTTCATAACCACAATCCGAGGAGCTAAAATACTACTGCTCAGTACCTGATCAAAATGGTCAAAACCATGTGCACTGCAGGTGGGGCAGATGTAACATGTGCAGAGAGAGTTAAATTTGGGTGGGGTTTGTTGAAACTGAAATCTTAATTGCAGTGTAAAAATAATGCAGCCAGTATTTACCCTGCACAGAAACAACATAACTCACACAAATCTAACTCTCTCTATATATGTTACATCTGCCCCACCTGCAGTGCACATGATTTTGCCCATTTTCCGAACAAATGTGTACTGCGATCAGATCTGAATAAGGGCCATTGTGTAGCCTCTGCTGAGGAGCGTACTGGCCATAGATCTAACAGGGAAGATTCCCAGTAGGCTGGGCCGGTGCCACCACTAGGCAAATCTAGGCATTTGCCTAGGGCGCCAGCCACTGGAGGGCGGCACTTCGCCCCTCGCCTCTTGCATGGAGGCTGCAGGGGTGTCCGTGCCGGGTACCTGCGGCGCTGTGTGATCTGGCGGCGGGGTCCCTGCAGTGATGCGCGCTATCCGGCAGCCAGGCGGCGGCGCAGGAAGCGCTGCTGGGTTGAACTTTTAAAACATTCCGCATGCTGATTGGCTGAGATTCAGCCAATCAGCATGCGGCGAGTTTTCAAACCCATCAGCGCTTCCTGCGCCGCTGCCTGGCTGCTGGATAGCGCACATCACTGCAGGGACCCTGCCGCCAGATCACACAGCGCCGCAGGTACCCCCCTCCCCCGTAGGCACCGGGGCGCCCCACCCCCCCTCGCCTGGGGCGCTCCGGTGCTTGCACCGGCCCTGCCAGTAGGCCGTCAAACCCATGTCTGTCAACCAGTGATTTTTTTTTTTTTAACAAGCCTCTGTGTGCATCCATCTACAGCATATCCATTTTGGGCACCCATCTACAGTATATCCATTGTGACATTGCTGCTAAAGGGACAGGAGTGGGTGCTATCTGGGTGTTTCTGGGCTCTGCTGGGGAATGGTATGCATATTTGTGATATTCTGCGGATTATGGTAATGAGTTGCGTGTATGCTTAATGGAGAATTGTTTCATATTCCACATTTTGATTTGTTGCAGCATCTTAAAGGTCAGGAGCCACCAGACAGCCAAGAATATTAATACCAATGTATTAATCCTGTCTATATGGTGTTGGTGTCGCTCATGTGAGGCAACTTCTAGAGGGCCACTTTTAGTTTCCAATACGCCCCGGTCCCCTGCTTCAGATGGTAATGCACTTTGGAATTGGTCATGGTTCATGTAAAAACCAGGGTACCTGTGATGCATTAGAACAGTGGTGTCAAACTCATGGCTCTCCAGCTGTTGTGGAACTACACGTCCCAGCATGCCCTTCCACAGTTTTGCCAATACATGATATAAACTCTGTGGCAGGGCATGCTGGGATGTGTAGTTCCACAACAACTGGACGGCCATGATTTTGACACCACTGCATTAGAAGGAAATGTGACAATAATTATAAAGCAACTATGGCAATGGACAACGCTTATACACTGTTATAGAAATACAGGTTGAGTATCCCGTATCCGAGTATCCGTTATCCGAATTATTCCGAAAACCATACATTCCAGAAAGTGAATAAAAAATATTTTTTTTGCTAAAAACTCACTGGGGACATTTGTAACAGCACTACTGGTGACATGATATGTAACTGGCACTATATATGTGCAAGAAAATGATTGCTTGGCATTCAAATTCAATATCTGAGATAGTACACAAATGTTGTTTCATGTTTTGAAACCTTGTTTTTTGAACAAATAAAATATATTTGTGTGTATTTTATGTGGTAATAAAATATATTTGTGTGTATTTTATGTGTTTATACAGCATACATGCAAGATACTTCAAAATACATAATTGAATTATTAAAATATTCCGAAATACGGAATAATCCGTTATCCAAAATTCTCCTGGTCCCGAGCATTTTGGATACGGGATACTCAACCTGTACATGTACTGCAGGGTTGCCGACTTCTTCAGTCTCCTCTCCGGGAGAAGCCCGGAGGGGAGACTTCCAGCTGCCGTTCGGGGGGTGGGGCTTGAGCATGACGTCATTAAGCCCCGCCACCCCATGATGTGAAATAACCCTATTCACGGATCTCTGTGGATTGGGCGGGGCTAAAACGACGCGATTGTGACATTTTAGCTCCGCCCCCTCCTCTGTGACCCGCAGATTGTGGCGTTTAAATGCAGAGGTCAGGGGGAAGACGGCGCAATTGGTGGGTGGCGTGGGGGTCCCCCGGAATCCGGAAGGGGTTACCCGCCTTTCCGGGGGGCCGGGAGGAGGACCCGATTTTCGGGATCCTCCCGGCCATTCCGGGAGGGTAGGCAACCCTGATGTACTGTACTGTCTCTATCTAAGAGTGACCTAAATCTGAACAGTTTATTAATAGTTGTCAGTGGTGTTGCTGATAAATCTATTAGGAATTCTAATATTTGGAATAAAACTGGAAATTACTTGTGACACACAACACTTTCTGCAAATGTCAAAATAAGAAATGTAGAACAATTAAATCATAATTTTTTATATCATGTTCTAAAAAATTTAGTGGGTATGAAGGTCATTTAAAAAAAAAAAAAAACTGCAGGAGTGCTGCCACATGTGCTGTATAATTCCATGTGTGCTGCCATGTCTGCCGTATCAGTCCAGGGGTGCCGCCATCTGTGCCATATAATTCCATGTGTGTCACCATGTGTGCTGTATCAGGTCAGGTGTGCCACCATCTGTGCCGTATAATTCCTGGGGTGAGCCAAGTCCGCCATATCTACGATTTTAGCAGTTTATTTGCCCCCCCCCCTCCCCCCCCAAAAAAATACAGATCTAAAACACAAAACACGGAATGGTGGTGTTTCAAAATACATCCAAAACAAGGCCGGAGTTCCAGACCCAAAACCCAAAACACGAAAGGTGGCCGGTGCACATCCCACAATGTGTATGTTTTGTATGTTGTGTGTATACAGTACAGTACTGTGTGTGTGTGTGTGTCTGCAGTGTGTATGTATGCTGTGTGTGTCTGCAGTATGTATGTATGTATGCTTTGTGTGTATGCATGTTGTAAGTGTGTCTGTAGAATGTATGCATACTGTGTGATGCACACAGTGTGTCTGTATTATGTATGCATGTTTTGTGTGTTGAGAGTATGTAATATATATGTTTTTGTAAGTATGTTGTGTGTGTGTGTGTGTGTCTGCTATGTGTATGTATGTGTAGAGAAGCCCCCCCCCCCCCCCCCCCATGAAAATCCTGTGTTTGCTCCTGATCCCTGCACTTTTAAACTACAGTATGGCACAGCAATGTAAAAAACTAATTGTGTGACTCTTGCCTGGAGACTAATCATCTCTTATGTCCAGTATTACTAGGAAGCAGTAGTGTTCAGATGTAAGAGCTGTGTCTATGGAAACAGGAGAGTTAATGAACATTTACAGAAATATAAAGTAAAATAAACCGTCCTTAGGAATACAAGCGGATCTGCCTAATTACGTTGAAAATAAATTCAACTACAGAGTTGTCTAGCATAACATGCTCCTAGAACTGCAGCTGTTCTTGCTGATATTCTTAGAACAATGCATGGTAGTTGTAATGACCCCTACTGTATTTACAGCAACCATCCACCTGTTTGTAATTTGCGCTAGTAATAGCAGCTGAAAAATGGAGAAACCAAAATACTATACAATCACAAAGTATCTCATCAAGTATTCAATGTCTAGGCTGCTATAACTTGCAATAAACTTTCTTTTTTTTTTGTCTCAAATAGTTTATCCCCAGGTTTGTCTAAATAAAACATGAAAATGAGGGGATGGGGAAAATTTACTAAAGGAAATTTGTAAAAAAAAATAGGTGTATTTGTATCCAGAAATACACTTAATTTTGACATTTTCTATCCAGAAAATACGGCAATTCATATTTGTATTCATGTGCTATCAATACGAATACGAATTGCCGTATTTTCGGGATAGTAAATGTCAAAAATAAGTGTATTTCTGCATACAAATACACCTATTTTTTACAAATTTCCTTTAGCAAATTTCCCCCGATATGTCTCGCCTTCCATGGTCCCACCTTCCACTATGAAAAGATTACTGGCAGGGGTTTGGTTATGATGAAGTGACTCCTACTATAAATCTCCAGAAGTTGAAGAACTTGAAGTATGTGGTATAGCTACAGCAGATTTGGAGCTTGCACAGACACATTGAGGCACGTTGAGGCACGACAAGATACACAGCATGCAATACACATCTCCACCACTGGGCTGATAATGCGCCATTAATCCAGTGGTGGATAGCTATACAGTACAGTACAGTACAGTACAAGTCTGGCAAATGGACCATGACAACTGTAATGTATAGACAGACCATTAGTCAGGTATAGAGTCAAAAAAAGAAAACAATACTCTAAATCAGTAAATAACATTTTAAAGCAACAGTCCATTGACTTATGATCCTACATTGACTACATATTTCACACAGCAGCAGCCCCATAGCCTGTGGCTACTAGTGTTTTACAGGTGTAGCGTAATGAGACGCATGTACTGTAGAGAAGTGCCCTTACACAAATGTAAGCTATGCCATCAATAGCACCATAGATGTGGGCTGCCATTATGCCCTGGCTGAAACCCAGTAGACATTTTGTTAACCCACTTGGTGCTCAAGTCTGGCTTGCTCATACTTTATGTCATTCATGCAGTAGTGTAATTCTGTGTTTTACTAGTGTAGCATAATGAGACGCACGTACAGCAGTGCCCTTACACAAGTGTAAACTATGGCGTTGATAGCTCCATAGATGTGGGCTTCAATAAAGTCCTGACTGAAACATGGTATCCTTTTTGTTAACCCGCTTGGTGCTCGAGTCTGGGCTGCTCATACTGTATGTCATTTATACCGTAGCATAATTCTGTGTTTATCTAGTGTAGCATAATAAGGCGCATATACAGCAGTGCCCTTACACAAATGTAAACTATACCATCGCTAGCTCCATAGATGTGTGCTCCCATGAAGCCCTGGTTGAAACATGGTAGTGATTTTGTTAACTCGGATCTGGTGCCCATGAAGCCCTGGTTGAAACATGGTAGCCATTTTTGTTAACTTGAGTTTTGTTAACTCGAGTCTGGTCTGCTACAGTTCGTATGTATACTCGCTCACTTATCCTCATAGCCTGTTATAAATAGCGTAATGAGACGCACGACTATGCAATAGTATTTCTCACAAAAATGTCTATTTAGCATACTGTACAGTACAGCATTGTACAGTAAAGTAGTTATTGCGCTATAGTGCATATCAATGGAGACTTCACACATGCTTAATGCAAATTCATTAACTATAGTATTGCATTAGACATCTGAAGCATGCGGAGTGATGGTTTTAAAAAGCGACATTTGGCGGATGATCACTGGTATCGCGATATTGCACTCACCATTAATGCTATTCACCATGCTGTGAGACTTATTGCGCTGCCATGCACTGCCATGCGTACAGGCGCACCGTTATGCGTTATAGGAACATACATCATAGGCAGGATATATGAGGATGGCTCCATCTGTAGTTGACATTCAAGTTTCCTGAACCTCCAGGCCAATCTGGGAGAGTAGGCAAGTATGCATCACCATAATTTACTCAAAGGTACCACAAAACTCAACATCTCTGTAGAGTCAGTTAATAATCAAGCAAAATAATAATACTACTGTATATAAAATGTGCAGACATTGTTACAGAATGAGATTTAGACCGGAGACAGAATTAGAGAGGAACCTGCTTATGAGAACTTACAGATAGTGGCTTTATTCATTTTTACAAAAGGAGAATCTAACCTTTCAAAGCAAATCATTTTCCAAGGCTAATATACATATAGCAGCACCTTACCACCTAGAAGAGGTAATAGTGTACACGACATCTAGTCAATTTGCAGTGCACAATTAGCACATCAAAAAATGGTGGCATCGTCTTGCTGGGAGGGGTGTTGCCTCATGGCCCAACCCCTGTTTTTCCCACTAACGGGGTCTGTAAGGTGCATAGCGGAGAAACTGCAAGTTTAGCATTGTGAGTGTCAACTCTATCATCTGTCTCTTTGTGTGTCTGTTTCTGCCTATATCCCTTTCTTCTGGCCGGATCGTGAACCTTGTACCCTGTTGCAAGGTTAAATTTTCACCTAAGAGGCACAAATGCCAAAAGGTGACTTTACCTTAAGCCCGAAGACTTTTGAAGACACGTGGAGAGATTGAGGTTGCATCGGTCGGCGTCTAGGATAAACAGTACTCACCTCCTCTACTTCTTTCTAGATCCTCATGTTTGGGTGCGAGTTACCAGGACCATGGTTCATCACGGCGTGAAACTGAGAGAGTGTGGTGCCAGGTAAGTGGTTCAGCTACACATGCAGGGCAGCAGGCACCACCACACCACCCACCGACTCCCTCACATATATGTGATTATTTTAAAAGTACACAGATTCCCAACAATTTCAAAGAAATAAATAGGAATAAGTTCAGAAAAAAGGTTGCTTATTTATGAGGCCTAGTTTTCTGCTATGAAGGAGATCACAGAACATAGGGGCAGATGTAATATAGTGGCACTCATTAATGAGGTGAAGCAGGAAGGTAAAAGATGTATTAACTTCTTGTCCGCCAGAGTGGGGAGTGAAATCTCCCCCCTACCACAATACCCCCTTGAGAACAGAGTGCTGATTCCTTCTGTCTCCCTTCCTTGCTGGCTTCACTGAGCATATGCTTATGACCATTAATACACTTCCCCCGCATATTGGTGTGTTATCATTTAGATATAGATGCATCCCTGTCTCATCAAACATGGGGAGAAGCGTTATCAGCACACAACATGTAATGTGTGCTGATACGCCTTCTCCACTTGAAACAGTGTAATACAGCTAGCTCATAGATACAGTATGTAGGTGCACCCTTCAGTCATAGCTGATTTATCCTCCAGTAGCGAACACATTGTGCTGTTTTCATCTCATTTTTATCCCCTGGCAGCTACTCCTAAAAAAGCTATTTTTAACCTTTCATAACCAGAATTGTTTGTGTCTAGGAAGCTGAAGATCCTTGTGTGCCCTTAACCCAGGGTTTCCCCAGCTAGATCAGCAGAGACATTTTAATCACTTGCCTTATTCTGTTTGAAGACTGAGACCTGTGATTTATCAACAGACTATACTGGCAAGTTCATGTCTTGGCCAGGAAGGAATGAACAAATGCTCTTCTTAAAAAAAAATGTTGCCTTACTTCAAAAGAATTAGACAACCCTGTGGACATCCTGTTTCCTCAATGGATGGTCATAAAGCTATGGCCAGCTACACAGAACCACAGGCCTAGTTTAACATGGATCGCTATTTGATTAATAAATATCCATAAGCATGGAAGTAGTAGAGTAGTTGCAGTTTGATTGACAGGAAGCCAGCATTTAGGGGCAAAAACATGGCATTTCTTGATGTCTTTGTGAAAACGGAGGCATGCCCAGGCGTTAATGGGTTCTGACATCAGCGAGGACTATGTCTAGTCTGGTTCTATAGCAGATTAGTGGAAGCCCTAGATGTGGGGTGGCCAACCATTCAGAGGAAATGAGCCAAAAACTATGTAATGCTAAGACCATTACCATTTAACATTTTTAAAAGGCCTGGCCTAGCATCTACGAGGCCACAACGCATTTATAAATGGGTTGTGGCCAACAGATAAAACTGCTCTTCCCCTTGTTGCCAATATCAGTATCTTGCAGCTTCTGGCTGAGGGCAGTCTCACACTCGCCCATCCATTGCCGCGAATGGGGCACGCGAGCATCTCCGATGTGCACGCACCCTGTTCGTCAGCTGGGGATAGCGCGGGCTGATGGACAGCACAATGGGAGCCGCTGAGAAGAGAGCAGCTCCATCTGTAGCAACAATAGCACATTTATGCTGTATAAAACCATCTTGTGACACCTCAACTTCAAACTAGCAGCCCATTTATGCTTTTTATTTTATCTTTATTTTAAACCAGCAGCCCATTTAATGTATTTATAACACATTGTGACACATTCATTTTAATCTTAATAGTCCATTTAAACACTACAAAATGCCAAATGAGACATTACTATATTATTCTTGCAGGGTTCAAATTCAGATTACGCCTATAGCTGAATCAGTCCCCACCACTAGTGACTAAAAAGCCTAGGAAAGAAGCTGGTCCAATAGGGTGAAGCACTGAAGAGAGCTGCATAAACATACCACCGAGGAGCTGAACTGAAATAAAGATGGCCACTAAATGGTCCTCCTTGGCACCTCCTTTTATCATTTCATACAAGCAAGAGAGCTGGGTTTGCCAAGACAGGAAAGCCAAGCCCAACCCTCCTGTCTCACCAGACCTGTGCCACAGTCAGAGGAGTGTGGCAGTGTCACAGGTGCGGGAGCCATATCTCCTTAGGGACAAAAATCTCCTTAGGGACAAAAATGTTCAACACTTTGTTTTTTTTGCAAATGGATCTGTGAATGCATTGCTATTTGCAATGCATTCACAATTTTTCAAGGGCATTTATCCTTTCTGTCTGAGCGTTGACTGATTACAGGCCACTGCATTTTATTTAATCACATGTTCATCTGCCCCACCTGCAGTGCACATGGTTTTGTCCATTAGAGAGTGAATTTGCTTTTGCAAGTGAACCAGAATCAGGCCCATAGGGTCTGATTCATGTTTTAAGTAAAGCAAAAAAATAAATAAAACAGCAAGTAACTTTCTATCTGAAACAAACCATGTTGCAATTAATGAGGAGCAAATACATTTATATTTTTCTGTGCAGAGTAAGTACTGGCTGCTTTTGCAAGTAGTACAAATATGTTGCAATTTAGCACACAAATGTTACAATTTAGATTTCAGTTTAAACACAGCCCACACAAAACTATATCTCTCTGCAGATGTTATAATTGTGCCACCTGCACGGCAGCATGGTTTTGCCCAGTTGCCTGCTAATTTACTTACCTTCCAAACATGAATCAGGCCCAAAGTCTTGATTTGATGGAACAACCTGTTCTTATAACCTGTTATAGCTTTCAATACCTGCTGCTGTTTCTGGTGCAATAAGCCTAGTTGATGCTTGACTATATCCTCCAATGTTGGGGCCTGTTTGGAAAAAGGATGGGGGCATGATGATTCTGCAGGAGCTGACTTGTGTAAATGGACACATTCTGCTGGCTTTTTTGAATCCTCTGCAGTGTCCGAAGATGCATCATCATTGGTCATCGGATTTACGCTCAGGTAACAATTGTGTTTTCAATCAGCCAGGGCCAATTAAGCTGTTTCCAAGGACTAAGCCACTGACCATGGCATGGAAAAAAAACAGGGCCTCCAGAACAAACTTCCATTATCTATAATTCTGTTGCCTCCACTTCCCCTGCCATACATCATACTTAACTACTTTTTTGTCAATTGTGGAAAAGTGTGTAAGGTGACTGCCAGGTGGCAGTGCTAATGTAACTTACTGTGGAACCATTAATTATATACATTGTGCTACAACACCAGCTGGGCAGCCTAAAGCCAAAGTCTCCTTAATACACCACAAGCATTAGATCCTACATGCCAGTTGTATAACCTTTGTTACATGCACATGGGCAGTATGAATGGCGAGTCCCTGAGCACCCATACACATGTGTTTAGCAGCATTACAAGGAGAAACATAGAAACGTAGAATTTGACGGCAGATAAGAACCACTTGGCCCATCTAGTCTGCCCCTGTTAACTACATGTTTATTAGCCTAGGGCACCTCTAAGCTTTAATCAGGCCCTGATTAGTATTTTAATACACAACCTACAGGCCATGCTTACGACAAACCCTCTAACAGGTATATATTGAGAGAATGGGATCTGTGTACAGTGTCCATCTGGCCCCCTTCCTCTCTAGTCAGCACTGGCATAACAGTAGTGACTGCGCACTTGTAACATCTGGTATTGTGCTATTGTGCATGCGCAGGTCTCTGGGAAAATGGTGTGTGGCAATTTTCCTGGCAAACCCGCCAGCTGTATTTCACAAAATAATAGCCTCTGCAACAAGTGATTTGTGCAGTGCTTTAGTTGCACATGTGGGACTCAAATGTGGTATTAGAGAAATGGGTGCATTGTAGATATTCCACAAACCTCTAGAACATCGAAACAGAAAGTACACAAACAGGATAAAAACATTAATAGAAACATTCACTGGTGTAACAATGCCACCGTAGCCCAAATGTGGCAGGAGGGATGAAGCCGTGGACTACGGTGGCATGTGGTCTCTGCTACCCTACTAATTACTGCAGTGTCCTGTCCCCTGATTATTTATTTATTATCAGTTTCTTATATAGTGCACACATTCTGCAGTGCTTTACAGAGAATATTTGAACATTTACATCAGTCCCTGCCCCAATAGCGCTTACAACTAACCTATCAGTAAATACATTTGAATTTTTAGAGGAAACCGGAGTAACCAGAGGAAACCCTTACAAGCATAGGGGGGAATATACCTCAGTGCTGTGAGGCAGTAATGCTAACCATTACACTGTCTATGCTGGTAATCTTTTATACCATGTATTTGTCTTAAATTGCCTTGTACTGTAAGACATTGTTTTCTTGTTTTTGCTCATTTATGTATTCTGTTAGGAGCTGCGGAGCCCTTGTGGCACCATTAAAATAAACCATAATAATAATTGTTATGCCACTGAATTACCTCTACCGTATGTTATGCCTCTTTCCCACTGCAGCTAAAAAACGGTAAATTGCCGATTTTCAGTGCAATTTACCGTTTAAGGCTGCAGTGGGAAAGTGCCAGAGTTGAAATACCGTTTAAAGCTAAATGGTATTTCAACCCGTTTTTAAAGCAGAGTCCTACACATTAAAATAACGTTTAAGAGGCAGTGGGAATGCCTCTTAAACATTATTTAGCCTCCAGGCAGTCCCAGTGCCTGATGAGACCTAGTAGTTCTCACTTTGTGCATGTGTAATGAGTGCACGTGCATAATAAAGAGCCGCTCATTACATATGCACATATGTAATGAGCGGCTCATTAGTATGCACGTGCATTCATTACATATGCGCAAAATGAGAACCATTAGTTCTCATCAGGCACTGGGACTGCCTGTACCCTGCATGGACCCCCCGCTGCCTCCCCACTGCCCTGCATCCCCGTGCAGGTAAGTACAAGGGGAGGGGAGGTGAGGCACATGGCAGGTATGGGGGGTTAGGCACTCTTTACACTTGGGGTGGGGGGGAGGGATTAGGCACTCTTTACACTGGGGGGGGGGTTAGGCACTCTACATTTTACACGGTTCACTGCAATGGGAATGGTACTTAAATGGTATTTAAAACAGTAATCTGCTGCAGTGGGAATGCTAATACCGTTTTAAATACCATTTAAGATTACCAGTACTTTAAACTGGTCTGCAGTGGGAAAGCAGCATTAGGGTAGCACAGGATACAGCAATACCTGGAAGTGCTGGTGCACTGTGTGCACTTCACGCCTGACAACAAATATGTAACCCCTTAGCAATGAGCAAGAAATCCCTGGCATGGAGCAAGAAACCCCTGGCAATGAGCATTAAACCCCTGGCAAAGAGAAACCTGTGGCAAAGAGAATGTAACCCCTGACAATGAGCAATAATAGCAATGTAGATACAACGCCATCAACTTTTTTGGTAGGGGGTTGCAAAATTTCTAACTATGCCACTAGAAACATTTGTCCATTTATGTGGATTTTTCCTTTTCTTAAAGTATGGTGGGTTTGTGAAGGCAATGTTCCTAGTTTAAATCACATTTTTTTTTAACAAGAAATTACATGTTGTTCCTCATGACAGATCTCTCTGTCTCAAAGTTATGAGTTCTGTTTGATATGTTTCAGAAACACATTGTTTCTTCATAGTCTTTCATTTCCTAGTTTCACCTCAGTAGATTTTGTTTATAACTTAAAATGAGGAATAAGTTTTCTATTGCGCAAATAAAAAAGCAGCCTGCCCACCTACAGGGGTTATCTTCCTGTCAATACAATATCAATATACAAATACAATGTGGTGGGTTGGCGCTATACTGAGGGTTTCAATTTAGTTTATGGATAGATCTCACACAAACTGATCTCCTGCTTCAAAAGTTCCCAAAATGTGGCTTTTCTTTCCCCTCTCCTTCTTTCTCTTTCTTCCAGATGTTTCCCACGGATATGTGAACAAAAAGATGGAAAGTACATATAGTGAAGTATGTCCAGTTGATGTAAATTGATATAGATGGGAAACTTTTAACGTTCTTCCTTATGGCCCGTGTAGAGAAATGTTCTTTATGGGGTCACCACGTGTGAAAACAACACACGTGGTGACCCCATAAAGAACATTTCTCTACACAGGCCATAAGGAAGAACGTTAAAAGTTTCCCATCTATATCAATTTACATCAACTGGACATACTTCACTATATGTACTTTCCATCTTTTTGTTCACATATCCGTGGGAAACATCTGGAAGAAAGAGAAAGAAGGAGAGGGGAAAGAAAAGCCACATTTTGGGAACTTTTGAAGCAGGAGATCAGTTTGTGTGAGATCTATCCATAAACTAAATTGAAACCCTCAGTATAGCGCCAACCCACCACATTGTATTTGTATATTGATTTTGTTTATAACTTGTTATTTTTTATACAAGTGTTAGAAACAGTGCTCTATCTTTCAAATACTAAGGGAAATCTTAGTTACAGTATTCCAATCTTTTAAATTGCCTCTAAACAGCACAAGATGCCCAGTGCCACTGAGCCAGAACGAGTTGTATAACATGACTCTTTGTTTAAATCATGACCTGAAGTAGTCCTTGGGAGGAAGTTCATTTGCCCACCACTCCCCCCCCCCCCCCTCATTTAGCGGAGCCAGGGGTGGTGCCAGGGTGTCCAGTGGCCCAAGCCTCCCCCCCCCCCAACAAAACATGAATTGTGAGTTTAATCCTTTAGGAAATCTAAAAAAATGTTTATCTTTAGGAAAGGTTACACATAGGCCTATAACAAGCCTGTTAAAATTGCTCTACTTTCTTAGCCTCTGTCATCTCTGACTAAAGGCTGTTTCACTTATCCACTAACAAGTGATTGCTCATTGTATGACAGATTGCTCATTAGTAGGGGTATTTATACCAGCAGTTGCCACACCACAAGCCACCTTTGAGAAAGCTACCAGGATCAACTTATTACCTATTTTGTGGAGCTGACCATCATCCCTTAATCATCCTTGTTTACCTCCAACTTGGAGAGGCTTAATTTGCTGCCATCATTACCCCCACTCTGGATATCCTCCATCGGCCTATTCAGCCACCCCTATCCTCCTACAGCCACCCCTATGAGGTTGCTTGGTTCCAGAACAATTGGGTTCACTAGTTTCAATATTCCTCCAGCAGTTCAACATCAGACACCGTACTACTAGTGAGGACCTTGGTACCCATTATTTGGGGACTATATTCCACTCTCCACAGCAGTGAAGCAGTACAAAGCAGTATATGGTAAAGTGCACTTACCTTTGTCCATCTGACTTTCCAATATTCAAACAATGGATGCTCCAGCATAACTTTACCTGAGATTGTGGCATTTATTTTTAATTTCTATATTGTATTCATTTTTATTTAGTGGTGTTTATTATTATTATTATTATTATTATTATTTTTTTTTTTTTTTTTTTTGTGTAATATGAAGTAAAGTATTGAGGCATATTAATTTACACTTGCTTTTTATTGGATCATTAGAGCTGCTATTCTCTGATTGTTCAACTTATCCACTACCATTCTTGTTAAAAGTTTCCTTAAATTACTCCTGAACCCCCCCCCCCCCCCCAGTTTTAGAGTATGTATTCAATTCCCACAATAGTAGTATCCCTTACACATACAGTACCACAGTAGTACCACTTATACATACAATAATACCCACAGTAGTGCCATTATAACACATAATATTAGCCACTGTAGTGTAACTTATAAACATAATAATACCCAGAGTTTTAGTGCCACGCACACACACACACACACACACACACACATATATAATGCCCAAATAAGTGCCACATATACAAATATCAACATCCATAGTTTTGCTACTATCACATATAATTCCACATAAGTGCCACCTAGAAATATAATGCCACACACCCTGCTCCCTCTGTATCCCCCACATACACCTCATAACACTCTTTCCCGACCACCACCACATGCACCCTACAACCCCAACCCCCCTCTCCCAGACACACCGCAACTGGTTGTGACCTCCATCTTCCAGTCAGGACAGATCTCCCACAGCAACCACATAGGGATGACCTCCTCTCAGTAGCCTCTCTACAGCAGGGTCAGCTCCATACGGGGCACCTAAGGAGAGCCAGATGGAAGCTGTATGTCACTGCCATGGCGAGGAGCTGGGACTGAGACAGCCGTGGAAGAAGAACAGTTCCCGGCCTGAAGTTCTGCTCTCGAAGCTCATTCTCCTCTTAGTGTGTGTTACTGAGCCTCCAGGAAGCGGGTGCTGGTGGGGCAGCAGGTACATTAAACACCAGAGGAGTTTTTGAGATGCCGGGTATCGGGCTGGCAAGTAGGAGCCAGGTGTGGCTGCTGGGGCCGGGAAAGGTGGGCAGACGGTTCTGTCTGCAATTATAATTGATGGAACGCAGTTCCACCCCTTTCCAGCCCACTTTAACCCCTGGTTTACATTTTGTATATAATTAGCAACCTTAATGCATCAAAACTATTTAACTAATGTACCGTACGCTACAATGAGAACTATATTTTTCAATGTGCAGCCAGAGTGCAAAACCAGTTACGGTGTGCCAGAGATGCTGGGCTGCGACATAAACCAGACATAAATTAGTTGTAAACATTTAATTATGGCGTTAAGAAAGCTGAAGTCACCGCATTGTTCCATTTTGAAAACAGATTTAGAATCATTTGCACACAGATGTGCAAATGCTAAGTTGTTTACTTACTGGCAAGGCCTGTACAAAATATACCAAGTTGTGCGACAAGTCAGGAACAGAGACAGGAAAGTCGGTAGGTGGAAGAAGGAATGCTATTATACAGGTAAAAATTAGGTAAATCAAAAATGGGTGCACCATGTTTTCTAAGAAAGAAATGTATTCCACACAGAGTAACACACTAATATGAAAGACAATATAAAAGATAATTTAAAAGCACACCAATAAAATGTAATATAATGTACAATAAGAATATGAAATGGAATGGACCTACAATGGAAACCTCCTGAAATCCTTGTATGAGCTTGATGGGACTGGATTAGTCAGATAGGGTCACCTCTGTTGCCAAATCAGATACAACAAACTGATGAAATGGTACAATAAAACCAAGATGTGTTCTCATCCCTTCTTGGGCATAAGTACCACTGTTGTTTTGTAGATGATATCATAATACCCCCTCCTAGGACATTTATTAAGGAAAAACCATAACATATCCCTGGGACAAGATGAATGGCAGTTAAAAGGGTTGTGGTAGAAGATCAGTGCATAGAGCCTATGGATTTACTAATTTGGATATTTTTATCCATACCCAGGATTGGAAATACCATCTTCCAAAGGTTGAGCTACAGCAGCAACCTTACTTGACAGTGACTTGACCGCTAACCTGAACAATGTCTTGTGGGTATGCAGGAAGCCAAAAACTTGGGTTACAGTGTATAGTGCGTCAAGTAAATTTTCTGCAGTTTCACCACATAGCCCTTCTCAGCACACCAATTCCTACATGACTCTGCTATTACTGACTATCCAGTTCACATCTGTATACCTTAAATGCGTCTTAGTTGCAATGTAGTGGATGATGCTTTTTTTCCATATGAAGATATGTTGCCTTGCATATACAGACTCACATATAGATACAGTATACCATTTTTTTTTTACATTTTTGGTTAAAGGAACACAAAAAAATGCCTTGTCTTTACCAGGGTCTCATAGGATCTGGTCGTTCACTTGCAAGCGTGTCTCACAATAGATTGCATATTGAGGACTGTAGGATTAGGACATATCTGCAGACACAGTGTAAAACTGGCCAAAGCCATTAAGAAAGAGTTAGCTATAGACCTTCTTGGTTCTATTTTGATATTACAGGTGATTTGTAAGTCATTTTGCCATGGTCAGCTCCTTAACATAAATGCTATGAATGCTATTGTCCCAATCAGTTGACATGAACAAAGATACCCAGCCTGAATTAATTTATAAGGCCTTATTTTGGTTTGTTTGTCCCCTGTTTCCCTTCTGCGCATCCCGTTTGTACCTACAAGTGCGGGCGAGAGGCATGGGGCAGTGGTGAGGGGGCGTGCCTATGGGAACGCCCAACACTGGGCATTACCATGGAAATAAGGCAGCGACGCGGCTGCTGGGGGCAGGCAGCTGACATTGCCGGATGTCAGCTGCCCGCCCTCTTCCCGTACAGGGAACACGAAATGCTAAGACACCATAAAGTGTCTTAGTTTTGCGTGTACCTTCCAAATCTTTCGATGGTCGATGGCAATCCATTCACAGCCGTGCAGGGAACTCGGTGAGCAAGGGGGGGGGGGGCAGGGGGCTGTAAGAGGGTTGTTTAATCCACACACAATTCGCAGTGTTGCGTGTGGACCAGAATAAGGTCTATAGTCTGCACTACAGATTGTTTCCTTTCTAAAAATCCCTTACTAATTTGAAGTCAAGAAAACATATATGACTTGAATGTTTTGATAAGCTCTACTGTCAGGTTCTGAATTATTTGTGAAGGTGACCTGACAGTGACCAGTATTGGAGTCAGTCTGGAACTGGCAAGTGACTGGGCTGGTATCTGTATTGGAGCCGGAATGACCAATGACAATATTACAATATTACAGGCAAACAAACAGGCAGAAGCTGCACAGATGGAATCACAATTAGGAGAGCAGCACATGTGTGAACGAAAAGTCTGTAGCTAAGAGGAAAGTTCTCACTATTGCAGAGTCTGAGGCATAGGCAATGCTTCGAGTTTAATGGAATCCCAGTAGTGTTATCACACAAAACATGAAATGTAAAGGTGGGATCTGAAGCACTAGGAAAGCAAAGTTGAGACTAGGAAGCATAGATGAAGCTGCAATGCATAGTGGATTCCCAACAATATGTATAGTTGAACTGGCAATGCATTGGTGAATTGAAAAAGGGTTTAAATAAGTTGTCCTGGTGAAGAATCCTGTGAGTAATGTATTACGTGTATATACCTTGAAATCCGCTTTAATAATAATAATAATAATAATAATTTTATTTATATAGCGCTCTTTCTCCAGTAGGACTCAAGGCGCTTAACAGATAGAATGAATGTAATACAGTACAGAAAAGCTTTTCATAAACAATACTTAAGGGACTGAAGGAAATGCTTGAGTAAATAGGAAGGTCTTGAGTCTGTTTTTGAAGCATTATAGAGTGGGGGTCTCTCGAACTGTGCGGGGAAGTGAGTTCCATAAAGTCAGAGCTGAATGGCTAAAAGCTCGACCCCCAGATGAATTACGAGAGATCCTAGGTATTGCTAAAAGTCCTTCCTCTACAGACCGCAGTAATCAGGTGGGACAGTATGGAATCAGAAGCTGCTTCAGGTACCTTGGGCTTTGGTCGTGTAGGGCTTTGAAACTCAGTAGATTGATCTTGAAAATGATCCGCCATTTTATGGGCAGCCAGTGAAGGGAGTAGAGAATGGGAGTAATGTGGATGGAGCGGGGCTGTTTAGTTAACAGCCTGGCAGCTGTGTTTTGGTTACTTCACTCCAGTGCGGAGAGGTGAGAAATTTGAAAACCTTTGAAGACACACTGGGGGAAATTTAATAAGAATACTAATGCAAAAAATTGTATTTGTTTTTTTAATACGAGTGAATACGACTGACTGGTGTAGTCATATTTTCATTTGTATTCCGGAGGATAATTTTCTGATCAGTCATATTTGACTGATTCGTATTATCTGATGGAGTATTGTTTCGTATTTTTTCTGATACGAATTCGTATTTTAAATACAAACTCCTATTTTTAAATACAAATTCGTAGCCGGGCCTGGTTTTTAACAATTTTTAAAACCAGCCCCAGGCCCCAGGGCCTGGTATGGTTCCCAAAATACAGAGAACCCCTACACTTTTTGTCCCCCATATTTTTGGAACCAGGTCCAGCTCAATGAGCCTGGGGCTGGTTATGCTCAGCAGGAGGGACCCCACGCCATTTTCTTTATAACCTTTTTTTACACAAAATCCCACATGTCCTCAAATTTGCACATTTTCAGGACAAAAAATCGCACAATTTCATGACTAAAAACACACCATATCGCACTCATTAAATATGCAAATTAGCGGAAAAAAAGACAATTTAAAAAAAGTGCGATGTGGTGCGATTTCGGAAAATGATATTTTTTTTTCACACTCAGCCCAGGTATCTCATAGCCCACACTGAAATGGTCTGTGAATGCAAACCTTGTGCCATGTTTGAAGCTGAGAAGTGTGATGTTGATCAGCTGGGGGTTATTTTCTGAGTTTTTCCTCATGTGTAAAATTCTAAGATGTGAAATACACTTCCAAATCAAGGTGTATTTTTTTGGCATTTTTTTTAAGATTTGTATGCGTTTATGATTCATATTCGTATTTTTTACAAATACAAATTGGGTACTTGTTTCCTAGCACGGCGCCCGTCGTAGATGATCGCATACCTTAATTTAAGGTATGCGATGGACGCGACCTATGCGGTTTCAGGGCTATTTTTAGCCTTTTCCCCGACAATTAAAAAATCGCGTCCATCGTATGCCTTAAGTTAAGGCATGCGATGTGACCGATGCGATGGACGCGATTTTACATAGGGAACAATGTTAAATGGGCCAAGGGACCCGATTTTCCATTGTATACCCACCCTTATGGGTATTTAACATGAGAAATGTTCCCCCCCCCCATTGTTAACGCCACCACACGATGAACGGCAACCCGAAGGGTGGCGAGCGCAGCGAGCCCGCGAGGGGCAGCGGTATGCATCCTCCGACCTTTTCATACCCCCACTATCCACGTCGGCGTGGAGTTGATTTTATATAGTGTGGCAAGCGTAGCGAGCCACCGAGCCCAAAACGTGGCGAGCGGCCGCGTAATACGTTTGAAGTAATGTGCGTCCCCTTGGTTGAGATTTTATCGCTGGCGTCGTGCTAGGAAACAAGTACCACGAATTGTTAGTAAATGACTAAAGTACGTTGTTTTCTGGTTAAAAATAGGCATATTCTATCGATGTCGTATTCATTCGTATTTGTATTCAAAAATCCGAATATGCGAATACACCATGGATATGAATACACATCACCGTATTTTCAGGATAGTAAATCCTGAAAATACGAATACGCATAAAAAAATCATATTTTGCTGTACGAATATACATTTTTTAAACGATTTTACCTTAATAAATTTCCCCCACTGAGTCTGGTCTCGTCTCAAAGAGATACGTTTTTATTAGAGGGTCGGCAGAATTGCATCAACACACCTGTCAGAGACTGTTAAACAGATCATAACATACATATAAAGCATGCAATAAAATGGAAAACATTACCCTGTGTATTGACATGGACAAATCACAATATACTACGGAATAACATCTACTAAGGGAATATACCAGTCTGATATGAACTATTAGAGTCAACAGTGGCTAAAGAGCATGCACTGTCTGTATTATGGTTTTACTAAGCATGTGCACCACCTGACACATTAATGCATAAATGCATCAAAACACATTGGCAATATGCATCAGCAATATCATAACATTCAATATTTCAAGCAATATACCTAAATAAGTGTAAGGTACCCGTTATAAAACTAGCGTTCTGCATAAGTGTTTCTCCTCTACCTGGGCACAGGGTTTTGGCTCAGGGACACTGGGGGTTATTCTAGTTCACTTGGAAAGGCACAAACACTCTCTAATTGACAAAACCATATGCACTGCAGGTGGGGCTGATGTAACATGTGCAGAGAAAGTTAGATTTGGGTGGGGTTTGTAACTCAAACTAATATCTATATTGCAGTGTAAAAATAAAGCAGCCAGTATTTACCCTGCACAGAAACAATAAAACACCCAAATCTAACTCTCTCTGCACGTTACATCAGCCCCACCTGCAGTGCATATGGTTTTGTCCATTAGAGAATGTTTGTGCCTTTCCGAGTGAACTAGAATAACCCCCACTGTGTGATCAGTTAAAGTTAGGTGCTGTCACTCTGCAATATCAAAGGGCGAATAATAGGAATGCTCCTTTCATGGGGCTATTCAAATAGGGAGAAGTGGCAGAATAGCCTGAAGTGACAAGTTGCACAATGGACCATTGAACCGCAACGTACAGTCCGGTCCATTAATATTGGGAATCGACACAATTCTCATATTTTGGGCTCTATACACCACCACAATGGGTTTGAAATGAACCAAATAAGATGTGCTTTAACTGCAGACTTTCAGCTTTCATTTGAGGGTATTTACACTTTATAAGGGACCGAAATTAATGGGACAATTGACTCAAAAGCTATTTCATGGGCAGGTGTGGGCTATTCCCTTTTTAATTCATCATCAATTAAGCATGTAAAAGGTCTGGAGTTGATTTCAAGTGTGACATTTGCAATCTGTTGCTGTCGACTCTCAATATGAGGTCCACTATCAGTGAAGCAAGCCATCATTAGGCTGAATAATCAAAACAAACCCATCAGAGTGATAGAAAACATTAGGTGTGGCCAAATCAACTGTTTGAAAATTTTGTAAAAAGAAAGAATGCATCGGAGAGCTCAGCAACACCAAAAGACCCGGAAGACCACGGAAAACAACTGTGGTGCATGACAAAAGAATTACTTCCCTGGTGAAGAAAAACACCTTCAAACAGTTGGCCAGATCAAGAACACAATCCAGGAGGTAGGTTTATGTGTCAAAGTCAACAATCAAGAGAAGACTTCACAAGAGTGAATAAAGAGGGTTCACCACAAGATGTAAACCATTAGTGAGCCTCAAAAACCAGGAAGACCAGATTAGAGTTTGCCAACAACTTCAAAAAAAGCCTTTGCATTCACTAGGCGTGCAGAGGACGTCAAGAACACGTCAGACGCTAGACGCTGAGACGTTGCTGGGTGCTGGAAGCTGGACGAGGTGCACGGGACGATAGTGAGCCGGAGTACGGAGTGAGAATACAGAGACAGCGGCGGAAGGCAGAAGCCGAAGGTACGGATACCTGACGCGGACACTGCCGGAGACGCCACGAGAGGCGGTTTAAAGGTTCCAGCTGGGACAAGACGCGGAGAAGCAGAAAGTGCAGTCACGCACCAGACGCGGACACGGAGAAGCCGCTGAAGACGCTAAGGTGGAGAGAGCGAATCCCAGCCGACAGCTACATCACACGGTTCCGAGAAGGGACAGAGCGGAGGGCGGCCATTAAAGGAGAGAGAGGTGCAAGTGCCGGTGGCAGGTGTCTGCCCCTTCCGCTAGAGTACCTCCTGCCCCAATAGCTCCCAAGCTGCTGAGCCCGGAGCAAATTAAAAGCAGCATAAAGCAGACAATGATCCTGTAACAAGTTTCTTGGACGGCCCGCTGCATCTAAGAAACAACCTAAAGCTTGAGTGGAAGGTGGCCATTGGGGGGGAGGTAACATCATTAAAAGTACCCCCTATCTGTGCCCCCCGCTATACCCTCTACCCCCTGCTAATACCGGCATGTTTAAATGATAAACCATAAATCCGTGGCACCAAGACCAGACAACAGAGAAACCAGCGATCTCAATCCCCACTGGCTATTCCTTGCGAAACCTGCCCCCCTCCTCCATCAGCTGGACTCCCTGCAGTTGCAGGTAGAGACCTGCCTAAATCAGCCTGGAAACCTGACAGAAAGCGAAAGAGGACTCGGGAACCTACCTCTCCCTCCTAGCCTGACTGTGAGAGAAGACAACACCAGGTAATAACAATATAAAAGTGGCTTGGGTGACGGGGCAGAATACAGAGACAGGGGACGGCCAAACAGAGAAAACCAGATAGTATACACTTGATATCTAAAGACATATAATATCCAAAAAGTTCAAAGACAAGTGTACACAACCGTTAGACAAAACCCCTGAAAAGGCCTAAATCACACCGGTATAGAGTCAGTGGGGACCCAAAACTACCTATGGCCAGGAATTAAGGCGCTAGGAAGTATGGGGAGAATAAAAAAATGAGTGACGTCCAGCCCATCACCTATTGAATTCCAGCATAAATAACCTGAAATTCTGAATGATTAAAACAGGAAAAGTCCTATAAATACAGTAGAACAAGCTTATTTATCTAGGAGAGAGAAACGGCTGGAGAGGGAAGGCTGAGGAGGAGCGAGGGAGGGAAGGAAAAGGAGAGAAAAATTGAGATGCCTCCAAAAAGAGACAAGAACCCTTTAAATACTTCTACAAACTTATTTAAAGCTGCGAAAGATAAGCAAAAAGAGAGGCTATCAATCTCTAGCCAAAGAGGAAGTGCCGCGACATCAGAATCTAATCCCTCCTCCCCGGAGGCACAAGAGAAGATGGACGAACCTATAACGTTACGTAAAATGCTACAGTTGTTAGCAGAATTAAAAAGCGATATATCTTCAGAAGTCCGAAGCTCAGTACAAGACCTAACTAAAGAAATAACAGACTTGGGCAATAGAACGGACCACATAGAAACAAAACTCGCAGAGATAACAAAGGCACACAATGACTTGGTAAAAACATATCAAAATACACAACAAGAACTAACCTCCTTAAAAGAAAAAACAATCAGCCTAGAAGATCGAGCACGAAGAAGTAACCTTAAAATAAGAGGCATTCCAGAAACAGTCCAGACAAAAAACTTGGATCAATATGCCCAAGACTTTTTTCAGAAACTGCTACCAGAAACACCGAAAACACAAATCTTGATAGATAGAATCCATAGACTACCTAAATCAAAAAAAGCTCCAGAAGATGCGCCGAGAGACGTAATCCTGAAACTCCACTATCCACAAACTAAAGATTAAATTTTGAGAGCCACTAGAGACCCAGTGGGCTTAAAAACCCTTGGCCCACTACAGATATATAACGACCTATCAGTACAGACCCTGATGAAAAGGAAGACACTGGCAAGAATCACAAACGCCCTGAGGCAAGCCAATGTCCCATATAAATGGGGCTTCCCAGTGAAAATAATAATAAAACACCAAGGGGAAACTAAGATAGTGGCTACAGAAGAGGAAGGGGGTCAACTCCTACGTGAATGGAAAATCCCATACATGGAAGAGACAACAATAGCTCCCCAACAATTACAAATGGAATGGTCTAAAGTGGGCTGAAATTAAAAATCTGGCCAAGGAAAGAAGAAAGAAGAAAGGACCTAATTAAAACTGTTGACTACATTGGACCTTGGGAAATAATAATCTGAGGACTGATCAGAGGGGGGGAGAGGGGAGGGAGGAGAAGGAGAGATAGAAAAGCACTTGAGCTGGACCCAATATATTTATATATTTTTTTACTATTTATTTATTCCCTTTTCCCTTTTTTTTTTTTTTTCCCCTTGCCCCCCACCTTTTTGTAGAATCCGCTCCCCCCTTACTCTAACCCCCCTCCTGTCCCCAGTCCTTTCCCCCCCCCAGCCACCCCCCTTGGTTTTCCATCCCTCCCCTCCCTCCACCTCCTATCCCCATTTCCCCCCCTTGTTTTTTTTTTTTTTTCTCCTCTTATTATTCTCCTGTATGGGAGATGCTACATATAAATGTATATACGCGACAAAGGTATTAAGTGACACAATGTATTAAAACCACTAATGTTATTTGGAGAGAAAGAGAAGTGAATAGATATAAAACACCGAATCACCCAGATATGCAAATGAGTACACTAAGAGACACGATAGCGGTTCTAAATCTTTAGAAATAAAATTTAATAAACACAAAAAAACTATAGAAAGATAGAATTCACAAAACCACAAGTAGACACATCTTATTAGAGAATTAGGGGTAAATAAAAATGAAGTAAGGGGGTAAGGATATTTGAAGACCCTAATACACCTATTTACCTGTTTACCTACCCTTTAGTATATAGAAAATTTTTATATAAGGGTTTTTTTTTTTTTTTTGGGGGGGGGGGGGGGGGGAGGAGGAAACGAAAATACTCTCTCCAGAGATGGATAACTAGATAAACAAATAAACAAGAAATAGAAAATACTGTCTGAGAAGGTTATGATCAAGTTAAGACAATATATTAAATATAGGGTGATGGGTAGAACCTAGCACTACCCCTATAGAAATAAAGATAGTCTCAAGAAGTAGAGACCACATGAGCTCTTATTAAAGAGCTAGGTATATATGGTGTGTAAAATGTATTTGTATAAGGAAATGTTAGTTATAAATGTTAGTGTTGTATGTTTAAATGTCTTAGGTCCAGTCTACTCAAAACATGGGATAAGTAGGGAGCAAATAATAGAAGGGAAACAACCCCCCAAAAAGGATGAATAAATGATAAAGCTTTTATCCATAAATATAAAGGGACTGAATGTCCCACAAAAGAGGAAGCGTCTTCTCCAGTATTTAAATTTACAGAAGATAGATATAGCAGCCATACAAGAAACGCATTTTTCAAAAATGAATACACCCAAACTAGACGACCATAACTATACAAAGATATATCTCTCAAGTGCAACCTGCAAAAAAAGGGGAGTGGCAATACTCATGAGGAAAAACCTACACTGGGTAACACAAACGCAAGTAACGGATAAAGATGGAAGATATATCATACTAAAAGGGCTTTTAGATGGTCGACCAATAACATTAGCAACAGTATACGCACCGAATACCGCACAGGAAAAATTCTTTAGAAAGGTAGTAAAAGAAATACACAGACTAGGAGGAGAAACAGTGATAATGTTGGGCGATTTTAACGTAACATTGGATCCCCAAATAGATAAAACAAATGTAGGGAAATTAAAAACCTCACGAATGGTCCTGGAGCTTTCGAGAAGAGTGGCTACAATCCTTGCAGAAGCAGATTTATATGATTCCTGGAGGATTAAAAACCCAACAACACGGGATTATACGTTCTTCTCGAGTGCTCATAAGACGTATTCAAGAATAGATTTAATACTAACAGATAGAATAACGCTCCAACAAATAAAAAAAGTAGATATCCTTCCAATATCAATCTCAGACCACGCACCGGTAGTGATGAAGTGGGAAAACACAGCCCCAGTAAACAAACAGAGAATATGGAACTTCCCTAAACACCTACTGCAAAAAAAAGAAATAAAAATTCAAATAGGAGAACTGGTAGATGACTATTGTAGAAACAATAATCCTGATGAAACAAATCAAATTAATTTCTGGTGTGCACTCAAGGCAGTACTTAGGGGCAATATTATTCAGATATGCTCAAGAATAAAAAAAGAGGAGGAAAAAAAACAGATAGAACTACAGAATCAGATAACAATATTAGAAAAAGAACATAAAAAAACTCCAACAAATAATAAAACCCTGGAAAAACTAAACAAACTAAGAGACCTGCTAGAAAATAATAACATCAAGCAAATAAGGAGAAATATGGTAAAAGCCCAACAGAAATTTTATACAGAAAGCAACAAAGCCACAAGACTGCTAGCAAGGAAAATGAAAGGTAAAAGAATGCGAAATGAAATGAGAGATATACAATAAAAATGGAAACAAAATAGCAAATCCAGATGAAATAGCAAATATTTTCGCAGACTACTATAAAAATCTATATAACTTAAAAGAAGATAAAGATGTACCCCAACCAACAAAAAATACAATAGAAACATTTTTAAATAAACAAAACCTCCCAAAATTAAATAAAGATCAATTAGAAAACTTAAATAAAGGGGGCGTGGCCTGACCGGGACCAGGAGCAGCAGCACTTTCACTGAGCTCCAGCTTCCAGCTAACTAACTGCGGCTCTTACCCGAAATCCTGTGCCCCTCTCCGCCACCTCTTGTGCCTACATTGCGGCCGGACACCGGGGACGCCTGTCGGGGCGCGCTGCGGAGCCGGGAGACGCTGGGAAGCGTCTCTGCGGGTTGCGGCCTACCCCGCCGGAGCGGCCGGTGAAGCCGGGGACTAAATTTCTACAGTCAGCCGGACCGCGGACATCGCGGCATCGATCGCGGGCTTAAAAACCCGTAAAAGGTACTTCCACCCTGCCTCCCACCCTCCATTAAGCCTCCTACCTCTGGAGGGGCCCCCCAGGAAGCCTTGGTGCTGGGTCCCACACGTTGGAAGGACAGGAGACACAGCCCTACAGCCCTGGGCTACACAGACTGGCGGCCATTTTAGTTTTGCCTCACTTCTCCTATTCAAGCAAGCTCCCTGTCACTATACCCCACCAGGATCACACTAACAAGCTGCTCCCTGAAAGTAGCTGCAAACCTTATAGCAGTACCCCCGTTCGGCAGGCAGATATATATACTGTAGTGGTTTGGCAGACAGAGGAATCTTTCTCAACATAGCCAGAAGCTCTGTCTCCCTGGTCTGCAACTGCAGGTGGAAATTGTCACCCTCCACCATCCCCCCAACAGATCTCCGTGATCTTATTATTTTTCATATCTTGGTATACTGCAGCTGTGTACATAGGCCTGCTGGCCAGCCTGTGGATTACACTATACTTTATGTTCACTGAAGACGTCGCTATTTGAACATAACCACACAAGATCCTGTCTATATAAGTATCTATGCTACACCTTTTGTCCCCTCCCCTATCTGTACAAATGTGATCACCCTGATCTCATGGCTGCCACTACTTAACACCTGGACTCTAGCAACCTCCATGCCATCGTAGCCTGAGGCATACACCCCCACGGTACCACATTATAACTTTCTCCTATTTCACTGTGCCGCCACTACCAACATGCCCTCCAAGAGAGCCAGAGACGCTGTCCCGGCAAAAATTTCCATGTCCTCGCGGAGATCCTCTCAAATTCCTGTCCCCCACACCAGCCCCCCGAAGCATATACCCTCCCCCCTGGGAGTAATAGAGGATCCTGTCCCTGCAGGTGGTGTGGCAGGGATAGATGCAAACTCGGATGAACCAGTGACGGTAAAGTCCCTATGCCAGGTTTTCTCGGCGTTCCAAGCTGAGATAGCCAAAGATCTCAAACTAGCCATTCGAGAGGTCAAAACTGAGCTGGTGGCAATAGGCGATAGAACAGATCACCTAGAGCGGAAAATGGAAGAACTGGTTGCATCCCACAATGACCTTATATCCTCTTATGATCAACAACAACAGGAGATTACCCAGTTTAAGTCCAAACTTGCGGACTTAGAGGACAGGTCCAGACGTAATAACGTGAAAATCAGAGGCATACCCGATTCTGTGGCTAACTCTGAGCTTGAAGGATATGCCGTCTCCCTGTTCCGCAAACTTCTCCCCTCCACCGATCTCAAAGAGCTGCTGATCGACCGCATACACCGCCTCCCCAGACCGAAGACGGTCTCCGCCGACCTACCTAGGGATACCCTCCTCAGAGTTCATTTCTTCACGATAAAAGAGCAGCTGCTGAGAGCGGCACGTGAGCAAAAGAACACCGACGTCCTGGGCGGCCTCCAACTGTTTCAAGACTTTTCCCCCGCTACCCTGGCTAACAGGAGAGCATTTGCGCCCATCACTTCGGCACTAAGATCCCAAGACATCCGGTACCGCTGGGGGTTCCCAGTCAAGCTGATAATATATCATGACGACACCACTTACACCATATCCTCCTTGGATGCGGGGATCAAGCTACTACTTGAATGGGACATCTCGGTCACCAGACCTCAAGATCCGAGACGCCCGCAGTCCATGCGCCAGGAATGGTCCGACACCTGAAAAACTGTTAGACTTCACGATTGTTCATATCTGCAGACCCGTGGACTCTACGGTCGTTCCCCCTACTTCCTCCTCCACTGGGAAGAGGACTTAGTGATGAGTATATTCTCTCTGTTTGTTTAGCAAAGTAGGGCGCCAGACGCCTAGTCCCATTGTTGTAGTTCCAACTTTTCTATTCTTAGTTAACTATTTGTTACGGTACTTGATAGCACCTTAGACAGTTTAACATAATTTCATTTAATCTACCAATGGTTAGCTAGATGTGTTAAATGGTATGTTTGCAACATTCTCAGGTTCTACTACATTATAATATGCTAGACTCCTCCATTGTATGTTTATGCCTGTTTGTACATTTATGAGTGGCGGCCTTGATTTCTCTCCCCGTTCAAGAATCAGGCCACCCCCCTCACCTCTAGTTACTACTGCACGAGTTCCCCCTCTTTTCTCTCTCCCCTGCAGTAGTCATGCGGGCCCAATTACTGGACCCTTTTGTTTTGCCTTTCCCTTTCTCCCCCTCTACACCTCGCTCTCTGTCCTCACCCTCCCCCACACCCATCTCCCTTCAGCACTGGATAGCAATGACTGTTGCCCCAGCTCCCACCGGACCAAATGCCCTCCATGTCGATACCCATAGTTCCTTACCGCACCTCCTTAAGCCCCTAAATGCCTAAATTTTTATCGCTAAATGTTAAAGGTCTGAACTCCCCCAATAAGCGAAGGCTTGCCCTTACATATTTTCATAAGCAAAGAGCGGAAGTGGTTGCACTCCAAGAGACACATTTTGCCTCTCCCAACCCCCCTACCTTCAAGGACTCGAATTATCCCGTAGCCTACTATGCCAACGGCCCATCCAAACGAAATGGAGTAGCAGTTCTGTTTAGCAAACACACCTCCTTTGTCCACCATTCCCAAATAACAGACAAGAACGGCAGATATCTAGTTTTGACAGGTCTCCTCGAGGACAGGCTGACGACCATTGTCTGCATCTACGCTCCCAATTCCAACCAACTCCCCTTCCTGCGCAAACTATTCTCCCTAGTTAGAAATTCCACCAAAGGCTCCCTCATAATCTTAGGCGATTTTAATCTGACCCTGGACCCCTCACTGGACAAATCCCGAAGGCCCCCCACCGGCCAATCCTCCTCCAATAACATGTCCTCAGCATTTCGAAACCTCTTATTAGAGTTTGATCTCTACGACACCTGGAGAACCTCTTATCCTACCGGGCGTGAATATACGTTCTATTCCCCTGTACATAACACATACTCCAGGATCGATTTTATCCTGTGTGATAAATGGGCTCTGCAACACACCAAGATGGTGGACATCCTTCCAATCACTTGGTCTGACCACGCTCCAGTTGTGTGGCAGTGGGACTTCCAGCCATCTAAAATCCCCCCCAGACCGTGGCGGCTTTTCCCACATTTGCTGACAGACCCCATCGCCAAATCCTCTATCTTAACATCTATCAACTCTTACATGTCCAATAACACACCGCAGGACACCTCTGTGACCACCCACTGGTGCGCCTTTAAAGCGGTCACCAGGGGGGCGGCCATACAGGCAGGAGCTACCCTAAAAAGAAGGGCTATTGCAGCACAGAAAGCCTTGGAGACTAAGCTGGCTGCACTGGAATTACAAAATAAATCGGCCCCATCGAACCTCCTGAAGAAGGAGCTGGCCAACACACGGGGTCAGCTCCAAAAACTTCTCCTGGCTCGTACCCAGTCCGCCCTGAATAGAATAAGACATAAATTTTATCTCTCCAGCAATAGGTCCGGCAGAATGCTTGCTCGCAAATTACGTGCCCAACAAGCCAGGAATAGAATCAAATGCATAATCTCCCCGTCCAAAGAGAAATTTAGTAACCCCAAAGATATAGCCAACCAATTTGCAGACTATTATTCCAAACTGTACAACCTGTCTTCAGACCCTTCCACACCCCAGCCCACCAGTGACACCATCTCAAGCTTCCTGCATGACTTACAATTCCCCTCCATTACCCCGGAACAATTAGAATCCCTAAATGCCCCCTGGACACAGCCTGAGGTCCAATCGGCCATCAAATCCCTTCCTCGCAACAAAGCCCCTGGACCCGATGGGTTTATCACAGACTTCTATATCACCTTTAGCGACCTTCTATCCCCATACTTGACAAACCTTTTTAATGAACTGTCTTCCACAGGTCATGCTGCCCCAGAGCTCCTAGAGGCCCGTATAGTAACTATCCCGAAACCAGGCAAAAACCCGGCCTTCTGCCAGAATTATCGCCCTATTGCATTATTAAATACTGATATTAAATTATTTGCTAAACTTATGGCGCTCCGAATTAATCAAATTCTGCCCTTGCTGGTGCACCCGGACCAGGCGGGGTTCGTCCCAGGTCGACAGGCCTCGGACAACACCAGAAGAGTGTTTGACCTGGTTGACTCTCTCTCGGCGGAGCAGCACCTCCTCCTCCTATCTTTAGATGCGGAAAAAGCATTTGATAGACTAAACTGGAAATATATGGAGGAGGTGTTGTCACGCTTTGGTTTCAGAGGTCGGATTCTTACGTCAATCCTGTCTTTATATGGCTCCCCATCGGCCCGGGTGTTCACCAACGGCTTTGTTTCGGACCCGTTTAAGATCTCAAACGGTACCAGACAGGGCTGCCCCCTCTCCCCGTTAATCTTTGTTCTTTCCATAGAACCATTGGCCATCTCCATTCGCAATAACCCAAACTTCCCAGGTCTGCAAATAGGATCCACCAGTCATAAACTTAGTCTATTCGCAGACGATGTACTCCTTTTTGTGACCAATCCTACTTCCTCCCTTCCGTTTCTTCACTCAACACTAGCCTCATATAGCGAAGCCTCATACTATAAGCTCAATACTACTAAAACTGATGCCCTCCCGATAAACATCACCAACTCACTATCTCAACTGAAAGCCACATACAAATACAATTGGCAAACCAAATCAATAAAATACCTTGGCATTCACATCACACCCCTTATGGCAAACGTCTTCGACACCAACCTATCCCCCCTCCTTACCTCCCTTGCCGCCCTATCCAAATCCTGGCTCTCATTTGAAATCTCCTGGTTGGGACGCATGGCAGCTTTTAAGATGTCATTACTCCCTAAATTAATGTATCTGTTTCGTACCATCCCCTATGTCTTCCCTAAAAAGTCTTTACAACTTGCCACCTCTATTCTGACAAAATATGTCTGGGCAGCGAAACCCCCGGCTATGGCTCGCACCAGGATGTCAATTCCAAGAGCCTTCGGGGGACTTGACCTCCCCGACCTGTTCCAATATCAAGCAGCATGCCTACTAGCCCCAATTAAACACTACACTGACCCAACCCCTTCCAGGGCATGGGTGACTATCGAACAAACTCGCTCCCCCCTGATTTCTCTATCAGACCTCCTCAAGATCCCGAAACATGTTAGGCCCACCCTCCTGAACCTGCTCCCATCCACAAAAGCTTCCCTCCACATGTGGGACCAACTTACGGCCTCGCTCCCCCCTCCGAACTCTCTCATTGCCACCTTGCCTATCACCACGGTAGCGAAATTGATACCCAATCTTCGACTGACAATCTGGAGAGCCTATGGGATTAAATCCCTTAGCGACATCCTGGAAGCCCACTCTATAACCCCCTTCACCTCCCTTGAACACCAATTCTCTCTCCCCAAGTCGGAATATTACCACTATCTTCAACTTGCTCACTGGTGGAAAACCAACTTCCATAATTATTCCCCCCCAAATGCACTCTCTCAAGTAGCTCTCGCTAGGCCCAACATGGTGCACTCTAAGGGGGATATATCGTTTTGGTACAAGGTTTTGGTGACCCCTCTTGAATTTTCCAAAACCTCAGCCCACAGGAAGTGGGAGGTAGACCTTGGCGGACCACTGTCGCCAGCCCAGTGGCGTCATATATTTTTATCTTCCTACACAATGTCCCGCTGCCTAAACCACACTGAGATGCATATCAAACTTGTCAACAGACTCTACCTAACCCCTGACCGCATCCATACCTTTTGGCCTTCCTGCTCTAATAAGTGCTGGAGGCAGTGTGGCTGTGTGGGGACCATATACCACATCTTTTGGTCCTGCCCAAAACTCCGAGAGTACTGGGAAGAGGTTTTTAATTTAGCTTCCACAGTCCTCCAGATGTCTATCACTCCCTCTCCTCATATCGCCCTATTCCACATCTACCCCCAGGATGTCCCGACACAGAAAACATATGTCCTAGGACACATCCTCATCGCTGCTCGAGCTAATCTAGCACAGCAATGGAAACAACCCTCCCCCCCATCCCTCCTTAAGGTTATTCTGAAGACTAACCACCATTATCTTATGGAAACCAACGCCCTACCCCTCTCAGCCAGACCCTCCCCCCCACACCCCCGCTGGCAGCCTTGGTACATATACATCTCGGAGGGAGAGGGTGCTGGCCACCTCCCCCCTGATACTATCCCTAGTTCGCCGCAGTTCAGTATGATTGAACCTCCTGATGCCTCCCCAGCTCAAGTCCAACCACACGGCTCTGCCCCCTCCACCTCGTATGACTGTGAGTCCACCATCCCTGGGCTTTAGGGCAGTATTGTTTAATAAAAACTATTGCAGGTGTTGTATTGTTTGTATTTATGTCTTTACCATGGATCACTCTGCGCAGTGAAAAGTTATAACTTATTTCTAATTTGTAATCCCCATTATGTTTGCTATCCATGCCCCCCCCCCTCCCCCCCCCTCCTTCCCTTGAATGTCCCCCTTTTTCTTTTTTGTACCCCATATACATTTTCTGCACCAATAAAAATCTATTGATGGAAAAAAAAAAGAAAACTTAAATAAAACAATAGATATCCAAGAAATACTTGGAACCATTAAAACCTTGAAACAACATAAATCAGCAGGACCAGATGGCTATATTAATGAATTTTATATCCACTTGCAAGTAAAAATAGCGCCAATACTCCAGGCCACCTTCGAAGCAGCGATAAGAGCAGAAAAATTCCCAGTTGAGATGTTAGAGGCACGCCTAGTGACAATTCCTAAGGAAGGTAAAGACCTGAAATGTGTGTAAAATTATAGACCAATAGCACTGCTGAACACAGATATTAAAATCTATGCGAAAATAATGGCAAACCGCCTTAGCCAATACCTACCTCAACTAATAAAAGATGAACAGGTGGGATTCGTTAGAGATAGGCAAGGAACAGAAAATATCAGGAAGGCAATAAATATAATGGAACATTTCTCAAAAAAAGAACTTCCACTGATGGTCCTTTCACTTGATGCACAAAAAGCCTTCGACCGTCTCAACTGGGAATATATGGAAGAGGTCCTGAGGAAATATGGAATAGAGGGGAAGTTCCTTAAAGCAATCCTGGTGTTATATTCAACCCCAACAGCACATGTATATATAAATAATAAAACCTCGTATAGATTCCCCATTTCAAACGGGACGCGGCAGGGATGCCCACTTTCGCCAATTATTTTTGTGCTCTCTATAGAGCCCTTTGCTGAAAGCATAAGAACAGCGCAAGCAATAAAGGGCCCCCTAGTGAATAAAATTCAACATAAAGTGCTGTTATTTGCAGACGATGTACTGTTAATGCTGACTGACCCAGAGGAATCGATAGAGACACTAATGGAAATCATTGATGAATATGCAAAAGCATCATACTACAAACTTAATAAAAAAAAAACGGAAGTCCTTCCAATGAATATAGAGGAGGCAAAATTAGTCAACCTAAAAGGAAAATATAAATTTAACTGGAGATTAAAAACAATTAAATATTTAGGAATAAACCTAGTAGATAAAGAAGAAAACCTAATAGAATATAATTATACCCCACTGTTGGAACAATTAAAAAAGAAAACTAAAGATTGGATAAACTACGAGGTTAACTGGATAGGAAGGGTAGCAACCCTCAAAATGTTCCTTCTACCAAAAATAATATATCTATTCAGAGCAATCCCACGAATACTACCAAAAATTTGGTTAAACAAATTTAACGCAGTCCTAAATAGATTTATATGGAAAAATAAAAAAGCAAAAATAGCAAAAAAATATTTAGTGAGACCAAAAAAAAAAGGAGGAGTAGCATGGACAGACTTAGAAATATACCAACAAGCATGCTTAATTAATCAAATATCAGGATGGGTAAATAAAGAGAAAAAAGCGTGGGCAAAACTAGAGAACGACCTAATAGACCACCTAGACCTAGACGAATTAATTTGGATACCATCAAAAAATAGAAATATAATTAGTTCAACCCCTAAAGCAATAAAAGACACCTTGAGAGTATGGGATAACATACTAACCAAAAATGCTAAATTTACAGGTCCGTTAAGACAAATGGAAATAAAAACAATATCAAAATACATCCCACAGTTAAACCTAAAAGAATGGACGACTAAAGGCATAAAAAACCTACAAGATATATATTCTGGAGAAGGACTATTACCATTTACACAGCTACAGATAAAGTATGGTATTGTAAAAACAGATTTTTACAAATACCTTCAGATAAGGAGCTGGCTGGCAGGATTCCCAACTACTGGGGATACACTGAAAAAACTCCCTAACAATCTACTAAACAAAATAAATAGTAAAAACCAGAAAGGAGGAATTACATTCTGGTATGGATATATACTGAACAACAAACTAGAGGAGAAAATTAAACCTCAATATAAGTGGGAACAAACACTGAAGGTAGCTTTAGATGAGGGGGAGTGGACCAGTCTGTTTAATTCAATACACACAATGACTAAATCCAGCTCACACATTGAAAAATTTATGAGACTGTTTTATGCGGTCTATCTAACGCCAGAAAAAAATAATAAATTTTGCCCTGAACAACCGAATACATGCTGGAGGTGCATGGAGGAAAGAGGCGACCTGCTTCATGTGTTCTGGTCATGTAATAGATTAAAAAATTTATGGCATGAAATTGAACACCTAATCTGCCAAGTAACAGGAGTCAAAATAAACCTGACCCCACAAATGGTATTGTTACATAGCTACGATAAAGAAGTGGAAGTTAAAAATGGTACTTGTGAGTTATCCGGGCGTCCGATTTTTTGATTGTATGCCTTAAGTTAAGGCATACAATCAGATGCGATGCGATGCGATATCGCATCGCATCGCATCGCATCGCATGCGATCATCGGATGCGATGACCCGATTTTTCCATAGGAATCAATGTTAAAATGATTCCTATGGAAAAAGGGGTCCTTTTCATACCCCTACTATCCAAGTGGGCATGGAGTTGGATATAAACCTGTGGCGAGCGTAGCGAGCCACCGAGCCCGAAGCGTGGCGAGCGAAGCGAGCCCCGCGAGGGGACGGTATTCCGTGTCCCCTCGCGGGGCTCGCTACGCTCGCCACGCTTCGGGCTCGGTGGCTCGCTACGCTCGCCACAGGTTTATATCCAACTCCATGCCCACTTGGATAGTAGGGGTATGAAAAGGACCCTTTTTCCCATTGAATTCCATGTTAAAATGGACTCAGTCCATTTTAACATTGATTCCTATGGAAAAATCGGGTCATCGCATCGCATCGCATCGCATCCGATGGTCGCATGCGATGCGATGCGATGTCCCGATCCGACCCGATTTACAAATCGGACGCCCGGATAACTCACAAGTACCTTAAAAATAAATACATAGTAAATCATATCTATATGGCAGTAAAAACAGCAATAGCCCAGTACTGGAAGCAGAGCCAAGCACCAACCCTTAACCTGGTAATAAGTAAGATAAACTTCGCATATAAAATGGAAACACTGGATACACAAGAAAGTAACACAAATAAAAAGTGGCAAAGATGGGGAAAATATATGGAAAATGAAGGAATACCGCAAGGGGGGAGCCAAGAATAGATCCAAGGAACTTATTGAACCCTGCTATAAATATCCCTAAAATAAGGACTAAAAATCGAGATAGACTAAACACGGACCTGTGAATGTCAAATGTTAACTGTTATATGTTAAATGTTTGTAAGTCATGGAATGTAATTGAATGTATGTGAGATATGTGACACATAACTAAATGTCAAGCATATCTAAATGTATGTAAATGTTTTATAAAGAATAAAATAAATATAAAAAAAAAAAGCCTTTGCAGCTCTGGAACAACATCCTATGGACAGATGAGACAAAGGTCAACTTGTACAAGAGTGATGGGAAGAGAAGAGTATGGAGAAGGAAAGAAACTGCTCATGGTTGTATGGTGCTCATGGTGGTATGGTACACCTCATCATTGAAGCAAGATAACATAGTAACATAGTAATTAATGTTAGTCCATCGAGTTCAACCTATTTGACTTGTAACTACTGACTTGAGCAAGTCATATCTATATGATTCCTAGTGTCCAAAAATGTATACAGTTTTGATTTAAATTCATTAGCAGTAGTTGCTGTAACCACCCCCACATGCAATGAGTTCTAGAATCTTACTGCTCTAATGGTGAAGAAGCCTCTTCTTAATTCAGTGCGGAATTTATTTTCCTCGAGCATCAGTACATGTCCTTAGTATAGACCTGTTAGTGAACAAATCATCTCCCATGTTCATTTGAACATGCTAATCAAATCTCCTCTCAACCTCCATTTCTCTAGTGAAAACATATTCAGCCTGGTTAGCCTATCTTTGTATTCTAGTGATTCAAGAACTTTTACTAGCTTAATCGCCATTCTCTGTACCTGTTCCAATTCATTTATGTCCTTTTTAAGTACACAGTATTCCAAGTGTGGTCTCACCAATGCCTTGTAAAGAGGCACTATCACATTGGCATCCCTTGAATCCATTCCCCTTTTAATGCATGCCAGTGTTCTGTTTGCTATTGCTGCAGCACTTGAGCAGTGTGCACTATTACCCAATTTTTCATCTATGATGACCCCCAAGTCCTTCTGTACAGCAGAATTACCTATAATAACTCCATTTAGTCAAGAAGTAGTTTGTTTATTTTTGTTCTAATAATGAATTACTTTACATTTATACATGCGCACAGTGTCTATTCACAGGGCTGCCAAGAGAAATCCTGGGCCCCGGTACAACAGCGTCACGGGCCCCCCCCCTGGAGTGGCGAGCTACAGAAAAGAGGTGCATACCTCCCAACTTTGGCAGCGGACAAAGGAATATATGTGCGTGCCGCAGGCACACGCCAAAAAATTTTGGGCGCCGTTTTGTCGCTGTGAGGGCATGGCCAGTGCTGTGTGAACTGCTGGCCATGCCCTCAGCCTCCCTGCCTTATTAGAAGCATGCAGTGTTTAATTCCCGCAGGACCGTCCCCAAAAAATGGGATGTCACACAAAAATCGATACACACTGACTATGCCACACCACGTTGCCCCCCACAGTAAGGCTTCTAATAAATGATAAATTACCTACTTGTTGCCAAGGGGATTAATGTCCGTTGCCAAGGGGGTTAATGTCCGTTGCCAAGGTGGCTAATGTCGGTTACCGAGGGGTTAATATGCATTGCCAGGGGTTATTGCTTGTTGTCAAGAGGAGTTAATGTCTGTTGCCAAGGGTTCTTGCTCGTTGCCAAGGGGGGGTTAATGTCTGTTGCCAAGGGTTCTTGCTCGTTGCCAAGGGGGGTTAATGTCTGTTGCCAGGGGTTCTTGCTCGTTGCCAATGGGTTAATATGCGTTGCCAGGGGTTATTGGATGTTGCCAAGGGGTTATTTTTTGCCAGGGGTAAATGCTCGTTGCTAAGGGGGGTTATTTTCCATTGCCAGTGGTTCTAGCTTGTTGCCAAGGGGTTAATCATACTTGCCTACTTTTGAAAACTAATTTCAGGGAGATTTGAGCTGCTAAAAGAACGCAATGTGTCACTGAGAGGGTGTGTCATGCTCTGCCCAGAGGGCGTGTCTAACTTCACCTATGGGCGCACCTATGGCCACTATGGGGTTTTCCTGTAGTGGCATAAGAAAACTCTGGAGCACTTTGGGCCTGATTCAGTTGCGGATGTTGCTTCCTGTAACACTGCACTAAACATGTGAAAGAAAACTTCTGCCTCTCTTGCTGCCTATACATATAAAAGTATGCATTACACACATCTACCCCACCACCCTCCCCTCATATTGCAGTCAGTACACACCACTATATTACATTACACACATTCCCCCACATTACACCCAGTACATACATGCTATTACATTACACCAGGGCTTGGCAAATGTTTAAAAATGTAGGAGCCAGGATGAAAATGTGTGAACTGCAATGCCTATTATACATGCTACACACCCATTACATATTATACCGCTTGCTTGATGCCAAGGGTTGCATACTCTTTGCCAGGGGTAACATGCTATTTGCCATAAGGGATTACCCCTCCTCCTCTTCCCTCTCTCTCCCTCCCCACCGCTACAATGCGCGGTAATGACAAACGCTGTGGGGGACAATCCACCTGGCTCCGGCTGTATCAGATCAGGTCCGGGTCGTGGCTATTTCAAAACTCAAGGTGGCTTTAGGGCCAATTGGAGCTTGTGGTCTGACAGCCAATCAGGAGCCACCACTGTTGCTCCTGTTGGCTCCCGAAGTGCGAGCTCCGATTGGTCGCAAGCCATCTCCACACTGCGGACTTGATCTGACACAGCCGGAGCCAGGGGGATTGTCCCCCACTCTGCCCGGCTGTTGCATTGACAGAAACCACCACTCTGCCCAGTGTGATCTGATACCTGGCAAATCTGGTCACCCGCAGGTTCTGTCCCCATGGCGACCTGGCCCCGGGGTTTGTCGAGCCCTGCATTACGCACAGCTCCCCCATACACACACTGCCACATAACACACATAATATTAAATTATACACAGTACTCCATATTACAACCAGTACACACACACACACTACTGTTACATTACACACACACACACACCATTATATTAAATTATACACAGCATGCCATCTTACAGCCAGTACACACACACTGCTGTTACATTACACACACACACCATTGTACAGTATTACATTATACACATCCCCCCCCCCCCAAAAAAAATAATCATATTAAAGCCATTAAAACCTCTGTTTTAAATTACACCCAGCCAACTCCTCCCACCCCCACCCCCCACCCCACATACATACACATTTTCTGCAGCCCCCACTGCCCCAGGAGATACAGCTCTCACCTGGCTGTGTTCTCCCTCCTGTGGTGCAGGGACCCGGCAGTGTAGTGGAGCAGGCAGCTAAAGGCAGACATAGGAGCAGGAAGAGGCAGGAGCAGGGCTTGTCCCTGACACACGGAGCCGGGCTGCTGCTGCTAGTGTGGTGGGCGGGGCCAGCCCCGCAGTGCAGAGCCCTGGCTGTCAGTTAGTTTCACTCTCCCCTGCTTCCGCTGATAGACGCTAGAAGTCATTTTTCACTTCCAGCGTCTGACAGGGAGCACAGCCCGGCAGCATTACCAGGATGTGCAGAGCTGTGCTTCCTGTCAGACGCTAGAGGTGAACTATGACTTCTAGCGTCTGTCTCTCATTCTCTGTGACACTGCACTATATGCAGGGGAAGGGAAAGGCAGGGGCAGCAGCAGATGACAAGCGGGTGGCCGGACACATGGGCGGGTGGTCGGGCGGGCGGACACTAGTCCGCCCGCAGCCCCAACAATTTTTTTTTTTTAAAGTGTGTGCCTGGACCCGGGCCCCCCTGGCAGGCCCGGGCCCAGGTAAAATGTACCCGCCCCCCCTGCCTCTCGGCGGCACTGTCTATTCACAGTGATGGGGGGGCTCCCAACTGCCCCCCCTGCCACGGGATAGCCTCAGCCCCAAAAAATGTGACATTCCTGCGGAAAGCGGGACAGATGGGAGGTATGCTGAAAGGAAAATGCCCCAAGAATAAGCAGGAATTGAATACATTTGCAGTAGAGACCAGGTAGAGCATCACCATGGATGAAACGCAGCATCTGGTGATGTCTATGCGTTCCAGACTTCAGGCAGTAATTGACTGCAAAGGATTTGCAAAAAGGTATGAAAAAGTTAAAGTTCGATTTAGGATTGTTTAGTTTGTCCCATTACTTTTGGCCCCTTAAAAAGTTGGAGGCACATATAGAAACTGTTGTAATTCCCACACTGTTCACCTGATTTGGATGTAAATTCCAATAAATGAAAGATTAAAGTCTACGTGTTTAGTTCATTTCAAATCCATTGTGGTGGTGTATAGAGCACAAAATATAAGAATTGGTTTTAAGATAAGAACAAACTGCTCCGTAGTTGTCAAGGAAGACGTCCAGATGAAATGGATTTTGAGTTACACGTGCTGCCTAATTCATGATGCTTTTCTGTTAACAATCTCAACAAAGTTTCCAGATCCTCAGAGCCAGATTAAGGTCTAAATGGGCCTGGAGCTGAAAATGATCAAGGGCCTATTATGCGCAATAATGGGGGTTGTGGCCAGCACCTAATAATGTGGGGGGCATGACCAGTTTTCTGGTTGGGTGGTCTGCTCATGGGTGTGTCTCTATTTGTGTAAATACTTTCAACTAATTATATATGCCTGGAAAAGGCAGGGGGCTGGCATAAGGAATATGAAGGGAGATATATTGGCGGGTGCCATCCAAAGGTGCACCCGCAGGACGCCGATGTCCTAAGATACTTGCGGGGTGTGGCGGCACTCCGGTCATAAAAAAAATACTGAAAGCTGAAACTTGGTAGACAATATGTCAGCACCTTTTATGTGGTAACTTAAGTTTACCACACCATATACCCCTTATACAAATCATGCAACACAATAGTAACCCCTTATACTGTACTTGCTTCTTACACATTATGCCACATGGAATGAGACAAAATTCACACTGATTGAGCAAAAATTCACACTATGCCACATAGATTAAGGCAAAATTCACATTTTGCCACTTGGATTGAGCCAAAATACACACTATACCAGGCATGTCCAAACAGTGGCCCTCCAGCTGTTGTGAAACTACACGTCCCAGCATGCCTTGACATAGTTTTAGCATTCCCTAATTGCAAAACTGTGGCAATGCATGATGGGACTTGTAGTTTCACAGCTGGAGGACCATAGTTTGGACATGCCTGCACTATACCAAACAGATTGAGCAATAATGCACAATATGCTTCATAAATAGGGGCATTGCGCGCCAAAGACGCACATTAAAAATTTACACCATAATGCCCATTACATGTTAAGCCTCACACCATAATCTCCATTACGTATTATGCCAAACACCATATTGCTTATTAAAAATTATGCTACATAAGTGTTGCTTACCTACATGTTCATTGCCAGGGGTTCCATGTTCATTGCCAGGGGTTCCATGCTCATATCCAGGGGTTCCATGCTCGTTGCCATGTGGGATTACATGCTCATTGCCAAGGGGGAATAAATGCTCACAGTAACTGGGGGACAGTCGCCGCCGGGCATAAATTACAGCCATTAACAGCCGGGCAGAGAGCAGGAGGCTGCCCGGCTGTATTCAGAGCACTGCATGTCCTGGCTATTTGAAATAATACCCCTTTCATACCAGAAAATGCAGGGAATATGGTCCCAGGATCATGCAGGGACATTCTCGGACTGGCTCCTTTTACACCAGCCTAGTCCCTGCATTTTCTGGTGTGAGGGGGAGAGGAAACCACCCCCGTCCCCCTTTAAACTACCAGCTATATCTTCGGAACCAACTGACCCATTTACATGTAGGCTTCGAATGATTTTGGTCCCGTGAAACTGGGCCGTTTGGTTCCAGAGAAATCTTTCCTCAAACAACACGAACAGCCATGAAATTACATTTCAGAAATGTAAACCTAAATTGTCTGGGATTTAGTGCACCCCTTCCTGGATAAAGGTTATCACCTCTATGTGGATAACTTTTACACTAGCATCCCCCTGTTTAAGGCCCTTGGTTCAAGAGGTACAGCAGCTTGCGGTACTGTGCGCAAGAACCAAAGAGGCCTCCCAAAAACGCACATTGCCCAAGTAATGAGAAGGGGTGAAAGCAGGGCACAATCCACCGAAAATATGTTGTTGGTCAAATATAAGGACAAGAGGGATGTCCTTATACTGACAACAATTCACGGAGACAGTACCACCTCCGTCCCTGTACGAGGTACCAGTACCCACACCTCAAAACCTAATTGTATCCTGGATTACAATAAGTACATGGGCGGAGTGGATCTTTCAGATCAGGTACTGAAGCCGTACAGTGCCCTGCGGAAAACAAAAATCTGGTACAAGAAGCTGGCCGTGTATATCATCCAGATGGCACTGTATAACGCTTACGTGCTATTTATGCACTTTCAAGAGGAAGTCATAAAGAGCCTAATATTTGGGAACCAGCAGGCAGAGGGCCCCAGTACTTTTAGTACTGGCCCCCGTATTGTACCAGGGCAGCATTTTCCTGATGAAATCCCCTCCACTGGAAAAAAGGGCAGGACACAAAAAAGGTGCAAAGTTTGCTATAAAAAGGGAATAAGAAAGCAAACTATTTTTCAGTGTGACACTTGCCCCGACAAACCCGGCCTATGTATAAAGGAGTGTTTTAAAATATACCACACATCTATGGATTATTAGGTTCATCATTTCACCGTGCTTCGGGGGTCTTGCTAATGCCACATAGCACCCACCATTCATTCCACCAGAATCTGAGCCGCAAAATCCAAAAATCACTCCTTCCCTTCTGAGTCCTGCCATGCACCCAACTGGTATTTTTTGGTCACATGTGAGGCATTGCCGTACTCGGGAGAAATTGGGGCACAGATTTTGGGGTGCTTTTTCTCCTTCATACCTTATGAAAATGAAAAATTTTGAGCCAGAACTGCATTTTTGTGTAAAAAAATGTAATTTTTCATTTGCACAGCCCAGTTGTATCAAAATTGGTGAAACCCCTGGGGGTTTGAAATGTACACTATACCCCTAGATGAATTCCCTGAGGGGTGTAGTTTGCAAAATGGGGTCACTTGTGGGGGGGTTCCACTGTATTGGTGCTTTGGGGGTCTTGCTAATGCGACATAGCACCCACCAAAATTCCACCAGAATCTGTGCTGCAAAATCCAAATATCACTCCTTCCCTTCTGAGTCCTGCCATTTTTTGGTCACACATGAAGCATTGCCGTACTCGGGAGAAATTGGGGCACAGATTTTGGGGTGCTTTTTCTCCTTCATACCTTATGAAAATGAAAAATTTTGAGCCAGAACTGCATTTTTGTGTAAAAAAATGTAATTTTTCATTTGCACAGCCCAGTTGTATCAAAATTGGTGAAACCCCTGGGGGTTTGAAATGTACATTATACCCCTAGATGAATTCCCAGAGCGGTGTAGTTTGCAAAATGGGGTCACTTGTGGGGGGCTTCCACTGTATTGGTGCTTTGGGGGTCTTGCTAATGCGACATAGCACCCACCAAAATTCCACCAGAATCTGAGCTGCAAAATACAAAAATCACTCCTTCCCTTCTGAGTCCTGCCATGCACCCAAATGGTATTTTTTGGTCACATGTGAGGCATTGCCGTACTCGGGAGAAATTGGGGCACAGATTTTGGGGTGCTTTTTCTCCTTCATACCTTATGAAAATGAAAAATTTTGAGCCAGAACTGCATTTTTGTGTAAAAAAATGTAATTTTTCATTTGCACAGCCCAGTTGTATCAAAATTGGTGAAACCCCTGGGGGTTTGAAATGTACACTATACCCCTAGATGAATTCCCTGAGGGGTGTAGTTTGCAAAATGGGGTCACTTGTGGGGGGGTTCCACTGTATTGGTGCTTTGGGGGTCTTGCTAATGCGACATAGCACCCACCAAAATTCCACCAGAATCTGTGCTGCAAAATCCAAATATCACTCCTTCCCTTCTGAGTCCTGCCATTTTTTGGTCACACATGAAGCATTGCCGTACTCGGGAGAAATTGGGGCACAGATTTTGGGGTGCTTTTTCTCCTTCATACCTTATGAAAATGAAAAATTTTGAGCCAGAACTGCATTTTTGTGTAAAAAAATGTAATTTTTCATTTGCACAGCCCAGTTGTATCAAAATTGGTGAAACCCCTGGGGGTTTGAAATGTACATTATACCCCTAGATGAATTCCCAGAGCGGTGTAGTTTGCAAAATGGGGTCACTTGTGGGGGGCTTCCACTGTATTGGTGCTTTGGGGGTCTTGCTAATGCGACATAGCACCCACCAAAATTCCACCAGAATCTGAGCTGCAAAATACAAAAATCACTCCTTCCCTTCTGAGTCCTGCCATGCACCCAAATGGTATTTTTTGGTCACATGTGAGGCATTGCCGTACTCGGGAGAAATTGGGGCACAGATTTTGGGGTGCTTTGTCTCCTTCATTCCTTGTGAAAATGAAAAATTTTGAGCCAGAACTGCATTTTTGTGTAAAAAATTTAATTTTTCATTTTCACTGCCCAGTTGTACCACAATTGGTGAAACCCCTGGGGGTTTGAAATGTACATTATACCCCTAGATGAATTCCCAGAGGGGTGTAGTTTGCAAAATGGGGTCACTTGTGGGGGGCTTCCACTGTATTGGTGCTTTGGGGGTCTTGCTAATGCGACATAGCACCCACCAAAATTCCACCAGAATCTGAGCTGCAAAATACAAAAATCACTCCTTCCCTTCTGAGTCCTGCCATGCACCCAAATGGTATTTTTTGGTCACATGTGAGGCATTGCCGTACTCGGGAGAAATTGGGGCACAGATTTTGGGGTGCTTTGTCTTCTTCATTCCTTGTAAAAATGAAAAATTTTGAGCCAGAACTGCATTTTTGTGTAAAAAAATGTAATTTTTCATTTGCACAGCCCAGTTGTATCAAAATTGGTGAAACCCCTGGGGGTTTGAAATGTACACTATACCCCTAGATGAATTCCCTGAGGGGTGTAGTTTGCAAAATGGGGTCACTTGTGCGGGGCTTCCACTGTATTGGTGCTTTGGGGGTCTTGCTAATGCGACATAGCACCCACCAAAATTCCACCAGAATCTGAGCTGCAAAATACAAAAATCACTCCTTCCCTTCTGAGTCCTGCCATGCACCCAAATGGTATTTTTTGGTCACATGTGAGGCATTGCCGTACTCGGGAGAAATTGGGGCACAGATTTTGGGGTGCTTTGTCTCCTTCATTCCTTGTGAAAATGAAAAATTTTGAGCCAGAACTGCATTTTTGTGTAAAAAATTTAATTTTTCATTTTCACTACCCAGTTGTACCACAATTGGTGAAACCCCGGGGGGTTTGAAATGTACATTATACCCCTAGATGAATTCCCTGAGGGGTGTAGTTTGCAAAATGGGGTCACTTGTGGGGGGCTTCCACTGTATTGGTGCTTCGGGGGTCTTGCTAATGCGACATAGCACCCACCAAAATTCCACCAGAATCTGAGCTGCAAAATACAAAAATCACTCCTTCCCTTCTGAGTCCTGCCATGCACCCAAATGGTATTTTTTGGTCACATGTGAGGCATTGCCGTACTCGGGAGAAATTGGTGCACAGATTTTTGGGTGTTTTTTCTCCTTCATACCTTGTGAAAATGAAAAATTTTGAGCCAGAACTGCATTTTTGTGTAAAAAAATTTAATTTTTCATTTGCACAGCCCAGTTGTATCAAAATTGGTGAAACCCCTGGGGGTTTGAAATGTACACTATACCCCTAGATGAATTCCCTGAGGGGTGTAGTTTGCAAAATGGGGTCACTTGTGGGGGGCTTCCACTGTATTGGTGCTTTGGGGGTCTTGCTAATGCGACATAGCACCCACCAAAATTCCACCAGAATCTGAGCTGCAAAATACAAAAATCACTCCTTCCCTTCTGAGTCCTGCCATGCACCCAAATGGTATTTTTTGGTCACATGTGAGGCATTGCCGTACTCGGGAGAAATTGGGGCACAGATTTTGGGGTGCTTTGTCTCCTTCATTCCTTGTGAAAATGAAAAATTTTGAGCCAGAACTGCATTTTTGTGTAAAAAATTTAATTTTTCATTTTCACTGCCCAGTTGTACCACAATTGGTGAAACCCCTGGGGGTTTGAAATGTACATTATACCCCTAGATGAATTCCCTGAGGGGTGTAGTTAGCAAAATGGGGTCACTTGTGGGGGGGTTCCTAACTTTTAGCATCTTATGTTGCCTAGAAACCTACATGGTGCCTAAAAAATAATCTCATAAAAAGGAGGCTCCAAAATCAAGTAGGTGCTCCTTCTATTATGAAGCCTGTGGTTTGGTCAACGTGCACACTAGGGCCACATATAGGATATTTATGAAAACAAAAGAATTGGGGGAATCAATTTTTAGTCACATTTCTCTAGTAAAATCTACTGTGTTCCTTAGAAAAATGTATTAAAATTGCAAATCTGCAAAAAAAATGAAATTTTGAAATTTCACCTACACTTTGTTTTAATTCCTGTGAAACACCTAAAGGGTTAACAAACTTCCAAAATGCTGTTTTGAATACTGTGAGGGGTGCAGTTTTTGAAATGGCATCATTTATGGGGGTGTCTCACATACAAGTCCCTCAAAGTCACATCAGAACTGAACTGGTCCCTAAAAAAATCAGTGTTTGAAATTTTCTTGAAAATTTGAGAATTTGCTATTCATATTTTAAGCCTCCTAGTGTCCAAAAAAATTAAAAGGAGGTTGAAATAATGATGGCAACATAAAGTAGACATATGGTCTATGTTAGTTAATAACTATTTTGAGTGGTATGATTATTTGTCTCACAAGCAGAAAATTTAACATTTTGAAAATTGCAAAATTTTCGATTTTTTTACGACATTTTGGTATTTTTCACAAAAAAACACAGACTGTATCGACCCAAATTTACCACTAACTTGAAGTACAATGTGTCACGAGAAAACTATCTCAAAATCACTGGGATAAGTAAAAGCAAAAAAAAGTTATCCCCACTTAAGTGATACCTGTCAGATTTGAAAAAAAGGGCTCTGTCAGGAAGGCAAAAACAGGCTGCGGCGGGAAGGGGTTAAGGTTGACATGGTTACTAGATCAGTGTGGTCCAATGGGTGACATGATATGGTCAACATGAGTTTTTCACATTTTTTATTTCATTTTGTGAACTATTTCATACTTTTCTAACCAAGTGGACTATGAATGGGAATGGCAAATTGCCCAAAGTTTGGCAAGTGAACTGAGCCATGCAAGGGGACTTGGAACACTAATTGATGGTCCACGTGCTGTAAAATTATAATTGATACCCCAGAAAAATGGAAAAACTCACGTCAACCTTTTCATGTCTCGAACATTTTCATGTCAACCATTTTCATGTTGACCTTGTTCATTTTGACCTTTTGGGATCAAACTAGACACTGTCAACCTAGACATGGTTGACACAATTTACTAAACCTGTGTGGAGCAGTACGGATGGTGTACTGGTTAGCATAACTGCCTCACAGGACTGAGGTCATGGTTCCCACCATGGTGCTAACTGTGTGGAGTTTGTATATTCTCCCCGTACTTGCGTGGGTTTCCTCCGGGTACTTGGGTTTTCTACCACAGTCCAAAAATATACTGGTAGGTTAATTGGCTCCCGACAAATAGAATGTCTGTGTGTGCATGTACATGTGGTAGGGAATATAGATTGTAAGCTCCACTGGGGGCAGGGACTGATGTGAATGTTCAAATATTCTCTGTAAAGCGCTGCAGAATATTTGTGCGCTATATAAGACACTAATATTAAATAAATAAAATAAGTGTTTGAGGAATAGTTTCCATAATACTTTTGGATTAGAGACAAAAATTAAAGGGCCACCATTTGTCCAATATACATATTGTCGACCTGGTCAAAAGGTCAACACAAACAGTCAACATGGCTATGGTGAACACATGGAAATATTGACACAAGTTTTTGGGGATTTTCTTTTTCATTTTGTGAACTTTTTCATCCTTTACCATCCAGGATGGGAAATGCCCCAAAGCAATGTGAGTAAAGCTAGTCATGCGAGGGGACGCAGTACACTCATTATAGGTCCACGTGCTCAGCTGTCGACAACGACGCCAAAAAGTTTAATGTTGACATTTTCATGTGTAGATCTTTCCGTATTGAACTCTTTCAAGTGTCAACCGTGTGCATGTTAACCTTTTGGTGTCGGACTAAACATTTTTAACTTAATATTCCATACCAGTTACCTTCTCTTATATTATATTGCTATAATAACATTATATTGTTATAGTAAAGTGGAATTAATCTTCATGTAGATTGTAAATGATGTTGTTAGTTATACTGCCATATCAGTTGGAACCTTCATGTTATAGTGATATATTATTTGAATTCTAAATGACACCAGTGCCAGGGATAAACAAGCTGCTACTTATGTCTACTGCTGAGAGAAAGACATGGTTGTACAGTCAGCGGTAACTGACATTTCAACTCCTCTACCTTTGATGAAAGCCTTTAATCACAGAAACTATATTAGTGTCACAATTTGTACATCCAACATATCTACTGGGAATGTTTTATTAACAAAAACTGCAGTTCCAGCTGTGCCCCTTTTAATAAGCATAGGCATCTAGATAAAGTATACATGAAGGGTGGAAGATATGTGTAGTGTTTGTGCATGTTTTTTATATGCTCATCAATTGCAGGTACTTTTTTTTAAGCTAAAACCTGTCAATTGTATGATACGTTTTTCTGTAACAATATGGGCGAAGGTATAACTAAATGCATGGCAGATTATCAAAATACTCTGTTGGTCCTGGAAACAGAAAAACCCTTGATAAGGCCCTCTACATGCATACCAAATTCACATGTACTGTAAGACCATTTCATATATTACATTCTTAAAAACATGTATGTTTACATATGTTAAGTGGTTCCTTCTGGAACATCCTACAGAATGTTAATGGCACAGGGCTGATGCCACCACTGCTAGTGGCAGGCTAGGCTTTGGGGCATGGTGCCATGTGCACCCCAGGCTGCTGACGATGTGAATGCCTTTGGACCAGTACAGTGGCGTAAGTTCGTCCCAGTTACCCGGAGGCAAGATAAATATTGGTGCACCCCACACACCCCAGCACCTTATATAAATATATGTATTCATGTGTTTACATATGCTAAGTGGTTCCTTCTCTGGAACATCCTACAGAATGTGCAAGGCACAGGGCTGATGCCACCACTGCTAGTGGCAGGCTAGGCTTTGGGGCATGGTGCCATGTGCACCCCAGGCTGCAAGACAAATATTGGTGCACCCCACACACCCCAGCACCTTATATAAATATATGTATTCATGTGTGTATGTATGTTATGTATATTATGTTTATATTATGTGACGTCTATGGTCCTGCTAGGAGGGAAAAATCAGCCACAGAAGTGATATCGAAGGCTTTCAATTAACTGATTCAAACTTGTAGGGGAGGAGAGGTGCCCCCTTGGGAGCCGGAGCCCGGTGGCAGATGACTCCATTGCCTCCCAGAGTTCCACCTCTGGACCAGTATCTAAATGGACCAATATTACTTGACGCTGCTATGTCGATGTCTGCCATGGCCGGGTTCAGCAGAATCTGGGGCTAATCAGGAGCATTGCTGATAAGAGTGGAGGTGGAGACAAGCTGATTTGAATAGGGATTTGTACAGCCGCAGCGTAAATCTGAAAAGCACACCGCTAAGCTACTGCTGCTAATGTCAGCATGTATCATACAGCTGGCATACACTACCAGACTTACTAGCTCAGCCATCCACTTCAAACCCAGGGCAATGGTTTTCACATGTGTATGATTTAAAGTCAGTGTGTTATCTGCTGCAATTGGAATTTGGGAACTATAACTCTGGCCACCACTGCCGCCCAATCAGCAGGAAGCAAGGCTTGCACTTTCTCATTGATTTGTGCATGGTTCTGTCTGCTTAGACCTGGTCTAATTTTTGCGATTTTTAGTAATGTCTAAGGTGTGATTTTAAAAATCGCACCCTTTAACATTTTCAATTTTGCTGTTTCCTATCAGAAAACATCTGGATGCAATTTTGAATGTGCTATTTTTTGGACACAGCAAAACAAATAAATCGCATGCTACTACATGTGCGATTTGCAGTAAATGTGCAGTAAATGTGCGATTGCAGCTGTTTTTGACCAAAAAAATCACACAGTAATAAAAATCGCACTGTCCGGAAACGTGGCACTGGCACAGCCTGGTACGGTCCCTGCTGCAGTCACATGGCAGTCTACCAATCAGACACTGAGAGGGATAAAAGGAGTCTGGCTTGTTCATTCCAGCGACTGAAACAATTGTCTACCTCCTGAGGGTGATCCCAGAGGCTGATTCCTAGGCTCCAGGTTACCTAACTCCAGAGTACCTTACCCTGCTGCTGCTGCTGCTGCTGCTGCTGCTACCTATTCCTGGTCTATTACCATCTGCCTTTTATTCTGGTATCTTATAGCATCTGCAGCATCCTGAGTGTCATTAGTTACCAGAGAGCAGCACTGCACTATTATACAGGAGTAGTCCTGGTGTGATCAGCCAGCAGGGGGTGTGAGTTGCCATAATGATGGCAAGTAAATATTGGCAACGGGACTCAAATTCCCCCTCCTCCTCCTGGCCATTTCTATTGCCATATTTGCACATTTTTGTTTCCAGCCTCACAGTCACTTTTGTGACCACCTTGCAATACCTACAGCATTTTTGTGACCTGAATACGTGATACATATGGGTGGTTAGTGGTGGAAATGCTGACGTTCAGAATACAATTGACTGGTCCTTTTTAATGGTGGGAGGTGTGAGGTGCAACTTTACATTCTTAAGTACATTATTAAGACAAGGTTCTGAGTGGGGCGGGACGTGGCCGCAAGTCTAAATGTGTGCCAGAGGGGTAATGGTACTCATGCTATGCAGCCGATTAAGGATAGGCGGGATTTGGGAGTAGGATCTACAGTAGGTGCTTGCACAGCGTTGGCCCCATCACAGCTATATGTTGCGTAAGATATTGTATATTATACATGTATTTTATATTTGACTTGCTAAAAATCAGACCCCCAATGTAAGGACTGACAGAGGGGAGCAGCAGTAGAAGAACTATAGCATACAAGGTACTTATGTAATATCTGGGCTCCCGTTTTTCTTATGAGACCGCGTCCGCTCGCCACGCTTCGGGCACGGTGACTCGCTGCGCTCGCCACGCTTCGGGCACGGTGACTCGCTGCGCTCGCCACACTATATAAAATCAACTCCATGCGTAGATGGATAGTAGGGGTATGAAAAAATGGGAGCCCAGATAATACATAAGTACCGCATACAACTGTCCTGATTTTTTGGGACTGTCTCACCTGCGGGCAGCAGTATGCTGCGGGGGGTTGCAGTTTGTAGTCCCCCTGTCACTCGCTGCTCTGCTCATGGAGACAGAGTGGCTGGGGGCACAACCAGCAGCTCAAAGATTGCTGGTCATGCCCCCCATAGTGACAAAAATTGGGGGGCATGGCGTCGCCCTGGAAGAGCCCATACCCCTTTTTTGGGCAGTGGTGTGGCTTTGATGGGAGATTTGACTAGAGGAAAGCAGCCTACTTGCAGAATTCAAAGTAGATTGTAGGGGTGTAATGTCTGCTACAGGAACGACCAGTCAGGAGGCTATTGCATTGGTCAGTGTGGGAGATAATGAGTGCATGATTTGGAAAGTGTTGCAGTGCCTTGTGTGAGGTATGATCACATTCTGAAAATCTGTCTGGCAATGGCCACTTTATAATAAAGTGATTGTGTAATGTATCTCGCAATGGAATTTGTTCAATAGGTTCTCTGCTGAATGAGCCAGCAATGGGGTTTCTACAGTGTTACTGTCAGTGGAATTTATCAATTCTGTTCATAAAAGCTACAGTAGCTGTGTAATCTCTTACATGTCTATTCATAAAGATTTTTTTGTTGGGAAAGGTAATTATCATACAGCTTCACACTGTATTGTGTTGAAAAATATAAAAGTTATGCAGTGATCTATGTAAGATTACCCCTCCTGCAATACAAAATTAAAACCGTGTCCTTTGCAAAGTGCAGAGATGTGCTGTGTATAAATGACATGATGCAGAGGCGGATTTAGACCTCATGGGGCCCTAGGGAAGATATTGGTTTGGAGCCCTCCTCCCTCCAACAATCAATAGCACTGTATTTTTGCTGCTGATTGCAGGCAGCATCCATAGAATACCTTGGTTCATGCACAGTCTACTGTTTAATTCCCATCGGCATTGAGTACAAATCTGAATCAGGCTCTGGGTCTTTTGGGAGTAGATCTAATACCTGTGTCACATGTAAAGTAAACTGACTGTCCACTTTACACAATTTTTAATCCTATGAAAGAACATCAAAGGGACTTTGGGAACGTGGGCAGGTCCATTTGATGTCATGATGTCACTTGGTAGTCACGCAATGCTTTGAAAACATTTTGGATAGTCATGATATCTTTATGGGGCCTAAATTACATTTTACACTACAGCCCCAGAGAGATCCATTTGGGCTACAGTCGGACGACATACTTTATTGCACATAGGACTGCATTCATATGCCTGTCAGCATACTTCTTTGTCTTAAGTTACTGGCTGGGCTATCAGTGCAGCAGATGCAGCATAATCCCGGGCAACTATTACACCTCCAAGGTCCTCCTCCCTACATCTGCCCGAAGCCTGGGTGACCCAGCACTGTGACCCCTCTCAGGGAAGTGAGGTCACTGCCCCCAGCCACTGCTGTTTACACAAGATGGCCATGAAATGCTAGTGGAGCCCAAGCCCCGGCTGTCCCCTGCTCCTGTTCATCTGCCTGACCCGGCAAGCCCTTCCTCATTCTACAACTGCAGGAAAAGAATAGCAGCACTGCTTTTAATGGACCCTCAGATCCCTGGGGGAACAGCCCCCAGACACAATCTGAATAGGATGTTTAAAATTGTACATGGCATCATGAGCATAAAAGATAAAAGGATGGAGAATGGGAGGGGGGTTGTAATGCATAATGTATATAACAGGAAAGGGGTGGGGGGTGATAGGCACCAAGCATTTTAGGGAACCGGAATTTCTAAATAGCAAATAGAGACAGTCATGTTGATAACAGTGTAGGAAGGAGAATGGGGTTTGTCAGATCTGGAATATGGGCCTGATTCTGACCTGATCGCTGATCTGCAAAGTTGCAGATGACTGCAAGTATATAGCCTCTGCCCAGACAGATGTCCCACCCCATGTAAATCATCAAATAATATTCCAGTTTATGTAAATTTGAGTAAGCTTGACTCTAGCGGTCATCAGTGGCAGACAGGTTGATCGAGGCCGGCACAGACCCTCTCTTAAAACCCTTGGGCATACCTGTGTTTTTTCAGACACTCCCTGAAAACGACAGGTGTCCTCCCCCAAACACCAGCTTTCTGTTAGCAGAGGAGTAGCGAGGTGACATGGTGCCTGGAGCAAGGGTATGTTTTGGCAACCGCCACCCCCTTAGCCAATTTTGAATTGCCCTATGTTGCAATTAAGGTAGGGGGTGTTGGGTTTGATTATAACTGTGGGACAAGGGAGACTGTCAGACCTGGGATCTGATTGTTAATTTAAGAAAAGCATTGAGAAATATTATTTATGACAGCATTTCGTTTACCAGTATAAGTGATCACAATCTTGTAATCAGTGACAGCTCTCACATTTGCTATAGTTTTATTTATAAAAAAGGTAGAGTTCCTCAATCTGGATATAGGGAACGTGAGAGGGAATTGAGTACATCCCTTCTATTTTCATGTATGAAAAAAAGCTGTGTGCATTCATCCATATCCAGAGTTTTATACATCCTGTGGTGCACGATTTATTAGTTACTAATCATTATAAGCCCACACTTGCTGTAAAAGATGCACTTGGAAACAGGTGTATTTACTTCCACAACCTACTCTGAGGGGCAAAGGCCTGATTCTGGTTTACTCGGTAAGCTGCGGTCGCAGCTTACAGAGTGCCAGAGAGCCCGCCCCACCAAAAATCAGCCCCCCTTCCTCTGATTCCCCTCGATACCATGCGAGAGGATGTTTACCGAAGACACATCCCCTTGCATGTCTCTGCTGCAGGAAAAATCATTTGATGGTCATCGTTTGCACAGCGACACCCATAAAATGCTGGGTGTTCCCATGGCTGACCCCCATCCCCTGCCATTTCCTATTCGTCCCACCCCAAACTTAGTGAAGGGCTCGGTGACTATGCAAGTCGCCTAAGCCATTTGCAAAAGAGAGCAGCACATGCACACAAAAGACCGTGCACATGCGCAGACCCCCATACATTGGAACGGGACCAAATCCGACCCCCTCCAAAGGAATTAAAATGACCTCCAAAGTTTCATCAATACATCCTCACTGAGACTGGTTTTTGTGAGATTGCCCATTACATACAGTCCATACAGCCCACTTATGTCTTTTCATTAGGGATGTGCACCAGCCCCTTTTAGTGTTTTGTGAAACATGTTTTGGATCTGTATCTCTGGCAGTGTTTTGGATCTGGATCTGTTCCAAAACACCACCCTTAAGTGTTTCGTGTTTTCGATCTGTATTTTATTTTTAAAACATAAAAATCACTAAATTACCAGAATTTTTTTTTGGTCCTACGCTATTACTATCCTCGATAACATTAAATTCCACTCATTTCCAGTCTATCCTAAATACCTCACAATGTTGTTTTTAGGCCAAAAGGTTGCACTGAGGTGGCTGGATGATGTGCTAAGCGACACAAGTGGGCGGCACAAACACTGGACTGATATGGCACAGGTAGCATTACCCTGGACTGATACAGCACATTTAGCATCACCCCTGGACTGATACCGCACAGGTATCATCACCCCTGGACTAATACGGCACACTTAGCATCACCCGTGGACTGATACGGCTCACCCCAGGAATTATATGGCAGACTGGGCTCACCCCAGGAATTATTCAGCACAAATGGTGGCAGCCCTGACCTGATACTGCACACTTGGCGGCACACAAGCAGGGCCGGCTCTGCCATTAGGCCGCTTTAGGCAGCTTCCTGGGGCTCCGGATCTGGGGGAGTTCTGGAGTTTGGGGTGCCTCCCTGCCATTCCGGAGTGTTAGGCAAGTATGTTTTAAGAGGTTGGAAAGTATGGAAAGTAGGTGTTGGTGGTAGTATGGGGGGGGGGCACAATAGGTTGAAGTTTTGCCTACGGTGCTAAGAAGCCTTACACCAGCCCTGCACACATTGGGCGGTATTCAATGACCTGAATCGTTGGTCACAGCGATTCAGATTTTACATTCGCCAGCCATTCACCGGTTTTTTTACGTCGATTCGCCAAGCGTAGGGATTCGTCGGGAGTCGCCGGGACTAGCTGTGTCACCCTATTCAACGTGGCTGAGAATCGCCGCCCCCAACGGCGATTCTCAGCCAATCCGGCGTTTCCCTAAACAGCTTCAGTACTGTAAGAAATTGCAGTGAAATGCAAGAAAAATGCAAATTACCCTGAAAAAACGATTCCAATACAGCAGACTGCAAAAGCTGTGTAATCTCCTCAAAGGCCAAACGAAGGAGTGAGGTGGGGAGGAGAATCATGGGTAAGTGAGGTGCACCATGGGTAAGAACAGTGCTTTGTGGGAGAAAAAAAAAATACCAGAAAAAATTAAATATATATTTGTATAGCACTTCTACGACCATCACATCACACAAGGGCAGCAAATAATAATACATTACACTTGCAGAGTTAAATTGAACACTTAAAACCAATTATTTCACAGGTTCCTATAAAAGTTCACCATAAAAAGATGACGAGGGACACTCGGTGAGGAACTGCGATATGAAACAAGAAATAAGAATCGCCAACTTCTCATTGAATACACTTTTGGCGATTCATGGTGATTCCCGTCGACTACCGGCGAATCCCCATGAAAATTCCTATAGACAAAAACCGGCGATTTGTAGAGAATAACATTTGGCGATTGGTGCTTCATTCACCGGTCGTCATCGGCGAATAGAGGTCGTTGAATAGGGTGATTCGCTTTTTCAGCTCCAAAAATCGCCGGCACACACGAAAAAAACACAGAATCGCCATAAAACTTGGCGATTCTGCCTCATTGAATACCGCCCATTGAATTATACGGCACACATGACAGCAATCCTGCAATTAAAAAAAAGAAAAAAGTTTTTTTATTCTTTTAATAAAAAGGGCAGCTCCCCATGAACTATATGGCTCACGGTGGACTGATACAACACCCCTGGTATGATAAGACACACTTAACAGCCCGTGCAGTTAATTTAGTTTATTTTAATAACAAAAATACAGCGCAGCTCCCCTGGACTGATATGGGACACTGGGCAGCACAGCTGGACTGATATGGCCCACTTAGCAGCCCTTGCAGTAAAAAAAAAAAAAAAAAAAATATATATATATATTTTATTTAAAAAAGGGTAGCACCCCAGGACTGGTACGGCAGACTTAGCAGCAACCCATAAATTATACAGCACACTTGGCTCACCCCTGGACTGATACAACACCCCTGGTATGATATTTAAAAAAAAAAAAAAAACTTCAGAATGAGGTTAGGCCTCGTTTTCAACTTGAATTATCAGCAGGATGGAAGCAAACAGCTCAAGAACGCTTCAGATCAGTTAAGTTCGAGTGAATGCTCTCATCCCTACTCTTCAGCCATAAATTCAGATGTATTTGAACTGCGTATGATGTGGCATCCCCTGTACCTATGTATGCTTAGTCCACACCAACACCGTCTTTTATACCTGAAAACAGGTAGAAAAGCCAGGACATGCATTTAACACCCAGGCTAAACATTTCCAGCCAGCCCCGGAGACCAGCATAGCACTCCACACTACAGTATGGAAAGAGGAAATTCAGAAACCAGAGCGGGCCGACCTGTTTTCCTTTACTGCAGAGTTATCTGATGTCAGCTGAGTTACATTGCAATGTACAGATGGAGCGGGTCTTTTCTTTGCAGGGGATGGCGGTGGCGACGCTAGCCGCCATCTTCCGCCACCCGCCATCTGTATCTGCGAAAGGGGATGCGCACGCACGAGATGCGCGCGCGTCCCCTTCCGACGGCTTCCCCCGGGTCCCTGCCGGCTTGTCGGCGGTCACCCGGGGTCCCCACCGCCTCCCCGCACCCCCCCCTAACCCTGTCCATCTCCATGAAGCGGAGACGGACAGGGTTCCCGTCGACGGGAAACGGAGACGCGCGTGAGACGCACGAGTGTCTCAGTCAGATGGACGCCGGGCTGCTGGCGGATCGCCAGCGTTGACGTTCTGGCGATTTGCCATCAAGATGGAGCCGGCTCCATCTGTAGTCTGCACTGCGATAAGCATCAGGGCTGTGTATTAGAAGTAGCAGAACTATGTAGTTATGGGACTCAAGTGATGAGGCAGTTGTGTAACTAGGACACAGCCATTGCAGGTATTGTGCCGATATAAGGGTATTTCATTTCCTCATCTACCACATGTTGATCCCTCCTCCCTGCTTGGGAACCACCGTATGTCCTTGAAAACACTGGGATCTCTTGAAGATGGGAGAATTTGTGGGGGAGGGAGTTGGGTTGAGGGGAGGGGGTTCATCCTCATCCTTAATTCCTCACCCCCATCAGTGTAAATCCTCCTCTTCACAGACTATTAATTAATCCCCGTTGGAATCCACCATCACAGGTCCCTCTTTACTTTGTGGAGGCAATTGCTGGTAAATGTCTTCCTCGTGGAATTTGTAATCAATTTTGATAAACATGTTTTTTTCCACATTTTGTGGAAGTAACCTCCTATGTCGATTCCCAGCTGCTCTAAGAATTCTTGTACACACCGGAGGGTGGGCAATTTAGATTAAAGAAAGCCAGTTTGTGCAAGGGCCTCCAACTTGCCTTTTTCCTGCCAATATAGATATGGACATCCACAAGTCCCACATACTTAGCGCAAGTGCTACATTTTAGCTACTGAGGTTTGAGAACCTTGCACAACACAGAAATCATTCTCCACTGCATCCACTAAGGCAGGTGCATTCCACCTCATTACTACCTCTTGATTCAGGTGATGGCAGGGCATGTTTAAGACATGCAGTTGCTGAATGTCGAAAGTGGACCAAAATAATTGGGCCACAGGCAAATTTCATTTTTCAAAAAACTCTGCACCAGCAAATTAATTGTGTGAGCTCAACATAGGACATGCTGGAATTTGACCAAATGTAATGCTCATACAGTATTGGTTATATTGTCAGATATCATAAATCCCCAGGAGAGTCTAAGTGGTGTAAGCCATTGTGCAGTAATCTCCCTCGGTTTCTCTAAGAAGTTCTCAGTGTTGTGCCTTTTACTGAAGCTGGTGATGCACAGTGTAGCCTGCTTAGGAATTTGAGATGACATTTGAGTTGGTGTTTATGAGATGTTGCTCGTGCTGCTGCTGTTGTTGGTGTGAAAGGCAATACATCTACAAAGTGGGCTGCACAGTCATGTATTCCTTATTTTGCCCTGTTCCACTTGTCCCCATGTCTGTAGTTATAACACCATTTTTAAGGACGCTAAGGACACATTTATTAATGTCCTTGTAAAGTCTGGGAATTGCTTGCCTAGAGACGTGGAATCTAGACAGGATTTGGCAATGGGGACACAGTACAGTACTTCCCTCAACTGTCTAAATCCCACTACTTGAATAGCGAATACTGGACACATGTCTAACACCAGCATAGTTGTTATGGCCTCAGTAATCTGCTTTGCAACAGGGAGACTGCTGTTATACTTCATCTTTCTTGCAAAGGACTGTTGTACAGTCAATTGCTTAGTTTAAGTAGTACAATTGGTCTTATGACTCCCATTCTGGGATGATGATCAACTCACATCAGCAACAACAGCAGCAGTAGGCATAGCACTGCTAGGCGGCCAATAGAATTCAGTTTGAGGAGAGGCGCCGAATATGAAACTTCTCAGCATCTCTCCTCAGCGCGATGCAGAGACAGCGGAGACAGCGGGGACCGGCGACAGCTTCAACATTACCTGGATTACGTCGGATCAAGAGAAGACTTCTTCAGCGCAGGACCAGGTGAGTAGGATTTCCTTCCACAGCTCCAACATGGATTTCTTCGGACCCGGACACCGCCATGGACCTGGAGGACGACACGGACCGTCGACATGGACCTGGAGGACGACGCAGACAGCCGACATGGACCTGGAGGACGACACAGGACATCAGGACCAGGGCTACCTACGGGATCAAGAAAGGTAAGTATCAGTATGTATGTAATGTGTGTATTAAACTTTTATTTAAAATGGGTGTCAGTGTGTTTTATTTAACTATTTTTTTTACTGTGGCACTACAAGACCCAGCGGGCCCTTTAATGCCCAGCAGGCTGGGACTTGTGGTTCTCCAAGTCCCAGCTTGCTGGGGAGGCTTGCTGGCACTTGTAGTGCCACAGTAAAAAACAATAGTTTGTTCTATTTTTTTACACCATAATCAGCTCGATGCCCACCGCCCAGGGGCATCGAGGACAGCACCAGGCTTCAGCCTGGTCAGGTAAGTCCTGGAGGGGGGGGACCCCTTTATTGGGGGGGTCCCCACTCCCCCAGGGCCCCTGGCCAGGCTGACTGGTCGGTAGGGTTAATGCTTTGGCCTGGGGGACTTGCATAAAAAGTCTCCCCCCGGCTGTGGCATTACCCTGCTGGCTGGTTTTGCCTGGGGCTGGTTCTTAAAATACGGGGGACCCCTACTCATTTTGTCCCCCGTATTTTGGGAACCAGCCCCAGAGCAGGAGCCTGGGGCTGGTTGTTAAAAATCAGGGAACCCCTATTTGTCGGGTTCCCTGATTTTTAATTACCGGCTCCAGCCTCTGTCAGCCTGGTGCTGGTTTCGGCTGTGGGGGGGACCCCACGCCGTTTTTTTTTTTATTTAATTTTTCTATTTTTTTACACTGAAGCCTGCACGGATCTGACTGATCCGTGCAGGCTAAAACAGAAATACGACATGAAAATGGTGTTCTATTTTCCTGTCGTATTTGCGTGGGTGTTTTACACCACTAAGCAGCCGTATTATCAGTATTCTTTGAATGGTGATTTCTGTCGTATTCTATCGATGGTGTAGACATTCGTATTTGTAACTACAAATACGAATGTTCCATCTTTAGGACTACGAATTGTTGTATTTTTGGGATTGTAAATCCCGAAAATACAAATTCGTAAAAAAAAGGTGTATTTCTCCCTACGAATACACCTTTTTTCTACGAATCCATTTTGGTAAATGTCCCCCAAAGTATTAATCTCCTATATATTTGGCTACATCTGTCACTCAAAGTGGGTGTCTGTGTCTATAACGCTCTGTTCCTGGACTTTCCTCTTAATGTGTGATTGCCTTCATCTGTGCTGAACACCTTTCTGAGAAATTAACCTGTTTAAAACAGGTGATGGCAATCATACATTAAGGGGAAGTCTAGAAACAGAGCATTGTGTCCCTCCTGGAGAGGGTCATGTTGGGAGGTATGTGACAGAGAACCAGCCCAGTGAGCCCACAGACAGTGCCAGACACCCACTGCCTTCCCATGTTGCCCAACACTGCTACTCCACAGCCACCAGGTGAGCGCCCCCCTCCCGCGATTTGCGGCAAAACCTCCCCCCCCGCGCGCCCCCCCTCCCGCGATTCTTGGCAAAAACACCCGCTCCCCCGCGACCCCCCCTACCGCGATTCGCAGCAAAAACACCCCCGCGACCCCCCTCCCGCGTTTCGCTGCAAAAAACCCCCCCCACGACCCCTCCCGCAATTCGCGGCATAACCACCACCCCGCGACCCCCCCTCCCGCGAATCGCGGCAAACCCTCCCCCGTGACACCCCCCCCCCCCCGATTCGCGGAAAAAACACCCCCCCCGCGACCTCCCTCCCGCGATTCGCGGCAAAAAGAACCCCCCCGCGACCCCCCCTTGCACGATTGGCGGCACCCCCCCTGCGACCCCCCTCCCGCGATTCGCGGCACCCCCCCCCCCCCCGCAATTCGCAGCAGCCCCAGGATTAAATGGCACATGCAAAACACTGACATGGCTATGGTCGACAATGAAAAAGGTTGACATGAGTTTTTGAAGATTTATTTTTAATTTTTTAAATTTTTTCATATTCAGTCATGTGTCGACATGGACACCAATGAAGTGGCACACTTATGTCAACATTTACATGTGTTGACCTTTCTGTGTTGATTTTTTCTTGTGGCGATTCGCGTCACACCCCCCCGCAACCCCCCCTCCCGCGATTCGCGGCACCCCCCGTGACCCCCCACCTCCCGCAATTCGCGGCAACCCCCCACCGGAACCCCTGTGAACCCCGCCCTCCCGCGATTCGCGGCACCCACCCCCGCGACCCCCCCTCCCACAATTCGCGGCACCCCCCCGTGATTCGCGGCAGCTCCAGAATTAAATTGCACATGGAAAACACTGACATGGCTATGGTCGACAATGAAAAAGGTTGACATGAGTTTTTAAAGTTTTTTTGTCATTTTTTGAATATTTTCATATTCATTCTCATGTGTCGACATGGACACCAATGAAGTGCCACACTTATGTCAACATTTACATGTGTTGACCTTTCTGTGTTGATTTTTTTCTTGTGGCGATTTGCGTCACACCCCCCCCCCCCACAACCCCCACTCCCGCGATTCACGGCACACACACACACACCTCCCCCGCGATTCTCGGCACCCCACCCCGTGACCCCCCCTCCCGTGATTCACGGCACACCCCCGCGACCCCCCCCTCCCATGATTCGCCACAACCCCCGCCCAGTAACCCCCCCTCCCGCGATTCGCGGCACCCACCCCCGCGACCCCCCCTCCCGCAATTCGCGGCACCCCCCCGCGATTCGCGGCAGCTCCAGAATTAAATTGCACATGGAAAACACTGACATGGCTATGGTCGACAATGAAAAAGGTTGACATGAGTTTTTGAAGTTTTTTTTTTCATTTTTTGAATGTTTTCATATTCATTCTCATGTGTCGACATGGACACCAATGAAGTGCCACACTTATGTCAACATTTACATGTGTTGACCTTTCTTTGTTGATTTTTTCTTGTGGCGATTCGCGTCACACCCCCCCCCCCCCCCGCAACCCCCACTCCCGCGATTCACGGCACACACACACACCCCCGCGATTCTCGGCACCCCACCCCGTGACCCCCCCTCCCGTGATTCACGGCACACCCCCCGCGACCCCCCCTACCATGATTCGCCGCAACCCCCGCCCCCGCAACCCCCCTCCTATGATTTGCGGCAACCCACCCCGCGACCCCCCTCCCGCGATTCTCTGCAATCCCTCCCCTCCCGCGATTCGCAGCATCCACCCCCCCACAACCCCCCCTCCTGCAATTCGCGGCACCCCCCACGACCCCCCCTCCTGCAATTCGCTGCACCCTCCGCGACCCCCCCTCCCGCGATTCGCGGACACCTAAGTTGCAATACAGGGCATCTTTCATACAATTCTAACCATATTTCTCATATACAAACGTTCACAAATTAAGGGGGCGCAGCCCCTTACGACGGTGTGAAGAGCGCCCGTAGGGCGCGATGAATCACCTAGTTATAGATAATTGTGCACCTATTGCTGCTTTGTTGACTATTCACATGAGCAGTAAAGGTTCTGCTATAATTAAGTGCAGCCATGAAGCATGTGTTTCCAGCCCACTGTAGTAATTCCTGTAGGTGCCCATACACTGTACAATCATTGTATGCAATTTGGACTAGATCACATTGCATCACATACATATTGCAATGCAATGAGATGCAATCTATTACAAAAAGTATGTGTAGCACATTCTTTCTGAGCTATGCAATAGGATGTGCATGGGAGTGCGCATCTCAATACACCTGGTAATTGTACCGTGTATGAACACCTTTACATTAGAAAATCATTTCTGAGTTTCATATACAGTAGGACAGTGACTGTCAACATTTTTCAACTCATGACACACCATTTCAGATTTTTTTACACATGGTAATGTGCAGTTTTTGGTCATAATTAAAAATAAAAATGTGGGGTCCCCCGTCCTGAACCAAACCAGACTCAATGAGCTGGTCCTGGGTCCAAAAATATGGGGGACAAAAGCGCAGGGGTCCCCCGTATGTCTGAAACCAGCCCCGGGCTCTTGGACAGGTCCTTGTTCCAAAAATGTGGGGGACAAAATAACTGAAAATACTGGCATTGTATGAGGAGGTGTGGCCACGATGGCACAATTGCCATGGTCACACCCCAAAACAGGACATTCCCTCCATTGCTCCGCCCATCCCACCCCTTTTTACTCCTGTCGGCAGCCCACACTAGTAAGGGAGGGAGAGGGGAGCCGCCGGGACCCGCTGACTCACCGCAAAGGACAGCTCTTAACGCAAGAGCTGTCCTTTCCCATAATTATCACATATGTTAGAGCATATGCAATAATTATGTCAGCTATGTGCGGCGAAGGGCGGGCACGGATGTTAGAGCATCCCACCCTAGATCTTGCATGCAGTCAAGATCTAGTCAGACGATGACATCATTGCTCAGGGGTGTACACACAGAGCGATCCGTGGCATGCTTTAATTTGAAGCAATCTAGTCAGATCGCTTAGAAATAGAGCTGAAATCACCCCGTGTGTATTGGCCTTAACTGTTTTTTTTTTTTTTTTTTACTTTGCTTATTTCTGCTTAAATCCCATTGCTAGATTCATGGCACAGCCACATCATAGTGACAATATTGTCCGTCACATAACACAAAAATCCTGCTGCTTGACTGTACACTGCTTGCAAGCAGCAGGGTCTTTGTGTTTACAGTACATGTTCTGCAATGGCAGGGGATGACACATGAAAGCAAAATGTGACTGCACTGTAGTACAGTAAGTCTATGTGCACCTGTATAATTTATACATTTCATTTGAGTGTTTCACATAACATAGGAAAAACACACATTTGGTGGTTAAAGGTGGCATTAAAGGAGAATACATCACATTTCTCAGTACCCAGAAACCTTCCCCACCAAAAGACCACTTTCTAAGTGGACAAAGCTGCAATATTTGCAGCTGGACAAAACCCATGCTGCACCGCAGGTAGGGCAAATGTATTGCGCAGAGAGAGTTAAGGCCCATACACACTGGGCAATTTTGAGCTGAAAGTAGTTTGAGCTCCTCCTCTCCTCAGCCCTAGGCATTCAATATTACCCCTTTCAGATATGCTTGCCAAACATTAACTGAGTCTAAAAGTGTGCATTTTCCCATTTCTCAAAAATAATATCAACCACAATTTGTAAAAATGCTAACTTTACACAGCATTAGATAAATAGAATACATTTGGACATTTTGTCATATATTACATTACTTCAGTGAACATAAATGTCACCCTTATTGGAAGAGAAGCATTTTTTCCAGTCACATGTTCTCTGAATAAATCCTTTAATGTTAATCTACGCATTTCGTTCAGGACCCCAACCAAAATCAGGTGTTTTTTCTTTCTATAGGGCAATCCCTTAGAGGGCATGGTTTTGCTTTTTAAACGATTGCCCCTAGGGTGGCCAATCCCAGGATCGGGATCGGCGGATCCCGGGATTTGGCCCCTAAAATGCCGGGATTTCAATCCCGGGATTGGAGTTTCCAATCCTGGAATTTTGAGATTAGACTGCGCATGCCCGGCTTCTCCTGTCCCAGGCAGTGCGGCTCTGCGCAGCATGACAACGGCAGAGGTCATTCTGCGCAGGCCACATAACAGCAGCCTCATCCTGTGTGCACCGCGGCCGCCCTGACCTCCCGCCGCCTCCATTATACCGCCCATCCACCCAGGCTGCCTGCTTGCCTGCCATCGCCTCTTCCCAGACCCCCATACCAGTGCCAGACAAGGGCTGCATTTTCCTGCCTACACCCCCAGCTCCATCGCCCACCTGCCTGGCTGCACCGCGACTGTAAGTAAATATGCGAGTGGCCGGGGTGGGTTTTTGCATAAAGGAAGCCAATCGAAAGGAAGCCAATATAAAGGAAGATTGAAAAAATGCCCCAGGATTGCCATCCCTAATTGCAAAAAAATACAAGTTTGTCCGGCATCCCATGCGGCTGCCGAACTCAGACTAGGTTTGTGTCTAATCCACACAGATACTGTAGATTGTACTGTATGAACATCATACTAGATTGGACTAATGGTTCCCTTGATAAGTTCAGGGTCACAAATAGGGAGATATTTCACCGTAGAATTGTGTCTAATTAACACAGATAAGTTGCATAAGTATAAGTAGATGATACAGTAAAGGAACAAACAACAATTTTCTTAAAATTATACTCTACGGATGTAGCCTCGCTCATCGTGGCTCTGATGTGGCCACACAGGCACGCCTGCTGTGCTTAGCCACACTTATGACTCCAGACGCCGGACTGCAACTATCTCTGGCTAATGTAACCTTAGTGGCCGTGGGTGTGAGAAGGACACACACACATGCCAGTGTGCACTCACATCGGGGCAAACACATGGCTACATCTGTATGCGTGAGGAAGAAACAGTGTTGCACTGTTTCTTCTACACACAGAGAGGACACTATTTAGAAAAATATTTGCTTGTTTCTTTACTTTGTAATTACCAGCTCATATTTATACAACTTATCTGTGTTGATAAGACACAATTCTTAAGAGGTGTACACACGGGGCACTAGCTGTGAAATTTTGTCAATTTTCCTTAGTCACTGTAGCGGACGGAGATATGCCGGTGGCCATCCCAGGCAGCAGTCCATATGTACATTCAAATAGACACTGTAGCATCTAGTCAAAATATTTGTGCCTGCAGTGTCTATTTGGCTGGGCAATAGCGATGCTGTGGGGCAGAGCATCGATATCGCCCGCTAAGCGATTTTGACAATGTCGTCAAAATCGCTTATGCTGCTTTCACGCCGCAAAACCTGCTTATTTAAAACGTTACTTAAAATGAGTCCATGCAGGCTAATGTCCCTTTCACACTGCACATTTTACCTGGTATTATACCGGGAGGATTAGTTCTAAATCCCGGCGGTCGGAATCCCGGCGTTCAAAATCAAGGGGGGGATGTGCGGGTATAAGCAGGTTTGTGTTGTGAAAGCACTCTACCACTAATCGGCAATGAGGCCTTACCTGAGGTAAGGTTACCCCGGCAACATGGCGGAGTCCAGCGGAGGGGAGTACGGTGGAGGAGGCAGGCCCCGGGTTGAGCTGGCTAGCGGCGGTGACATGCGGGAGTCCGGGGGATATGGCAGGCAGAAAGGGCTCTGGCACACTTATCGCCACTAAAGTCCCGCTCTGTGCATATCTAATGAGCGGGACCCAGTGAAGTGAATATTTAATGAGCAGGGGGTGGGGGACCCGCTCATTAAATATTCACTGCACTGGCTCCCGCTCATTAGATATGCACAGAGCGGGACCAGCTCAGTGCTCACTACTGCCAGGGTCCTAAATACAGTTTCAGACCCGTTCACACGGCCAAAAAAACGTGTCTGAAGCGAATAGGACACTGCTTTTTACCCGTTTAAAAAATACCGGTATTTCTTAAACTTGTAAAGCAGGTTAAATACTGTAGCTCCATATTTGTAACCCTGA